>NC_134850.1:31082601-31412351 GCF_965363235.1 Mytilus galloprovincialis
CTCATGATGGCAACCGTACAATTTCTTGAGTGATGACCTTAATTTGATTGATTCATAGCCCTGTCTTCTTAACTTTTGAGAAAGCAGTATTCCTCTTTCAACAAACTTAACGTACTTTGAGCTAGCTCTAGAGTAACGTATCAATTCAATTTAGACAATTATATTCCATATAAAAAGAGTAAGTTATGTACGGAGCATGCCTTTAAAAAAATGTTGAAAATACTTAAATCTCTTTAACAACAAGCTGCATTGAAACCAATATAAACAAAAACGCTTAGTCAACATATTATAGGTATTATATGAAAGAATAAATTAAGGAAACAGTAAATAAATTTACCTCTCTCTGATTATTTTTGTAAACAATCGTCAAATTAATTGTTTTAATAGTTATACCAACTGGAATATAAGAATTGTAATTGGATCGCTTGAGAATATTCATGGACTTTTCAATTCTGTAAAAGAACCTGGCTATCTTACTTCCTTGAAATAAAAGATCGGCAGCTTTAAATTGTCTACGGTAATAAAAAGTTAAAATTTTACTAGGCGGGAGGGATTTGACCAGAATGTTGCAATCATGGTTTCTCTTGAAATCATATAATATTTCCATTATTGCAAGAGGAAAATATCGAATGATTTAAACGATTTCACATTTTTTGTTTTTTTACGATAAGTTTGACCTATTTACATAATCTGTATTGGTTTTATTGGATTTTTTCAGAAGAAGTGCTGTTACGAGAGATTTTCCAAGGTTAATAAAAAGTAGCTCAAACTATTTAATATTTTCACGTATATGTATGACTTCAATTGCCGCTGTAGTACACATTTTTATACCTTCTATGAGAAATGCGTCGTTTAAAAATTAAAATCAAACACGTACAAGAGAATGACATGGTCTTAAAAGAAGTTGATATTTGATTGAAGAAATATGCAATTAACTTATATATTTGTAACAAATATTCCTGAAAGTAGATGGCAGATTGCTCTTTATATTTTGGTGATAACTTACGCTTCTATCATTGTTCGATAAGCGCCAGTTGCAATCCTTTTGACTTAAATATAAAAACATTTGGCATATATCCTTTTATTCTTTAAAATAGAATTAGTAAAAAAACAAACAAATAAACACATTGTAGTTTTCCATCTACCATAATGTGCCTTAAAAATGCCATTAACTATTTCATCACTTGTGAGAGTGTGTTCTTCATAAAGCACGTGTGATTCGTATTATCATGAAAGTATGAACGTTATATGATTTCGCTTATCTTAATTAAGCAACTTATTAATTTTTCATCAGATGTAACGATTTCAAATAAAAAATCAATTTGTATCACGTGTTCTAACTGTAATACCCTAACCTCAAAGGTACATTTCTGACATATTCTTATTATTTATTTACCAATTTGTTTTCGTCACTGTAAAGCATATGACTGTATACCCTCTGATTTAGTTGATTTTGTATAAAATACGAATCAACCCAAGTAACCAGTAAATTTGCTAAATGAACACCACTTGTTAAAACGTTTAATATAACAGTAAGTATTCGCATAAACAATGTTGTGAAGACGTTTTCTGTGTCGCAGTTCCAAAACCTGAAGTAGAAATAAGATATGTAGCCAAATGATTATTTGCTTGAAACCAGTTAAAGCTTCTCATCATAATAAAACGACTGTAAATTTTTATTATGAAAGAAATTAAAATATGTTTGACATAAAAAAAATAATGATCAGTATAAAGTATTCTTCATATCTTGTCTTTAACTCCTTTTTTGTTTTAAGTCATCCGGTGGTCTCATAGAAGCATACTTGCCAAGAGTGAGAGAGGTCTCGGGTTCAGACACCGACCGGGTCAAACCAAAGTCATCCGGTGGTCTCATAGAAGCATACTTGCCAAGAGTGCGAGAGGTCTCAGGTTCAGGCACCGACCGGGTCAAACCAAAGTCATCCGGTGGTCTCATAGAAGCATACTTGCCAAGAGTGAGAGAGGTCTCAGGTTCAGGCACCGACCGGGTCAAACCAAAGTCATCCGGTGGTCTCATAGAAGCATACTTGCCAAGAGTGAGAGAGGTCTCGGGTTCAGACACCGACCGGTTCAAACCAAAGACTTTATAATTGGTACAATAATTATAACATGACATACAACCACTGACTTACAGGCTACTGACTTGGGTCAGACACACAAAGAATTTAGCGAGGTTGAACATATTTGTAATCACTCAACACTCCCCATTCTTGCCATACTTGTGTAACTTACTTTAAATAAATCAAATTTAAACGATAATAACTGTCCTTTCTTAGATTTAGATATTTCGGTTTTATTCGGGAAACTCCACTCTAAAATTTACGACAAAAGGGACGATTTTTCGTTCCCTATTATTGATTTTAGCGAACGTAATCTATGTATTACTGGTAAATGGTAAAATCAGGAATTTCGTTACCATAAATTACTTAAAGCCTTTACAAAATTTTTCCATAAATATAAAGATTTGGTTTTGAATTTGGTTGTACCTGTGGAAAACTTATTTCAAACGAGATAGCACATCCTCATTTTTATGAAAATGTTGTTCACCGTGCCCGGAAATTTAGAAATGATCCTGGTAAATTTGTCGCTCCTTTAAATAAACTTATTCTAAAAAGTTACCAATTCAACACTGTAATAAGATCATTGAATATTGTTTTTAAATGGTTTAAATATTGATTTTGTAATCAATATTTAGTTAAAAGAAAACTAAATATTACTAGTGTGTTGTATACATATATACATTCATGGACCTACAATCTGTCGATACCTGTATCTTGGCATTGCACAAGGTCATGTTTATCTCTGACTGTTTGTGACGTCTTTACACTAAATCCAATGCATGTTGGATGTGTACGGATTGATAATTTAGTCTTAGATATATGATTTTTTTTATTGGTTGTAAGTGGCTTTAAACTAGCAGTCAGTTAACTGCGAGTACTCTCAGATCTATACCTAGTGTCTTTTTGTTGTTGGGATGTACAAGTACACGGCCACGCCCTCTTGTATTTTTGTCAATCTGATGAGTTAAGCCTTTTTCAACTGATTTTTATTGTTCGTTCTTATGTTGTACTTTTATACCACTGTCCCAGGTTAGGGGGAGGGTTGGGGTCCCGTTAACATGTTTAACCCTGCCACATTATGTATGTATGTGTCTGTCCCAAGTCGGGAGCCTGTAATTCAGTGGTTGTCGTTTGTTTATGTGTTACATATTTGTTTTTCGTACATAAATAAAGCCGTTAGTTTTCTCCTTTGAATTGTTTTACATTGTCATTTCGGGGCCTTTTATAGCTGACTATGCGATATGGGCTTTGCTCATTGTTGAAGGCCGTACGGTGACCTATATATGTTAATTTCTGTGTCATTTTGGTCTCTTGTGGAGAGTTGTCTCATTGACAATCATACCAAATCTTCTATTTTTATATTAAATCATCAGATCGATACAAACAAAAACATCAAACAAAAACACATACATAACGTGACAAGGTATATATCAATCCATCAACTGTAACAACAACAGAAAAATACAGATCTGAGAGTACTTGCAGTTACTGACAACTAGTCTAAAGCCTATGAAAATAAATTAAAAAAAAATCATGTATCTTAAGACTTAAATATCAATCAGTACACATACGGCTTCTAATGGATGTAGTGTAAACAAGAGTGCGCACGCTGAAATGTCTCGCCTTCTTTACTAATCATTGATATTATGTTAATAGTCCTAAATATAAAGCTTTATTACAACTGTCACATAAACTTAACATTTACCAAGAAACATTGATCAATGAACCATGAAAATGAGGTCAAGGTCTGATGAACCATACCAGACAGGTATGTACAGCTAAAAATTCTTCCATACAACAAATATAGTTGACCTATTGCTTATAGTTTAAGAAAAACAGACCAAAACACAAAAACATAACACTGAACAATGAACCGTGAAAATGAGGTCAAGGTCAAATGAAACCTGCTCGACTGACGTATAGATGATAAAATATTTCCAATTGTGCGCGAAAAAAATGTTCTGACTCAGACGAAAAAAACATATGTGTTTTCCTGAATTTAATGCTTTTGATGTTACTCACTTCTTATCAAACAAAATCATGCCTACATTCATAAATTATGTAAAATGTTTTTACACATAACTGAAATACTGTAATATCTAACTTGATTGTCCCCTTTGTTTATTTGATAACATTTTGAAATTATCTTTCATTAAATAATATATCTATCTCGTGCAAAGCTCTGATTCCTGCTCTGTCTGCATTTGACTATACTCATGGTCCTTTTGGTCTGATCAACGTTTTTATTAGGTTTTTTTATTTTCAAACATTTTGCACCCACGCTACACTGAAGAGACGTTAATTATCGAACTATACATGTGTTGCAGTATAATTAGTCCCAATAATTCTACGTGCTAGGACACTGACTCTCTATGAAAAAACGTAAAACAAAAACTTAACTCTTCTATATGTAAACCAGATTAAGAAAAATAAGTGACCGTGTATTTTTCGCCGGAAATTCAGTCTCTGATAAAATATAAATAAATCAAAAGATGCAGCTTAAAAATAAACGCACGTGAGACAACCGAATATCGTATTTCATGACAAGACACCCGTTATCAATCAAGAGCCTGCATTGTGGAATTTATAGAAGCATCTTCGTCCGTCCATTAAACTACTGATAAATTGCATTGTTTTTCTACAAATTTTAACACAGTTGCACTCTTTAACCATGTTTTCAACATTAGAACAACATGAATGGCACGTGTATGGTACCATCTTTTATCTATGTATTATCACTTTTGTAACAAATAACAAGATTGATTCGGAAATGATATCTTCATCTAAATTATCTAGTGATAAAATGTTTTATTTTGTCATTACTCAACGTCAGTAATGGTATCAAATCAGATGGTACGTACTTGTATTACTGATCATTTTGCAATGACATGATTCTTTCTTTTCTTTATACTTACTGACTGGCAAAAAAGCTTAGATACAAAAGTACATGTTTTAGTATCCTCAGATTGAATTCACTGCATGTTTTGTATCTTTTTAACCTTTTGTTCTTATATATATTTTATATATTTGAACACTTTTTCGATTGTATTCACTGATATATTGGTGTTTCGTCTGATAACTGATAAAATTAATGGGGTACCGGTGGCCGAATGGACTCAGTAGCTCTTTACCAGTCGTCACTACAATGTCAACTCTGATGTTGTGAGTTCTTACCCCGATTGTGGATGGAGGTTTTGTATCACCGGTCGACAAAGATTGCCTGTTTTCCTGTCGAAGGTCGTTGGGTCTCTCCGAAAAACTCTGGTTTCTTTCATGTATACAACTAGCCACCATGATTTAGTCAAAGGCACTGTCGAGTTTCGAACAAAAACACAGCAAACAACTCGTCCTGGATATTCAAGAAATATTTGCCACAATTTAATTTACTTTTCAATGCTATCAATCATAACATTTTTAATATTTGACACTTTAAGGTATTTGGGAAATCTGGAATCAGAATATATATACTTTGCTTTTCAATAAGTAGTATCGAACAATAATCGAACGATAAATAGTTGTGTTGCTCATTACATAGACAATAACTGTTTAGTGTCTTTAAATATCAGCTGTATTTGTACGAGGCTAGGAAACAAGGTGTATGCGAGCTTTTAGCGAGCTACTATACCTGTTTCGAGCCGAGTACAAATACAGCTGATATTAAAAGACACTAAACAGTTATTGTCTTTATCCTGCAATTAGTTCTGTATATATATTGTTTGTGTTTTGAAAGACACAAAAACTAACATATTTAGCATTTATTTTCGATTTGCAAATCCCTTGAGGCCCGCGTAGTAATATCAAAATCACACATTACGTTGAAGACAGGTTCGCCGAAAAAGAATCTCGAATGGTCAACAATAATACATAGCTCAAGTTGAATAATTATCTATTTTAGCATACAACTAATTTCAACAGTAAAAACAAATAACAAAACATTGTCAAATTTGAAACAGAAGTGTACGAGTTGTCCTACGCTTTAGACTTGACATTCACTAAACATGCATGCTGAAATTGACATACACATTCATGTTTTGAAATCGACAATTGTCATCGTCATTGGAATGCAACTGGAATACACATACTGAGGTCACACAAGTTCAAACAATACTCAGTCCGGCAGTGGGCGGAGCTTTAAAGCGATATCTGTATAATATACAGATACAGCATAGCGATATCTGTAGGGCTGTATCTGTATAGTAGAACACCCAATTGCAGGATAGATGTAGTTTAAATCCTGACCAAAAAGTAATACTTTATATATACTGGCATCAGTATCCAGTATCTAGTAGAAAATCTGCAAGATAATTCATTAGCACTGGATATACATATACTAGCAACTATACATTTTGCACACCAACAAAATGTGGAATTAGTTCCAAAGCACATTTAGAACTACTTTATTGCGTAAAAATAAGTGGAGTTTAACGCGCTGAACAAAAAAAAAAAATAATAAGTGGCATGGTTGCCAATCAAGCGATGCTCCTGCAGAGAACAAATGACGTACGCTTAGAAACTATAGGTCACCGAATGACATAAAGTTAGTATCTAGGCGTGCACTAAGTCCCACTAAATGATATTATATTCTTTTTTTTTTCAATTGTAAGAGTCGGATTTTCTCATATGGAAATATAGCTGATTTCCCCTATTACATGGAAATGAATAAAAACCAAGAATACAGTTGATTTCTTTGTTTTTAGAGATTATGTCTACATGTAAGTGAACTGATCATACGTGAAAATCTTATGCTGTTGCCTCCCCTCTGTACATTTACAACAAACTGATGTGGACAAAGAAAATGTTAAATGCCTCACATGACTGTCTTTTCTTTTTAGAATAAAACGCATTTATTTCATTTTCAGTTTTCCAATTGCATTTGAAGGAATGATTTCTTTTTTAAAAACAAAGTTTTTTCCCCTTTCTATATATCCTTTTGCGACCAAAATCTATGAAAAAGCATTGTATTAATACATCAGTTTCAGTGATAATAATAATAGAAATCAATAAAACACAAACGAAACAGGAAAAACGGAGATTTCTTTGAAACGATACTGTTAACATTGCTATATAAGCGGAAGGTTTGGTTTATCAATAAAACCAGGTTCAATCCACATTTTTCTTAAAATGTCTTGTACCAAGTCAGGAATATGGCAATAAAACAGTGTGTTACTATGTGTGTTGGCGATTTGTTTTTGTTGCACTTCAGTGTTCCTGGTGTTCTTTTGTTTTCCTCTTATAGTTGATGTGTTTGTCTCTCGGTTTTAGTTTATAACCCAAATTTGTTTTCTCTCAATGGATTTATGACTTTTTAACAGCGATATACTTCTGTTGTAAGTATTTAGAATGAGGACAAAATTAAAATATTATTCTTTCATTGTTTCATGATCCAAGACATAGCATTTTTTAAAAGTATAAACGTCTGAAGGAAACATTAACAGAATATTCGAAATCAACACTCTAGAAACTATATATAAATTAAACATGTATATATAACATGGACACAGACACCTATTACACGCTTAAAACTCATTAATAACGATTAAAGATTTGAAACACGGATTACTTGAAATAGCACAAATTACTATCAAATGTCTTTTTCTAACACAATTAATCGTTACATAAGTCATTTTCTTTATTCGAATTGACCTGAAATTCCATAGCTAGAAGTCATAAAATGATCGTAAATGTTTTTTTTTCCATTGAAGTCTTATCATTTCATTTCATCAAAAATACTTTTGTCTGATTAACTGAAATTAAAATGATATTACACAATATAATTTTTTTTCAAAGTACATAATTTTTTATCTATTTTTTTTGTACATTGAATGAAAGATGAAGTGTCATTCATGTTATCTACTTATAAAATGTGTGTTGAGTTTTTGAGTCTTTGTTTCCGGTACAAAGTATCGCCCTACTCTAAATGAAGTAACTGAGCACATAAGAGATGATATCTTGTTAAAAACATGTTTTATCTATTCTATTCCAATAATACTTGCACACAATTTTACTATCTATAAATAAAAGATAACCATCTCAACTATTTTTAAATGGCTTGTTTAACACTTCCAAATTGTTATTTCCCAAACATTTACCTTTTAAATAAATTAAATGCAAAATCACTTGAACTGCTCAAGTCTTTAGCAGTTCTTCCTTTTCTATCTTTTGAGAGAATTAAAATTAAACATTTAAACTAGGTGTTATGACTCTCTATGTTCGAAAGACTGAGAGGGAGGATTAAAGAATCTATTTTTGAAAAATCACTAACATATCAGTATGGTCAGTTTGCACTGAATTTGATTCATCAACTGAATACAAATGCGAAAGTTAGTGAAACCATATGGAACAGGAACTTTTATAGGAATCTAGATTATAAACATTAAAGATTTTTTTCAACAGCTATATACTTGTATCCGGAGAATAAAAATATTATGCAGCGCTTTTCGTTGCTTTTGTAGACAATTTGAATCAATATAATATTTTTTTTTGATTTTTTGATTATTCGTTTTTTATTAAAAATACCGTTTTAATCTTAATTTTTCAGAATCAGATCTTTTGAAAGACCATTATAAATATGAAAGAGACAATCCTGTTGTTTTCCTATTGGAAGAAGTGATCCGACAGTTTAGAAAATTCTAAGGTAGTCTTTAATTTGAGCACCAGAAAAAAGACATCCAATCATTAGTTCCATCGATGTCAGATATGCTAATTGCTAAAATCTGTTGGTATATTGTGTCTCTATTGTTATAAGAAGTAAAATAACAAAAAGACCAAACTCCAAGGAAAATTAAAAACGGAAAGTCCTCTTTTTTTTATCTTCTTTTAAAAAATTGTAAATATCATTTTTGTGTGGGCAACACATTTCACTGTAATAAACTTCGTCAGGTACTTTCGAACCCCTTGCACTTATAAGATTTTTTAATCTTAGATAATTCGAAGAAAACGTGCTGTCATCTTAAATACATTTATTAAATAAATGCTTTAAGTAAAACATCGTTGTATAAGGCTAAATATTCACTAAAACCAATTTGATGTTTGACGTAAAAGTATCCATTTCCATTCAAATTGTTTTAATCGCAGACTTTTTCTTTTGGCAAAATGAAATTTAACCATTAATATTTAGGTCAGAACGTTTTAAAACTCCATTACATCTATATATTAAGGTTAATGTCTTCAATGTACAAATTTGTCTGTGATTCTGCATCCAGAACGGTAAATGGTGGCATGTAAGACAAAGGAAAAAGCTATCAATGTTCATGTTGACTTATTTCAAAAGGGATTTAAATTTTTGAGGAGTTCTATACCTTCAGGTGGATAATCTTTGCATGCAATAAAACCATACTAATGAACTTTTATGTCATAGCTTTCTCACACCTAAAAATTAATATCTTTTGTAACTGCCAACATACTCCCACTTTAATTGAACTTTGGTAGATATTTGTCTCATTGGCAATTTAACAACGTCGCCTTATTTTTATAAAGTGATGTATTTTTTTTTCATTGTTTTTTTTTTATTATTGTGCATGCCTCTAGTGGCAAGAGATCCTTGGTACAACCAGTCAATCATTAATTTGCAACCAACAGCGTTTTGAAAGATCACATAGGAATATTAACTTATGACCAATGAAAAAGATCGCAGAATCACCAACAATTCAATAGCCCATATGAACCATTTACTGTAAAAATAAGAAATACGTGGGTGCAATAAAAGACAAAAAAAAAAAAAAAAACAAAAACAAAACCAAAGACCCGAACAACAAATGTTTCTGAGTTTAGTATGACGTCCATTATCACTGAACTAGTATACATATTTGTTTATGGACCAGCTGAAGCACCCCTTTAGGTGCGGGATTTTCTCATTGGTGGCCTTCGGGATTATTGTCTCTTTGACACATTCCCCATTTCCATTCTCAATTATAACATATGACCAAGGTAGAGTGACTCTGTATAGGCATATAATGTAGTGGAGTCAAATCAGTAGATAAGGTGACAACAGTTTACTTTCTTACTCAGTACCCTGTATACCATTTGCGTGTAGAGCAGTAACGGCAACAGTTCAGTACGTACCGATATTCAAATTTCGTAAATCTATTAATAAGAGAGACCAGATAAGAACATAATTTAAGGTAACCGTTATATTATAGTTTATAGTTAGTAAAGATATTAATTATTAAGACGTGTGCCATGTTCACTTTTTTTTTTGCGTACATGAGCTATTTATATCAGCATTAATATCGAAGGCTGTAAAACTTAAAAAATCACATGTCAAACATGACTGTTTTCTTTGAGAACACTGACAATGGCGATGAAATTTATTCCAGAAAAGTGTCTTGGACGCAGGTTATTTTTTTTCTGTTACAAGAAAACTACTAGTACTTGGATTCAAAGTATTCTGAAGCTGTTAATATCTGTATGCTAACAATTTGTCTTTAGAATACAGTGGAATGGTATGCCAAGAGAAAACTTTAATTGCAAATGTACCAACTGTGTGGCATCTTAGTTTTTAATTACAAAATCTGTCACATGATATTGAAAGAATTGGGTCATTGCACGAATGTTAATTTCATCAGTGAAATAAATGATTAATTACCTGTTGATTGGTTCATTTCAAGTGACAAGTTGAATTAGATGTTTTACTGTTTTGAATAAACATTAATTCAGACATAAGCCAATCTTTTTTGTATCTCGTGAGCATGTGGAATTGAGAATTGAAACGGAGAATGTGTCAATGAAACAACAACCATAACAAAGATTAGCCCAAGGTTACCAAATGGTTGTCAACTTACCTAGATAATTCCTCACCGGAGGCGGGCTACCAATTGCCCCTTATCCATTATGTCTACTAGTTAGGCGAAATGAGCTTACGCTTACGGAGCACCTGAGATATCCTCCGGTGTTTTGTTGGAATTCGTGTGCTTTCTTAAGCTGTATATGTTGTATTTTGTGTATATGTTTGTCGTTCGATCTTTTCCTTTTTTTCATGGCGTTGTCAGCTTATTTTCGAATCAAGAGTTTGCATGTCACTTTGGTATAATTTATATCTTTTTGTATTGCAACTAAAGGTTGAAACACCATTGACACAACCAAATCTGATTGAATCTGTTCATAACTATTTACATGTGGACAAAATTTGTGCTAGCACAAAAATGTGCAATAAATGTGATTTTTTTTTTCAGCCAGTTTGTAGTATTAAAGGAATGTTTCACATGGTGTTTTCATTTTCGTAAAATTTACAGAAAAGATTTTTCTACACCATATGCACATTTCGACAATAAATATAAGTCTCGTTAATGATGTTCGAGGCCATACTGTCAGATCAAATCAAATCAAGTACAAATATAATAGAAAAAACCAAACCTGGATTTAGAATCGGATCGGTGCAGCTATCCCCTTATTTTAACTTATTTCAAAAATTTCAAATTCAAATTTCAACCCTGGTATTTATGATAAGTTTATTTGCCTGGAACCATTTGCACAATACAATCAAATGTATCCAGAACCAGCTTCAAGAAGGGTATACTCGAACCTGCGGTTTTAAGGCTTAAATTTCAACACCAAATAATCTTCAAAACTAAAGTTCGAACAGTGCTATATTTCAGATTCAAAACTAAAGTTCGAACAAAACTAAAGTTCGAACAGTCCTATATTTCAGTTTCAAAACAAACGTTCGAACAGTGCTATATTTCTGATTCAATGGACAAATGCGCGGGGAACGAAAAAAAAAAATCAAGCGGAAAGGCCTAATCAAATCTGAAAACGTTAAAAGTTAAAATTAAACATTAAAAAAAAACCCAGTTGTGTCAACACTGCAAATGCATAAAATCACTTTTACCATATTTGTGAATTATCCAGTTTTTCGTCACAAATATATATAAGTAGATCTCTTTTCATGCAAACGTTTGAAGATTAAAAAGTGATAACATATTTGCATAGTTCCCCCTTTTCATAGATATATACAAAGTAGAGAATAGCATTCAATAATAGAATCGACGAAGTATTCAGTTTAACATTATTAGCATAGTTTAAATGCTCAAGGAAATAGAATCCCTTTTCATAATGAATAAATGTACAAATTTTTGAATACTTCATTGATAAAGAAGTCAACGAGTTAAGAGATTACACTCAGTATAAAATTGAAACCATCAATTATTGTGGCCATCATTGATATAAATATATCAATGATAATAATGAAAATGATGAAATACAATTGTTCAATATACTACACGATAAACGCTCAATTAAGCTGTAAGTTTATAGAGAAACGTGAACTGCGATCATTTAATCACCTACAACTTCTACAGAAACATAGCTGAAAAAAGAACGTTGGATACACTGATTAAGGCTCGCTTTCATTTAATCATACACGTCTTGCACTGGCATGCAAATAAGAGACACTCATCATTTTTCAATGGAAGAAGAGTATTATAAACTGAATGAGAAGATATTTCATAGAAGTCTTTGTGTTTAAATATTTCTATTCTGAAAAATATATAACGCAATCAATCTTTGTGTGTGGAGGTTTTTTTTTATTGTTTCGATTCTTAATTTTTTGATAAAAGAATAATTTTGGTGTCAGAATTGGAATGAATATAATACTTGGTTTCATTCGAATATTAATAAAAAAAAATCAAAAAACAACAACATTAGTACAATTAAGATCTTGTCAAGGAAATCGCAATATGAATATAGAATTAGCAAGGAGAAATGTACTCCATTTGAGACTCTCATAGAACGTTGTTACATAGAAATGGAAAGTTCACATTCTGAAAATTGAAATATTAATCTCTTCGACGTTAAGTTAAGATCGACATCACTCATAATTTAAATATATAGCGAAACGTGAATGTCAGCTTCTTTTCATTCTTATTGAGAAGCTCCTATATAAAGTTTACATCATAAGAATGAAAGTAAATTCGACAAAAAGAAGAGGAACGCAAACTGTAAATATCAATAATTAATGATGTCTATTACATTCTCAATCATTCAAAACAATAATTCCTTTTCTGGAGTCTGTTATACTTGAGATTCCTTTTGGTCTGCTCGATCCTGCAACATTTGTATTAGGCTTTGGAAATTCAAATATTTCAATCTTGAGCATCACTGAAGAGACATCAATTGTCAAAATGGACATTGATGCATTTAATTTGGTACTGTTTATATTATTACTTAGAAACCACATTGTATTTAGTTATATAACACAGGAGTTTGTAATTCCATTGTCACTATGAAGCCTGTTTTTGTTTATTGTTTGAATTGATGTTATTAACTTGGAAAGAGATATTTTAGCCTCTGGCAGCAATATAAATTTTCTACATGGACACTTTTGTAATTTTATTAGGGTTTTCAGTAAAATGAAGGAAGATCTAGTTCTTCAGACTGGATTAAAATTCCAAATTAAATGAAACTGAAAGAATTTAAAAACAACTTACACTTTATCACAAATTATACGGGTGCCACATGTGAAGCAGGATCTGTTTACTGTTCCGAAGCACTTGAGATCAGCCCTAGTTTTTGGTGTGGTTCCTGTTACTAAGTCTATATTTTTCTATGTGTTTTGTGTACTATTGCTTGTTTGTTTGTCTTATTCTTTTTTTAACAGTGAGTTCGAATGTCCCTGTGTATCTTTCGCCCCTCTTTTACTCACTGAATCATACTTTGCACCAATTATTTTTACTCCGTTATTTGCGTATGTTCTTTTTGAAGCATCTTATTAAAATACACATAGAACTGTCTCTGAAGATCAGAGGCCTTCGTTTGTTCTGATAAGATCTTAATTGTTGACATTTAATCATTAAATCATTCCTAACAATTACAAAGGAATGGTAAACACCATAACTCAGATAGCTGAGCCTGATTTAACACATTGTTACTATCTCAAAGGTAACTAAAGATTTAAACAGACAATTAATTCTTCTTGACAGACGGATACAGAATAATAAATATCCAGTACGGCTTTAACAGTACATAGTATTCTACGACACGACTGAATAATGTTTTAAGAATTTCCATCTAAGTTCTCAGCGAGTGTTGATTCCAATATTTCTTTGCTACTATAGAAAAAAGTTAAATCACAAAAAATACTGATCTCTGAGGAAAATTTAAAACGGAAAGTTTTAATCAAATGGCAAACTCAAAAGCTCAAACACAAAAAACGAAAGGATAGCAACAGTCATATTCCTGACTTGGTACAGGCATAGAATTGTCATTATTTATTAACAAAATTTCAAGATTTTCAGTAAGGATTTATGAAATTCAAGATTAAGTCATGGGCGCTTCGTCCGTACACCCAAGAGATAAATAAAGGCAACAGTAGTATACCGCTGTTCAAGTCATTTATCTACTGAGAGAAAATATCCTGGCTTCAAATTAATGCTGAGGAAAACACATAAAAAATCGGTTGTGATGGCAATTAAATTAATTAAATTACTTGAATTTATTTCAAAGATGGTGATAGTTGGAAAACAACAGTTAAAAACAAGTATATATTTGCCAACTAGACACTGTTACATTTCCATTTCAGTGTAAAATGAATCGCAAGAGTAGGTTAACACCCCTCATTTGGCATTTGTTGAAAAATATTCACATGATAATGAAAACCTTTACTATTGTTTTTTTGTATTAAAATAGACGGAGCCTTATCGACAAAGAATTTAATAAATCATGCCAACACCGACTCACCTTGTTTTAAAGCTAGCTAAACATCTCCAGTGACCAGATTTTATCCACAAATTTTCTACATGAGAAACTACCTGTACCAAGTCACGAATATGCCAGTTGTTATCTATTCGTTTGATGTGTTTGAGCTAGATTTTGCCATTTGATTCGGACTTTCCGTTTGAATTTTCCTCGGAGTTCAGTAGTTTTTCACCCCTACTAACTGAGCTGACGATAACCTCTTTGACTACGTAGTACTAATGATTGATTTATAACATATCTGCTAACTTTATGATATAATATTCCTTGTAGGGACACAAAATCATCCAGTTGCCAACAATGCCTTGGGGAGTTGGAACCTTAGTTTACTAATAATTTCCAATTTTATAATCATATCATTACCGACGCCCTCTACTACTGGGGAGGGGAGGGTAGGAGGGGTTCTGATTCCGGAATCCCAGACTTAAAAACACGAAATTCCGAGGTCCCGAATTTAAATAAATTTAAATCCCGACATCCCGAAATTCCAAAAAAGAATTCTCGGATCCCAAAAGGGTCAATACCTAGATCCCGAGCTTAAAAACACCCGATCCCGATGTCCCGATAAAGGTCCTATCCCGCCTCACCACTTTTCCCTCTACCCTCTGCGCGAGATGATGATAACCTTATTAACTAAGTTATGTTTAATTAGAAACAAAAACACACGTTTGTCGTATATACAACTGCGGAAAACAATTGAGAATCAATGAGGACTGACTGTAATTGTCACCTTGAGCAAAGGTGTTGTTTCTTAACATCGTGTATTTGTCGTTTGGAATAAATGATCAGTCTTGTTAATATATAAACAGTCTGATTAATCAATTCTAATTGATATTTTGTAGCGATTATCATTCGATTTTAGGAAATATGTTGTCAAAGCTATTCCTGGAATAATCTGTTTTTGTCAGATCTTTGGTTTAAATTTGTTTTGTAAACATAAAATGTGATTGATCATATTTACTAGTATTTTACTTGTATTGGAATATCTTCTGATTTAAATATATAGCTGACAGGGATTCTTTTATCGTAAAGGTCACACGTGAATAGAACGTCAGCAAGCTTAGGGTTGGAAACATGTTGTTTACTAAAAATAGCATGTAAATAGGAGGACTCGTACTATGTACTTTTGAGGGACATTTATACTAGGATTTGCCTTAAGGGTTTTTATATTAATACCATACTAGAATATAATCAAAATGTCATGGTTTGTCAACTACATTGCCATGTCGTACAGACATAATACTAATTTCTTTTAAAGTTTCTGAGAAAAAAAAATGTAACTATGGCAACAGAAAGAACATGGTACAAAAGGGAAATATTTTGTTATTCCTGTGGACAAAGATGCAACAATATGGTCTATATATGCAAATCGTACTACTCCGAGTGTCTTGTAAAAGGAGTAAGTAAAAATGAGCAGTCAGGTAATCCCACATACATAAACATATCATTTGACAAGGATGAGATTTGGCGAATCATACGTTTTTTTGTGGATTCAACGAACGTTGCATTGAACAGCAACTCTGAGGACTTACATTGTTTGTATTGGATATGTAAGCTTCACAAAAAGGTAGAATTTTCCCAACAATTATCGGCATTTCTATGGGAACAAACTGTACGCCTTGTCGACCTCTCCTTTTTTTCGTATGAGTTCGAGTTCCTTCAGTAATTTGTCAAAAAGCACTTTTCTTATTTCTAAATTCAGATATGTAGATAATGTTATTTCAATCAAAAATTCAAACTTTTCTGATTGGGTTCCATTAATATTATATTCTCCCTAACTAGAAATTGAAAAAACAACAGACACAGCTTCATCCGTCTCTTTTTGAATGACTTATACTTAGAACTTGACATAATTTGGGCATCACAGTACCAGAAAAACAAGACGATTTTGATTTGGAAATTATCAATTTCATCCACTCAACTTCGCCTACATATGTGATATGCATTTCCCAACTTATTTGGTATTCAAGAGCTTACAGCTGCTACTCTAACATCAACCAGAGTCTTAGCAGCAAGTTGCTGAACCTCTGTGATGTCAAAGAACGTTTCGTCCGTTTTCGGAAGATACCAAGACCTTATTGATAAATATTCCGTTTCAACTTCACAAATCATATATTTTGGTCTTGAAGTATTGATTCTAGGTACTGACGTTATTTCTCATCTTATTTATAGTGTTATAGTATTCTTTTGTTTGTCTTTGTAAAGTATTAACCATTACAGTTATTACATGAGAAGATGTAGTATGATTGCCAATTGCAATGAGACAACTATTCATAAGAGACCAAATGACAGAGAAATTTACAACTATAGGTCACGTTATTGCCATATTTGTCCATTTTTTTGGTATTATTTTTTTGCCGTCGCTCGATGATTATGCATCCCGCCAATGCAATTTGTGCTGTGGTCATTTTTTTTGTATACATGTCTTTCATTGTTGCTTCTGTGCTTCGTCTAGGTGCCATTTGTGTTTTCTTTGTTGATATATCTGTTTGTTTTTATAGTGATTAAGATAATAATACAATGCTGACGACTACCCCCGATTTTTGACATTTTTACCTATTATGTCTGTTGTTTCATTCACACATTGTTGTAAATATAATGGAATTTCATGCGACTGTCATACAAGTGAAAGGTTTAGCTAGCTACAAAACCTGGTTTAAGCCATCATTTTCTACATACGGAAAATGCAAATACCAGTCAGGAATATGACAGTGGTTTTTCCATTTGCTTTTTATGTTTGAGGTTTTTATTCTGCCATTCAATAAGGAACTTTCTAATCTGGATTTACTTGGTTTTCGGTATTTCTGTTATTTTACGTTTTTTAAAATTGCTAAACGAAAATGAATAAAAAGGTAAACACTTCAAAGTAAAAAGATTGAGCAAAGTGAAAACCAATAAATCAGAAGGGAAATTCACATGCTCAAATGGGTAAGTGAATCTGCTCCCCTAATGACAGATACAATGGCATGTAGAAAGCTAATATTAAGCTATTGGATCTATCTAGAAGATACAAACAAGGTAACACACACAAGGGGATCGTATGAAGTCAAAACTGAGCAAGATTGGTTGTGCAAACAGGGTAGACGCATTATCCTGATATGCATGCATCATTTGCCACCCTCAGTCAAAATGTCCCAATTCTGAATAGGACAGTCACACATTCGGTAACATTATATATTAGATAACTTTTCTGGTATCTTCCAATCTAAGACGCAGAAAGCATGTGGTCAATGATTTTAGAAACCGACACATCATATCGATTAACCTCTATGTGATGGTAAAACTTATGTTATATCGATAGTATGCGTTCTTCCTTACAACTCTTTTGGAGGGATTTTGTGAAAGGAGCAGAGTTTTTGTTACTTCTAAGAAATATGAAGTTGGAAAGATGTAATCTTCACATGTTCCATGACATATAATGTAATACAGTCAAGAGAGGTTTAATGATGCCTTAGCAACCAGAACTAACATCATTTTCAATTGTACATGATGTCCATACAGTTTAGGGTTTTTGATAAGGCTTTTGTATCGATATTACAATTATCACGGTTGGCTTATGCAGCACAATTGTACTTTGCTGTACTGCACATACATATTCATATTAACTACTAAGTTTATAATTGATCAGTATATAAAATGCCAATTTCTATAATAATCCAACAAATAATGGCAATTAATTACTTTTGTTTCCTTTATATATCCAGATGAGTCAATGACCAAAGTTCGGCTGGATACCAAATAAGTAATGTACGTATTAACAGTTTATAAAATTTTAAGGAAAATGAGGCGAAATATACCAAGGTGACATTCAAAGTTCACAAGTCAAAAAGACACGTACAACGCCTTTGCAATAAACAAAAGACGACGAAAAAAAGAACAAGCAACAAAACAGAAAACTAAAGACTGAGCAACACAAAATCTGCCAATATATGGGGATAGTCTCAGCGTGTTCAATGAGTGGCACCCGTCATGTAAATGTACTGAGATCACCCCCATATTTTGGTGGGGTTCGTGCTGCTTAGGTTTTAGGTTTCTATGTTGTGTCTTCTGTACTATTTTTTGTCTGTTTGTCTTTTTTATTTTAGCCATGGCATTGTGAGTTTATTTTCGATCTATGAGTCTGACTGTTCCTCTGGTATCTTTCGCTCCCTTTTTTTACTCTTTTTAAGATCAAACCTGGACAGGTGATAAGTAACTGTTTGTGACCTCACAATCGACGAGGACGGGAATATGTTACGCCATTTCAGAATCTAATGCATTCTAGGTAATAATTTCTAAAGCCTACACCAAAACGTTATGATTAGTTTAACGTTCTAAACAATGGAAATTCAACCAATGACGTGACGTTATTTTCATTACGAACAATGAGATAACACAAAGTGTTTTAGATTTTGACAAGACGAATTGGAACACACAAGTAAAACATAATCTTTATAAAGCTCATAAAATGATTGAAACAGAAAATAACAGACACAATAACACTTACTTTCATTATGTTTTTATCATCTATCTAAAAAATAAACCTTCATTGGTTAAATCACATTGTCATCACAACATATACTTTTCCCCTGTTAATTATATGATAGAATCAGAGCTCATTAAACATGTCTTGTGTATAATGTCATACCTTCAAGTTTTGGTGAAAATTGATAACACTTTTTTATACATGTACATGTACGATTTGAAGAACGGTGGTTCTTCCATACAATTAGCAAGAGTTTTCAATCGCGTTCCGTAGAATTCAAAAATAAAGAAGAATATTTTCTTCCTTAAAAATAATGTATCATAGAGGAAACGACTAACGATCCACCGTCTTATGTTTTCGGTTTAAAAATGTTCGTATTAATTAAGGTGCCATTGGTGTCTTTCGCGATCTTAGATTGTGAATAAAAGAGAACCTAATTTTTAATCAACATAGCAAAATTTTATGAGAAATGCAGATAACTAATAAAAAATGTGAATCTTCATTTAAAAAACAAATTTGTAAGATTTTGACTTATGAATATAAATATTTGAACGAGTTTAACCTATCTTTCTTATTATATTTTTGAACATATCGCAATATATACTTCGATTTGGCAAAGTATGAAAAAATCCTATCATTTTTTATTTATACTCCCATACCACCCTAAAAGCCTTTTCATTGCATGATAATCTAAAATAACTAAGAAGTATACATTATAAATTAAAACAACTATAGTCGTTGAAGGCTACATGTACGGTGACCTATAGTTGCTAACCTTCTACACGTCATTTTGGTCTTTGATGTAGAGTTGTATCATTTACAATTAGATCACATCTTCTTATAGGACATTTGGTTATAACAATTTGTATTATAGAGTACGTATTTGTACTAGTCTAGAATAATGTGTAAACTGAAGAGTTAGTAGTGAAAAATGTTTTTGTAATACGACTGTATATTAAAAGAGTTATGAATCAGCACGCGGAAGTATTTTTTCTATCTCATGATTTCATTATATCGTACCAATAAGGGATTCTATAGAATAATAAACTGAATTGCTAATTTTCAATTCTACAAAATTGCTTAGTCGTAATAAAGCATGAATAAAATGGGTCTTAAAGAAAAATAAATTGATAGACTACAACATTGTCGCTTCGTCTTTTCTCTACATTGTATGGTACTAGTTAAATTATGGAAATATACTTGCATTTCATTTTGGCAGATAACTTGATCTCATATATTTGAGAAATGTGAAGATTAAATCTATAAAGTATGAAATCTGACCTTTTTAGACTTGTGTTGTCATTGATATAAACAAATGCAGTTCGTTTCTGTATACAGTACTTATATTGATGAACAACCCTAGGATATAACATAATATTCACTAGGATCAAAGCGCATATTTGTAATCGATCATCGTTTAAATATAGTCGACGAGGTTTTTATTAACGACCTTGCCTACCCATGAGCCGATGGTCTTGCATGGTAACCAATCGCTATAGATTGGAAAGCTAAAACGATGCTGGAACCTTAGTGCAAGTAGGTTTCTCCATAAATCCTCTAGATAAAAAATTCTTATAACATATTATGTGTGTTATCCTATAATATAAGCCTTCGTAGGTCCACATAATTTGCTTTCAACGTTGTTCATCAGACTTTTTTATACTGTCAATACCATATACAGTATCATATTTTCATAACTATATTTAGTAATTACAGTTTAAAGTATCCTTAACTTTTTAGGCCAGGAGGACGATTAAGAGTTTGACTAATTTAGCATATTATATAGAGACCTACCTATTGTTGAAGACTGTATTTGCCCTGTAGATGGTTTTTGATTATTCGCATCGTTGGGTTGCTTTCTGTTTGACGTTTGCTCCATATCTAAATTTATTCATATTCATTTAAATTTCAGTTAATTAAAAAAATACATTGCATAACGTTGTTTCCTGTGTTTATACTATTCCTAATGACCTAGGGATCTTTACATTGTTATACCTCTGTTAAGACAGAATTCGCCTTCCTTGTTTATTGACTTGTTTAGAGTATATACAAACGACCATTCTTTGGCATTGAGAATGTACATGAACACAATTTCTGTTTTGATTGCCATGTATATGCAAAACCAATGTCCCTCTTGTAATCTCTAAATTATTTTGGACATCAGCAGCAGGAGCAAATAAACATTCCGCAATACAAAGTTATTATATACATTTACTTATGTGTTTGTACAGTATATATACTTTTTGAATTCACACGTTTAAGTGTCCATTTCTAGTTTCATTTATTTCCTCGGCTGCTTAAATGAAAACTAACTTAAAATAAAAAAACCGTGTAGTGAATTTACAAACATATATATATATATATATATATATATATATGCATATTCATAACGGCAATCTTTTTACAACTTTTAACTTGATGATTATTGATTCAGTTAATCTTCAAAACTCCTAACAATTTCAAAGCCTATACAAGTGAACAAAGAAATACTGCAAAGAAGAATAAGATTTAAAAATAGAAATTTTAAATGTATTTTCATAGATTGTGTATACAATAAATGCGAATAATGTTATTCTTTTCAACACATAGTTTTGTTCAAAGATCTCAAATTAATGTATACTTTTGTATAACTCCAAACATTTAAGCAGACGTGGACTGTTAAAGTGGAGAGAAAAAAAACCCCAATACATTGATTTGATTCATCAATTGCTACTTGACGTCCAGCGACAAATATTTTTTTTAAATTTTAATACAAGCCTTTGACTCCATCTGCCCATTGTCATCGGTGTTATAATGTTGATAAACCCAGTGAGATTATTAGTATACCTTCTTGCTAATATACCTCAATGTGTTGGTAACTTTTTGTTAGTTCCAAGAATATACACTTGCAAATAACTTTCTAAACAATTTCTGTTTCTCTAAATGTCAATAACATTCATCCCTGTCATAATTTTCTCTTTTTTTTTCAATATGAATAAAGCTGTCAGCTTTCCTTTTCATAATTTTCTTTAATTTGAATAAATCTCCTGGATATTGCTGAATCCTTAAAATAGATAAATAAAATTGAGAATGGAAATGGGGAATGGGTCAAAGAGACAACAACCCGACCAAATAAAAAACAACAGCAGAGGATCACCAACAGGTCTTCAATGTAGCGAGAAATTCCCGCACCAGAAGGCTTCCTTCAGCTGGCCCCTAAACAAATATATACTAGTCCAGTGATAATGAACGCCATACTAATTTCCAAATTGTACACAAGAAACTAAAATTAAAATAATACAAGACTAACAAAGGCCAGAGGCTCCTGACTTGGGACAGGCACAAAAATGCGGCGGGGTTAAACATGTGTGTGAGATCTCAACCCTCCCCCTATACCTCTAACCAATGTAGAAAAGTAAACGCATAACAATACGCACATTAAAATTCAGTTCAAGAGAAGTCCGAGTCTGATGTCAGAAGATGTAACCAAAGAAAATAAACAAAATATGACAATAATACATAAATAACAACAGACTACTAGCAGTTAACTGACATGCCAGCAAATAAATCTATTATCAACAAATTGTCTGAATAAGTAACTAGATTCAGTTGAAATTAACATTTCTTTAGTTACAGTAGTATACATGAAATAAACTAAGTTTAGTTCTTAACAATAAAGTTGTTATTATTATAACCGCATTAATGGTATCAGGCGAACGAAGCAGAAATCAAATCTTAGGAATATACATATTAATTTTTTCCCTGTGTTCTATACAACCCCATTATGGCTGATATGCTTCCATTTTCGTATACAGAAAAAAAGTAAAATCACAAATATACTGACCTCCGAGGAAAATTCAAAACGGAAAGTCCCCATTCAAATGGAAAAATCAAAAGCTCAAACACATCAAACGAATGGATAACAGCTGTAATATTTAACTATTTTATAATATATGACAAGATTTTACTGATTTATATATATATTTTTTTTATATATTCCATGGCTGTTATTCAATATTATGACTTTCGACCTTATTTGAATTTTAATTTTCTCATTATATGCGGGTTCATTTAAATGTTCTTATTATTAAATGACCAAAAGTTATAAAAAAACAAATAAAACACAGAACAGAAAACTAAACTTTAGATATACGAACCCAAACCAAAAACGTCGAAAAAGTCAACATTAAATTCATTTCATTCACTACATTTCAAGAAATTTACATAAAAAATTGAATGTAAACTTTAATCAAAATTGAAAATGGAAATAGAAAATATTTCAAAAAGACAACAACCCGACCATACATTGTAGAGCAGAAATCAGCAGAAGGTCAGTGGCGTAGCTGGGTCATTTTTACGTGTACGCCCGAACCTTAGCGAGGGATATGAGGGGTGCCAACCGCTCAATGTTGAAGCACATGCTGGTAGTTGGTTCGAATGGGACGAAGCCCCCGAAAGCTATTGAGAATAAGATACCGTAATGATTCCTGTCAGTAAAAATTCATTGATAGCAACATACATGACTGTACTTTTGAATCTAAATGGTTTATTTGTTTTGGTTTAATTTTGTAATATGTTAACTTATTCATCGTGTTAAACTGGAAGCTAGCCTAATGGTCATTTGTTTTAGAGAAAACGTCTAAACCAATATAACTTTTAAATAAGTTTAAAGGGTGCCGTGAGTAAGCATACAATCGACAAAAGCACCTTTAAATGAACACGAAAAAAAATACTTCTAAGAGGTTCAATATAAAAAATTCTGGAACATCTAGGATTTCTTCCCCAAAAAAGTGAATCAATTTATCAGTTCTTTAAAGGGATTTAAAAAAAATCTTAAATTTTCTTTTGATAATTTTTTCTTGATCTGGAATATTTCACGACAATCTATGAAGGTTTATAAATTGAGCATGTAAAACAATTAATAGCGTAAAGAAGAGTCCGGCTATCTGTCTAACAGAAATATGAACGAAAACAAATGCTTTCAAAATTTTAGTTTTAGACATTAGTCATAGAAAAAGCTTCTTCGGCATTTTCATAAAATTCGATGAAGGTTCGACAAGTAGTTATGGTAATTGAGAAATTACAAAATGTAAGCCCAAACTGCGACCATTTATTAATTGCAGAAAGAAATACATTTTGTCCTTAAAATGCGTGAAAATTAAAGATATAATTGCATTATTATATTGCTCTGAATACTCTTTTGATCATAAACAGTTTCTGTCCAACTTTCGTAAAATTTCACGGAGAGTCATTTAAAAGACTTTATCCACATTCGGAACCTAAATATTAACGTCGCTTTGTCTCGCTTTTGGGACATAAATCACAGGCTCGACAAAAATACAAACAGCATATCGAATCTGATCAGATAGTGAATTGCTTTAAATATAAGAAAAAGACGTAGAATTCATAGTAGATTCAGACTTTTACAAAAGATTCGAACAAATTGATTAAATGATCTATTTGAGTAAATTTAGTCCCTTTTTATTCAAAATTGCAATCCAAAAAAAGAAGAAGCACAAGGCTGATGTGCTTTTGACCAGTTTATCTTATTCTATGTCGATTATTTGTTTTATTTTCAAAATTCAAGTGTACGCCCGGGCGTTTTGACGTAAACGTAACTACGCGCATGAAGGTCATCAAAGGGTCTTCAACACAGCAAAAATTCCGCACCCGGAGGTGGGCTTTAGTAGGCCCATAAATAAAAATGTGTCAACTTTGACACATATATTTTTTTATGATAACAAAGAAATCTTTCAAAATCGCACAATATTTTGGTAGCAAAGTGTTAAGTTAACGTAAAGATTTCCATTTTGAAACTCATTTATTAAAATTCATGTTTATAGTATTTGTTATGGTATAAATGTACATTTACATAATGGTTATAATGATTTACTTTTATAAATTGTTATTTGGATGGAGAGTTGTCTTATTGGCACTCTCATCACATCTTCCTATTATCTTTTTACCCCATGTTACACATTAAAAATGTTGCTTCATAATAAAAAATTTTGAAGTTGTTGTTAAAATAGTTCAACTTATTGCTTGTCAACGTTGTACATTTGTTCCGCTTTACAGTAATGTCAATGTATTCCGTTATCAGGGACGAATACTGAATATTTGTTTCAGTGGAAAAAAAATGTTACAGGATATTTCGCCCAATTGGAACTAAAATGAAGAAACAAATTTCTATTTCAAAACATATTTGCATACATCATGGAACTTCAATATTACACTTACATGCATACAATGTACATGTAGCTATAGGATCCCCCTTTTAAGCTATACGTTCATGAACTTCAGTAGTACTGCAAGAATTTTAAGTCAAATAGTAGTCAAGCAACCCATCAACCAGAAAACAGATTTATTTTATGTTTTATAAATGTTAAAGTTTTATTTTTTTTCAAAACTTAAAGTAAATGTTTGCAAAGATGAAGGCTCTGTGTTGAAGTTCACGTACTTTGACCTATCATGGTTTACTTTTACAAATTATGACTCATACCACAACTTCTTATATCTATTTCCTTTTCCTTAAAGCTACACATCAGTCATAAATCAGTGATTTGATGATTTTTATTCTTATAAAACTACATGTCATAATTACAGAGAAAATAACAGTAGCAGTTCAAGATTAAGATACATAGTGGTTGAACAACCCATCAATTAACTCTTTTTAAATATCCATTAAGCCAAATACTTAGTGGTCACTGTGGACTTTAGTATTTTCGATTTTAAAGCGCACTTATAGTAAATGATAGATAGCATGCGAAATAGAAGTTTCATCATAACATACATGTAAGTTCCAAATGAAAAAGTATTCACGAATATTATCTCCTCTTGAATAAATATTAGAGTATATGTTTCTAACGGAATACATGGTATAGAAATGTTGTTTTAACAGGAATATGTATCATGACATTGTTTATAAAAAAGTTTCTAGTGGAACATCTGTTAGGTTGAACAAAATATACTTAGACATATCTTTAAGCTACATGTTCATGAATAAACTCATCATAGATACCAGCACTAAATTTTGTATATACGCCAGACGCACGTTTCGTCTACAAAAGACTCATCAGTGACGCTTGAATCCAAAAAAGTTAAAAAGGCCAAATAAAGTACGAAGTTGAAGAACATAAAGGACCAAAATTCCTAAAATTTATGCCAAATACAGCTAAGGTAATTTATGCCTGAGGTAGAAAAGCCTTAGAATCAGTGAATAAATGACCTTTATTCTTATAAAAATACTTGTCATAGTCACACATAATGATCAGTAGCAGTACAAAGTTACATACACAGCTACTTTTGCATAGGTACTATTTGTGTGCTAAAAATATGTAGTACTGGAAATTTACTTTTAGTATTTAGTACTATTTCTTTACTTTAAAATTGTTGTAATATTTAGGTACTTGTATTTTACAGAACTTGATTTGTACTAAATATTTTGGTACAGAAATAATACAATATTCCATGTTTGAAAATCATAATTTTAAATAGAAAAACTTTCAAAATGCTGAAAATGTAACGGTGGTAACCAAAAATCTGTGTATGTAAGTCTTATAGTAGGGCGAAAATCATCTAGCAATTAAATCTTTTTGAATAACCATTTTGCCAAAATATTTAGTCGACTTAAATATAATCTATTTGAAGAGCATTTTTAGAAAATGCCAGATAGCATCTTTTGTTTTAGCTACACATTCATGAACCAGTGAATGAATATAAAATAACATGTAATAGTTACAAAGAAAAAAACAAAAAACAGTAACAGAACAAGATTAAGTCATATAGTAGTCGAACAACCCATTAAGCCATTAACTTTATTTTAATAAACCATCACGCCACATTATTTAAGCATTTATAGTATACATGTAGACACCCTTTTCATTAAGCTTCACGTTCAAGAATCAGAGAATGTATTGATTTCATTCTTATTAAAAACTGCATGTCATAGTTACAAAGAAAAAACAGTAGCAGTACAATATTAAGTCATATAGTTGTAAAACATCTCCCAAACCATCAAATCTTTTTGTATAACCATTATGCCAAAATATTTAGTGGACTTTAATATTTCCGAATTTTGAAGCGAATTAACTACATGTAAAAGTTACAAAAAAAAAGTAGTATAAGTACAATACTAGGTTATTTGATCTATACTTTTTAAATTGTTACATGAATGCAGTGTATAATTCGGAGTATAGTATGACGTCCATTATCACTGTACTATTATGCATATTTTAGGGGCCAGCTGAAGGACACCTACGGGTGCGGGAATTCTCGTTACATTGAAGACCCATTGGTTGCCTTCGGCTGTTGTTTGCTCTATGGTCGGGTGGTTGTCGCTTTGACATATTCACCATTTCCTTTCTCAATTTTAGAGTTGTCTCATGGGCACTCATAACACATCTTCCTATATCTATATAAAAGTAAAACATGTAACAAAACCATCAATTCTTTTTATATAACCACTATGCCATAATATATAGTCGACTTAAATATTTTTGATTTTGAAGCGTATAAAACTACATGTCATACATGTAATAGTTACAAAGAAAAAACAGTAGCAGAACAAGATTAAGTCATATAGTAGTCGAACAACCCATCAAGCCATTAACTTTATTTTAATAAACCATCATGCCACATTCCTCAGCAGGAAATCAATTAAAACACCGCCATTCTTATCTTGATAATGATATGTAGTTAGAAACATTTAATCTTTCCAATTGCGAAAAGTAATCATTTTATTAACAAATAGCCCACAGACTCGATACGTCTGTATTGTTTGAAGTAGATTAACCTTTAACACCTAAAATCAAAATTTATTTATCTTTTATCGCTAACTACTTAATATCATGACTTCATTCCACATAGGATATAATAGTGAATGTTTACCAATTTTAGCACCTAGAGAAGAATTGAATGAGCGTAGGGTTTAGTCACTACGCGAGAGTGTTTACCGAAAAACTTAACTGTAGGTGTTTGGAAGTTACACTTCTCTATGCAATGTTTGATATAAAAATCCTCCCATTTTGCGTTTTCTATTCATTCAAACTTGCGACCTTTTTATTCTTAACCAATCAACGTGGGTATCATGGTTTATCAATGCAAACTCTGATAAATATATATGATAGAGCGCTTCATCAAATCTTAAAAAACATTCAATTTGTGAAAACTAAATAGAAATAAAAATTAGTTACGAAGAAATAAGAAATATTCTTGTTTGTCACGTAAAATTACAAAGAAAAAGATCGATTTGATGAATAAAAATCGTCAAGTGGTGAATAAGTTCGTGTAGATTTCAATAGAAATTGGATATTTTCTCTATTTATTATAAGATTGAAGTAGATTTGAACACATGTTTGATTTATTTAGAGAGATTTTATTACTAGCTGGGTTTGCACACCTGGTCGTAGCTGCTGAAATAAGATTTTCAGCACTACGTCCCGAACCAGTAATCAAGGAGAAGGAAAATTATCAACCAGGTAAGAGCATTTTCATTTCTTAAAGAAAAAAAATAGGTTTATTTTCATGTTTTTATTTTTTTTACATCAAGTTATGTTGAAGAAGTTTTTAACTTATTGAAGAGAAAAAAATCGGGGTTATTGCTAAGGGTTATTAACCTGTATGATCAGTTTTAATAATCTGGATCAGTTCCATATGTAAGTTTTAATTATAATATCTTTCTTGTATAGTATTATTGTATTTCTTAATACATGGAACCACTATAAGATACAAATGTAAGCCCGATTGTGACACTGAAATTCATTTTTTCTTAAAAATTCACTTAGAAAATTTGTACAGTTTTCGAAACTAATTCAATTGCGATAATACATTTTCATGTAAGACTTTTTCCAAAAAAATATAATCATATAAAAAAAAATAACGTCTATATCATTTCCGCTTTTTTCTACCAGTTTGATATAAATTTTAAGCCATTACACATTACTTTGTGTTGAACAAATGCGATTCTAAATTATTTGATTGCAAAAAAATGCACTTACGACCCCTGATCATATATCAAAAGCCTCATAATTTCGTTTAGTTGATATAATTATTTTGTATATTGATTGACAATTTAAATATGTTCTCAACATTATTACTGCATTAACAGAATGTTCTCAAGTAAATTAAAATGTGTGAACAGACTCTCTCTTTAATGGGTTACTTTGGTTTGGGCCTAGTAAATGTTATAACTGCTCAACTTTCATTTCTAAAATATAAAGTAGATTTTTTTTTCGGAATAAAATTTCTTTTCATTTCAAATTATGAACTATAAACCTGATGGTACAGAACGGTCGATTTATAATTTATGTTTATTTTTTCATGGCGTTACCGAAATCTTCTTAGATGTATTTATATGCAGTATAATAGTTCGGCCAATTTCAACAGACCTGAAATTTAGGGGACGAATAATGAATATCCTAGGGGGTGGGGGTGGGGTGGGGGCTGTGGCGGAATTCTTATATTCTTCTTTTAAGTCCCTCTTATTTTTTTGCAACACTCTGTTTTAACTGTGGTTTCATATTTATTTCTGAATATTTGTTCGACAAAATATTCATTTTCTCCCAGGTACAAAAATTAATGTATGTTCAATTTTTACCTGGGTGTTACCAGACAAGAAAAGTCATTTGAGAAATATTTTTGTCGCCCCTTCCCCTCCGCATTTATCAAATAAAATTTAAAGTTGGTATATATATTGATATAAGAATATGTGTTATGAGTGCCAATGAGACAACTCTCCATCCGAGTCACAAATTATAAAAGTAAACCATTATAAGTCATAGTACGACCTTAACATAACATTTTTATGATGATATTTTTCTCCATTTTTCAATTTTATTTATTATATATATACTTCTATGAATACAATCTTTTTTTAGACCTCTAGATTCATTTTTGCTTCATTGTGTCGTTCGGTTGCTGTCTAGACTAATCATGACGTATAAACCCATATCTCTATCCTTAAATTCATATTCCTATGAAATGCATTTCCTTCATTGTACTAGGATTTTGATAACTAAATCATTTGTTTACAGTTTAATTATGTTTTTACTGTCTCGTTGATATTTATAATTCTCCTATATCTATTTTTAATCTTTCTGTTAAAGATAATCTAGATTGTTTTAGGGTAAACAAGATAAATATGACAAGAAAAGTAGTGCAAGGGAGTAATCATTCTTATACTTTATTCATAACTATTTCTCCAAGTCGCTATTAAGTCAAAGTATTTGTATTAATACTACCAATTTAGTAAGCATGCATGTTTAGATTGTATATCCGATTTTTCAAATAAGGTGTAATTCAATCTTATATTGATAATAAAAATTAGAATTTAATACAAAGGACATAACCATATCTCCAGTGGGAACCATATCTCCAGTGGGGGGAGGAGAAAGGAGAAGGCGGGTTTTTTTGCGGATTGACTTTTGCACACGATAGCTACTGTTTTTTTTTTTGTATTTTTGTTGCATAATATTAATTTTATTCTTTGTTATAAAAATTTATTTATTTACAGCCTTTATCAGCCCAGACCATTCATTTTCAAAATCCTCCTCGACCCTAGAAAATCACATGATCGTCCCATAAGTTGGACCCTTTTCTACTTATCGCTTAAAAGTCAAAGTAATGTATTAGTACCAGCACATTGAGAATATATGTTGTTAATAATTTTAAATCAGGATTACTATAAACCAAGTTTAAAAAAAATAATATTGGAATGGAATCAGAATTGTAAATTTTAGGTACCATCCTTTTGTTACGAAGAAAGATGTGTATCAGATTACATTGCTTAGCTGAAGAAAAAACCCATATTGAACACAAAAGTTGAAAGGTTACCCAGAAGTCACAATCTGACAGAACTAATTTCATCATCTGATCACCCACAGACATTTGGTTCAATTTATTACATACTCTAGAAAAAGGATAAGCGGAAGCATTTTCTTTTTGTTAATGATGATCAATTTGGTTCCATTAAAAAGTATAGGGGATCAATTCAATACGATAAATCTCGTCACTGTAATCTTATCGAGCAGTGGGATCGAAACGGGGAAAATCTTAGAGACAATTGTGGTAAAATTTCCTTTCGGAACTTGATTATGGATGTTCGCTCCTTTTGTTTTTAAATTTTTGCCAGATATTCGGAACCCTCTGGTTTTATCCATGTAATTCCGTTGAAAAACTTTACCTACAAACCCCTACTTTTTTTACATATTTCTATTGCAAATAGTTTTAAAAGACAAATTGAAAATCTTATAAAATCCTTTTTACTTTTTCATAGTTTTTGAAAGGGAAAAGGTGTCAATGATAAATGTATTAAAAATTCAGAGAAAAACATTACCCGCCAAATCTTTAATGGTTTATATCTCGGAAGCATGCTCACGAATCTTTCATTTTTTTCTGCTTTTTTGTAACTTTATTTTTATACTATCAATTTTTAAAAAATCCAAGGTTGCCATACAACTATCAATTTTTAAAACATCAAAGGTTGCCGTACAATAAAAAACCTGACATCTGTGGTTTAGTTTTTTTTTTACTTGGAGCTAGAGTTGTTTTAGTAGTGATTTTTTAATTAAAGAAAAAATAATAATAACCCCTTCATACGTGAATCTCCAAAGATAGGAATATCACCAAATTTTCTTTTTTTTTTCTTTTCATCTAGTAAGTGTTGTTTAGTCCTTATAAGGATTTCAGTGTTGACATCCAATTTTGGTCAGTCCCTGTGATTTTTATTTATTCATTGTGTAGACAATGGAACAATTTTCAAACCGGGTCTCTGACTTTAAGATTTCTTGCAGATAACAATTTTATTGTTTGTTTTCCCCCTAAACATTAGAAAGTTTTGAAAATGAGATGAGTGATAAATTATCTGAATGAAACAATAACAAATGACCATTCATCGAAGTATTGCAACAGCGTGTTGATTGACCGGATCTCCATATTAAACATTACGAGAATATCACAACTTTGTGTTTGTCCAGTATACATTTGGGGTGACCGAGAGGTCTAAATAGTTCAACTAATGTATCACAAGCTTGTCGGCACTGAGATTTTGAGTTCGACCCGCACCAAAATGTATTCAAATCATAATTGACTAAGACTGCCAGTTTCCCCTTCCGAAGGTCGGTGTTTCTCTCTTGGCCTGTACCAAGTCAGGAATATGACAGTTCTTGCCCATTCATTTTTTTATGCGTTTTGTTATTTGATTTTGCCATGTGATTATGGACTTTCCGTATTGATTTTCCTCTGAGTTCAGTATTTTTTGTGATTTTACATTTTGGCACATCGGCTTCCCGACCCACCAGTAAAATCTGATTGACACGAAAAAAGCAATTGGGCTGAAAGTGGCGTTAAACGTTTATCAATCAATCAATCTAGCTGTATATAATTTAAGATGTATGATTCGACATAATAAGCTGTGGAATTGGCAATGTGTTAATTGATGCGTTCTATTCCAATCTTATAATTGACTAAGATAGCAAGTTCTCCTGCCGACGGTCGGTATTTCTCTCTTAACACTTCGCTCCCCCTCTCCAGTTAAATTTAATCGCGATGATAAAGCCAATAGGGCTGAAAGTGGCGTTAAACACCGACTAGCAATCAATCTTGCTTTATGCATTTACAGATGTATGATTTGACATAATTGGCTGTGGAACTGGCCATATGTTCTCGTTTTTTCTCGTTTTGATCTCAAAACGCAAAGGAAGTTTTATTAAAAGTGTACATCTGATAACAGGAAAAGCATTTTTACATGGATATTTTCTCTTTGTTCTTTCTTTAATTATGAAAAAACTTCTGACCTACAACGAATAATTGTTTACTATAGACTTATCCCATAAAGACTTGGCCTTGAATGAAACTCATTTCTACAGAATAATTAGTTACAGTAAGAAATACTTTCGCAAGGTTATCACAAAGTATTTGCAGTGCAATTTTAAGAGCATTTTACAAGCGTGAATCCAAGATGTGATTGGAACGGGGAAATAGGGTAGACTTAAGAATAAGACATTAGAGAATTTATTTTGACACAAATACTGTTGTAATTTTTCATTGTTTACATTCCCCCCTTTTTTGGATAGACACGTGCACCCCACTCTGAATCCGCGCCTGTTTTATAATTTAACATTTACCAGCGGACTTGCGAACGTATATATTAAGATCGATAGGGACTAACGAGTTTATAATTTTTCTTAATCTTACTTTAACTAAAAAGGAAAATATTGTATTTTAAATTGTATAAAAGTCGTGATAGACATATTTTTCCGTTTCATTTAAGTGTACTTCATTTGTGTTGTTTTTATATGCTTCTTGAAATGCCAATGACCCTCCGAAAGATTAATTGATTGATTGAAGTTTGCTTAGCCTCCAGTGGCAAATATCCCAAGCATTTTTAGAATGATCGGGCCGTCTGACGATGCCTAAATATTTGATTTGTTTAAAGTAAACTGTCTCAACTACTTTGTAATCAACTACAGGATAAATTATAAGATACATCAGCTTTACCTCTTCATCGCCTTAAATTGTTCTAAAATATTCTATAAAAAGAATGTGTCCATAGTACACGGATGCCTCACACTATAATTTTCTATGCTTCGTGGACCATGAAATTGTGGTCGAAACTGTAATTTGGCATTGAAATTGGAAGGGAACATGTATACTTAGTGTTAATTGATTGGACTTCAGCTTCATCAAAATCAACCTTTTCAAAACTACCTTGACTAAAAACTTAAACCTGAAGCAGGACGAACGATCGCAAAGACCAGAAAACATAAATTGATAATGCCCATAAATAGAGCATATAAACACACCTCCCTTCAACAAGCTCTTTGCCATCCCTCATTTAAGTTTACCATCGTCTGCTTACTTATATATATGTTCATATATAATTCAAAGATAGGTTAGAAAGGAGTCTGTTGAAAAACACACTTCTGGTAATATATAATATCAAAATAAGGAGAATGATGTGGTATATATGATTACCAACGAGACAACATTATCCACGGGAGAACATAGGAAAAGAAGCCTGTTCTTAGCTAGGAACCAGTTTCAATTGATTGACGTGGCCTTTGCGTTATATTTGATAAATAATTAATTTTACTAGACATAAATCTCCTTGCATCGATAACAGATATGTACAATGGTTGTCTCTTTTGAATTTTCCCCTTTTAGTTTACCCTTTTCCTTTGATGATTTACCTTTCGATTTATCCTTTGTCCAAGCTTAATAGAGGGGGGCAAGGGGGGTCCCAATAACAGCAAAACAGCAAATTGATTTGGCTCATAACAGATAACAAGGAATTAAAATGGACAAAAACAGATAACAGTAAATGAAATATTAAAATAATTCAGTCTTTGACAAATCAGTATTTCTTATTACGGATATAATCCTTTGTAATGCATTCCATTTTCTATGACTATGTTTTTAGTATTAATTTATATATCTAGAATGTGTTTAAATTACTACTCAATATATTATAATATTTTTTATACGCTCGTTTACGGAACGTATTATGGTACATGTATACTGTTGTCCGTCTGTCGTCAACATGTCGGTATTAACTCAAAAACTCTTTAACCAATTTGCATTAAACTTTGGGAAATTGTTTATATCTATTGACGTGAGCTCCCTTTTTTTTTTTTTTTTTTTTTTATAAATTTTAGATTTTAAGTTTCTGGGTAATGGGTTTTTATTCAATAAAATTGGTGTTTTTTTCAGTTTTCTGATAATATCTCAAAAATGCTTTCACAAAGCAAGGAATTTTGGTGAATTGTTTATATCTATTAACATGAGGTCACTTTCAAATTTTATAAATTTTAGATTACGTTTCCGAGTTAACTGGTTTTATTAATTAAAAAGGGGGTATTTTCCAGTTTTCAGACATTAACACAAAAATGTTTTCAGCAGTTCTCATGAAACTTTGCTGAAATGTTTATATCTATTGTTGTAAACTCCCTTTCGATTTTTATTAATTTTAGATTTTATGTTATTGAGTTTTTTCTAGTTTTCAAAAATAACTCAAAAATGCTTTCAGCAGTTCTCATGAAACGTTGGTGTATTGTTTATATATATTGACTGAAGCTTCCTTTGTTGCTAATAAAAAAATGACCTAAAAGAGTTTGAATATTCCGACTTTTTCTAAATGACCATTTAATGAGGTGTGTGAATTTTTCTTAATAAGACTATGAGGCAAAGTGGTATATAGGGTAGCAAAATCAAAAGCACCAATTATAAGCATGCAATTTATCAAGTACTTCGAACGAATTTTGACACTCCAAAAGCAATTTATTCCACTATTTTCAAAGGCCTTATTTGAACAATTTTTTATCAGCTGAGGTTTTTGATTGTACCAAGTGTACTAGTAAGTAGAATACATAGTTTAGTAGGGAAACAATGGCTTGAAACAAAAGAAATCTTTGTTTGTAATGAGTTATGTGCAGCTTCGGACCCAAGTACATGGTTGGAACTTTCATTGTACAATGCATTTGGTTCTGCTTTGAAAAGAATCAGAGCTGAGTCTATGTACCATATTATATAAAAGGTTAACTGGTTGTTAGGACCTAGTCCTTAATTGAGATCCTTGTCAGATATTCCTGGCCATATGTTTTCCTTTTTGTCATATTAAGAATTATTCTTAATTTAATATGTTCGTACGGGAAACAAGGAACATTATTCTCATACAAAAAAATAAGATAATTCTAAATACACATTCATAAAAAAATGGAATTTATTACAAAGGATAATCATAAGATATACTTGAATTGTCCTGGACCTCACTTCTGTGATGGTTAAATGTTAATGGAATCCTTCTCTGAATACGGGACAAACATATTAGTAGTGGTAGACCCCAATGTACAATGATCTTCAATTTCTACCGAATATTGGCTGTCAAAAAAAAAAAAAAAAAAAATGCTAACATTCCAATTTTCAATAACAGTTAACAGCAAATACATTATCACAATAACAGATAACAAAAAAATTAATAGCCCAATAACAGCTAACAAAGAATAAGACAATAACAGCTAACAGCAAATATATTTTCAAAATAACAGATAACAAAGAATTAAATTGCCCCATAACAGCATAACAGTTAAACCCCTTGCCCCCTCTTAATACCATACTTATCTTCACGGTAATGTCTTCACATTGTATTTCTTGTCTTTGTTGACAGATTGTACATGTTTATCCTTTTCAAGGTACCATGATGTAAATGTAATTCTTCCGCCATCTTGGATTGTACAATAGCAGAAATCGACCAGCCTATATATTAAATAAAAAAAGGAAATTTTTAGTACAGAAACGTAATTCATCAGTTTAAAATTTTCATCTTAGTTAATAAAATTGTTGAATTTTATCTTATCACAAGGACTGTATTTACAAATACAGATTATTTTTTTTTCATTGGATTTAATCTAAAAAAAAAATACATAAGGGGAGACAACTCAGTTTGTTTAATTTTTTTTTTTAATTTATAGACAGTACGACGACCAAATTTCTTTTAATTATCCAGTCGCATTTGATAAGAGCTATATTTTTGTATCTTTTTTTAAAAAAAAATGTCAATTAACTATTTTTATCATCTGTTTTCTTTCTATAATTTTTACAAAATGTGTAAATTTTTACAAACCTTCCTTTCTTTAGTCTTCTGCCTTCCAACATAAATAAAGGCAACAGGAGTATACCGCTGTTCGAAAGTCATGAATCGATTGAGAGAAAACAAATCCGGGTTACAAACTAAAACTAAGGGAAACACATAAACTATAAGAGGAAAACACGAAACAACAGAAATACTGAAGTGAACTAAAACAGACGACAATGCAGCACACAGAGAAACAAACTATAAGATAACAACTGCCATTTTCCTGACTTGGTACAGGACATTTTTAAGGCAAAAAACGGTGGGGTGAACCATAAGATTTCCATTTAACATCATTATATACTTTCTCTCAGTTATTACAAAAATTTGATTATAAAAATATTGTTTACAAAGTTGTTAATGTGTGCCAAATAACTTTGCTCATATCTTGTTTGTATGAAAACTAAGTGCAAAATTATCATGTTAGTACCCGGTCAAAATGTCAATTTCGCAATAGTTGCATTACATATTTTCACCAGTTTTTTTTTTGGTACCAGTGTCTAGATTAAATCACCCTCTTAATTTATCTATTGAATTACATCATCTTGAAAGACTGTCATAAATCAACTACATTTTTAGTCATAGGGACCAAATAATGGCCCTTTTCATACCTTTAGTCATTATGTAAGACAAATCTCATATCTGGTCTACCAGTTAAAAAAACGCTTTTTGTTTTGTCGGGATTGAAAGACAGAAACCTCTTCCTTTTTCTAAATTACCAATACTAGCTGTAATCTCTTTGTTTAGCTAGTACATGTAGTGTATGTAAGACTTCAAAATTTTAGTTCGCAACTTTCTAAAGATAAATTCATATTATGAACTGAGAACATCTGTTGAAATTGAAGTTTTACACCATAGATCTAAAATTAATGCATCATATGCTGTTGAAAATGAAATATGCTTGTAACCGCTGTCTGATTTTGTTTGTTATTTTTTAATTTATTTTCGAATGATGCAACTTCATTATATACAATTCAGGGGCGCACCTGCGACTATTGAAACATTTTATTTCAAGCCATCGTTTGAAATGATTACCATTGATACAAGGGTGCACTGACTAGGTTTTTTTTAAAAGCATATTTATGTTAATATAATATTACCATCCGTATTTGACGTAACATATCTTATTATATATATATATATAGGCACTTAATTGTTGTATACTATTTTTGAATCAGCATTTTCATGTCTTAACGAGACTTATATTTATTCTTTACTGTGGTTCAATATTTTGTTTACAAAATATATTTACCTTACTTCAAAATTTTCATTCCCCGTTTTTTGAATCCCGGGATAATTTCGGGAACATGCATTACGCATTCGTCTTAAAACTAACTTTCGACCCGACACTTTTGCTGTATTTTTTGTTCAAAGAGAAATGTCAGCATTTTATATTTAAACACGATTTATTATCGCCGAGTCTCTTTATGAGTATTCTAGTAATTCACAACCCAATTGACCATACCTTCAATGTTACGTTCTGTAATTTCAAGGTTACAAAGCTATTGTGTTTTATGTTCAAATAAAGTGACAGTGGTGTTCATTTGTAAACTGTAAAATTGAGAATGGAAATGGGGAATGTGCCAAAGAGACAACAACCCGACCATTGAAAAAAACAACAGCAGAAGGTCACCAACAGGTCTTCAATGTAGCGAAAAATTCCCGCACCCAGAGGCGTCCTTCAGCTGGCCCCTAAACAAGTATATACTAGTTCAGTGATAATGAACGCCATATACGTTATCCTGGTTTGTTCTGAATAACTCGACATAAAAGTCATGATAGTTACATTTGATTGTCTATTAGGGGGCAATGGTTCTCAGAAAATTGGTAGGATTTATACAGGAACTTCTAATTTATGTCAGAGGACAAAAATGCTCTCCTATCTTATCTCATATAATGATTAATTTATTTAATAGAATTTTCAAGAATGTTTCTGCAATGATCGCAAGTCCTTCAGCGGTTCATTATAGTGGTGCATGGATTATAAGTTCAAGTTGGACATCAAAACATTAATTAATAGAATTTAAACTGAAACTTCAATTTAATAAAAATCTACACCTTAAGACTGAACAACAACGTTTGAGTCAATCTGTCCGTCAATGTTCAGACATTTTCGTTTCGGTAAAGTCAAGAATGTTAAGACACTTCATTGCAGTCAATTCAAATCTGTTTAACTTAAACTCCGGCGTTTTGCATTTGCGCCGATTTTTTTGACAGGTAAATTACAGGTAAATACAGGTGAATAGATATAATAAGATGTGGCATGAGTGCCAATGAGACAACTCTTCATCCCAGTCTTTAAAGGCCTACTAGATAGATCTCCAGACTTTTTCCTTGACCGTACCCGTAGTTCTTTATCCTCGGTCTTTGACTTCGGTTAACTGCCAAATGGTTATGTTCTTTCTGTGTTTTTAACAATAGTCTTCCCATCAGAATCCTTTGTGTCTCTGGCATTTCACGATTTGGTGGTACATCGGTAAGATATGTTATTTTTCAGGACACTCGCCTTCCAATAGGTATGGCCGTCGATGATAAAAGAATTGACTCCTCGGCTCTTTTAAGTGAACAATATGTCCATCGTGTTACAACGAAGTTCTAGAACAATGTGAATCAAAATAAACTTAGAAATGGTTTACTTTTACGAATAGTTGCTTGGATGGAGAGTTGTCTCATTGGCACTCATCATTACCACATCTTCCTATACCTATTAAAGATAAGTGAACAACGTCGATAACCAGATTAACCAATATACCCTCAAGTTATAGTACATGTAAAAGTATTAACTTTCCGGGTAAATCCAAATAGGAGAAATTATAAAATCGGCGCAAATGAAAGAATGAAAATTTCCAAAATCGGCGCAAGTGTCATACGCCCTTAAATTAAGTAGTTGTTATTTATCTGTGTGCCAAATTTTAAACACTGATTGCGGGTAAACAGATAGATGCAAGTTCAATATATATGACAAAGAAAATACCTGGAAAGATTTTATTTGAATATCTACAACAGCGACTCGTTGAAAAATAGTTCATAGCATAGAAAAAAACATAGAATCTGGGATATCTATTCAAAACACAAAAACAGTACAACAAAAAACACACAAAAAACTAAGTAACATCGCTTTTATTGCTGTAATTTTTAAAGGACCAGTAGCCCTTTTTACAAAAAAAATTTAAGTGTATAAGTTATCGTAAGTCTAAATTATTCCTTCACAATTCAACTAGATATTCGGATCCAAAGGGGGGGGGGGGGTCCGGGGGTAGGAACCCCCTTTTTTTGGACGATCAATGCATTTGAATGGGAGCATATAGTTGGAACCCCCCTTTACTCTGGGTTGGGACCCCCCCCCCTTTTTTAAAATGGCTGGATCCGCCACTGAAATTGTTATCGTGAGATTAATTTTGCACTTAAGATTTTTTGTAAAAAGGTCTTATACAAGATAATATTTTGAATTTCAAAATGATATAAATTGTTATTATCTGACTTGCATAATAAAAGTACGACCGATCATTATGACTTTACAAAACGAACAAGTAATTTAGCACTGCAGTATCTGCTAGTCGAATAGACCTCGTGGCATTGAAGCAGACTATAAATGGATATAATAACGATGGCATGATTTATTTCTTCATAAAATATCACAATTGTCTCCTAGCATGTTATAGAATTATACATTTCCATTCATAAATTGTGTTTTTAAAGTAAGAATGTCTTCGAGGAATGATAGGTGTGGTTACAAACCGGTTAACTTCCCGACCTCAGGACAAAGCCAGCATGTTTCATTCAGAATAAGTGTCAGTTCTTACCATAAAATTCCAGTTTATGTCTTCTGAATAGCATGTTAAGCCTGCTTTGACAGAATTTATAACAAGTAAAAACACCAGTCTGCTAGTGATATATAGTGCAGTACATTGATTGTGTAGGTGTTTTGTATTGTCCAATTTTATTCTCTACTACAAAGACAGAATAATTAATAGATTTAAACGAGGTCGTTTTTTATTTGTTTTAAATCGATCAGTTCCTACTTACAAGCTTTTCGTTGTTGTTTATAGTGTTTTCTCTCCCCTTGCACAATCGGTACATCTTTATTTATAGAATTCACAATATGCCTTTGTGGATATCTTTTGAATGTTTTCCGATTTTAAGTGAACTTGTAAAATTGTTTCAACAATGGATTCCGAAACACAATTCATAATTGAAGAATTGAAGATTTAAAAAAAAAAAAAAGATAGAGAGCCTTCGAATTCTGTTAAAGCCAACGTCATTGGCAGATTTTAATTAACAAATAACATTCTTGTTCCATTCAAGGGGGAAATAGGTACAAAATACAATGTACCTATATGCCCACGAATCAACACAAATACTATTTCAGGGGAAGGACCTGTGTTTAAAGAAACATATCCAAGACGCTGACCGTAATTTCAAAAGTCGTTTCGAAATATTGAGTGATAACATTATATCAGTGATATTAGCTGTTATTTGGTTTCTTAATCTTATTGAAGTTTAAATTAGTAAGATTTTTTTAAAAAGCAACTTCCAGTTGACAGAAGACTGACAAAGATATTCAATTCCAGACATCAGCATGATATATTGATACTAAATCGGTCTAAAATTGACAACACAATTGGCTTAGATATTTCATGAGAAGCAATGAGATACTTAAATAGAAACCGCATTAGCAAATAATGAAAAGCAGCAATTGGAACCATGTTTCTCGGTTTAAATTAAAATGTAATAGAAAATATTACTCAGTTCCCATTCAGTGACCAAAAAGATCAATTGTTTACAGTTAAACAAGGAAGCAACAAATCATATCATTCAACTACTTTAAAAAAAAAACAGTTAAAATTAAAGAACGGACATTACATTGTCAAGAATTCATTTGACCTTCAAAATAAGATTTTTGGGTCAATTCCCTTCGCTTGAGATAAAAACAACAACACAATTTTGACTCCGTTATAACATTAACGGTACCAATTTTTCTGCACCAGATGCGCATTTCGACAATACAGTCATGTCTCTTCAGTGATGCTCGTGGCCAAAATATGTAAAATCCAAAGCTTATATAAAAGATGAAGAGCTATAATCCAAAAGTTCCAAAAAGTATAGCCAAATCCTTGAAAGGAATCAGAGCTTTGCATGATGGAGATACATTCCTTAATTTATAATGATTTTTAATATTTTGTAACAGCAAGTTTAATAACACAAAAAATCCGTATTTTCATGTCAGTACCTTATACCTTATCTTATACTGAATGTTTACTTAGTTTTTGCCAAATAGTCCCGTATTTGTTCATATTTCATATTCTCTGAAAGAATTAAGGCTTTTGTTTTGGTCCTTTTTAAATGATCAGCTCTTAAAACAGATTTTAGAATTTCAAACTTTTGGAATGGAGTCTCACTGATAAATTTTGAAATGCGCATCTAATGCATGCAGTAAATAAAGGCGACAGTAGTATACCGCTGGTCGAAACTCATAAATCGATTGAGAAAAAAAACAAATTCGGGTTACGAACTAAAACTGAGGGAACGCATCAAATATAAGAGGAGAAAAACGACACAACAGAAACAAAACGTTAAATTTGGTACCTGTAATGTTAGTCGTACTGATGTCTCACAACTCTTAAAGGCGATACCACCGACTAACGACCAAGAGAACCATGGAATATTTCTCAGTTTAATTTTTCTATATAAAAAAAATCTTGCTTTTAAATATTTTTAAATTGCTGATGCTCTTTTATAAAACTACAACATTAAATAAAATAAAATGTGCACTTAAATTCTTTGAAGAATATAAAAATTGTACGCATGTTTGAGGTGAAATACTTTATAGAAATAGATATTTCAGTTCATTAAAATACAAAGTTTAACAGAAAAATAATAGCTATTTATCGTGCTGAATTCGAATCACTTTTAAAGGAAACAAAGAAAAGATAAAATATTTAACAAAATAACAACTGAAGAAATGTAATAAGATGTGTTTAAAATGTTGACATCTTTGTTCAAAGGTCTCGCATCATGGAAGACACCATATCAAATACGAGAAAATTAAACTTTATTTTGTTCTGGACTCGGACGAAGACGTGAAATTCTATTGTATGCTAGTAATATCATCCGAACATTTGATAATCAAGTACGTAGCATGTTCATACGGTTAAAATTTAACTTTATATTATATTTCCTTTACTATAACTATCTAGGGTGTTAACTGAACATCAAACAGCCATAGATGATCTTACGTATTTTTAGGGTCGTACTGTGTCCCAAAAATGTTTAAATCTTCGTCCTTTTGTCTCTTGTGGGTGACTGTCTCATTGACAACCATTTCTTATCTAATATGTTAACTGATCATAATATAGTTAAAATATGGTTTCGCTACTCATTCTAAGTAGTCAAATATATTCATCTTTGTTAGATATGGAACAATATTTCACGAAGAACTGCCAGGGATCATCTTTGGTAGACGTACAATTACAAAAAAAAAAAAAAAAAAAAAAAAAAAAACATTGATGATAATTTATTATAGAATAGAAATGATATATCAATTTACTTCGAAATTAAAGAACGTGTCTAACTTATTAAACCATAACAGATGAAAATCGCTTTCTTCAATACTGTCAAAAAAATTAATTCATATTAAAAATGGCTATACATATTTGAATGACATTTCTATAGATAACCCTATATTTACAAATTTTTCAGATATTGAAAAACTAGTGGTCTTACGAAATCTTTCAAATATAAATAGAGTGAAAAAAACTTTTTCTTTTATCAATTATAGTCTTTGCGGTTGAGGTCAGGGGTCTCGTAGTTATTTTGCTTATATTAAATAGTTTACATGTATTTTATTATGTTTATTTATAAAACAATTATAAAGATATATTTTATACAAAAAAAAAGTACCAAAATGTGGTTTTATTTTAGGATGTTGGCTTGGGAAGCATCATTACAAACTTATGGAGAAGTTTTCACCTGCATTGGAACCTAATGGAAGACTTGTTTGTATACTCTGTCAGTGTATTCCGGTAAATATAACTACTTATAGATATTGCATTACTTTTAAAATGTAATGAGGTTGTTTAGATTTATGAGTAGATACTGGCTGTTACCTTCCTTAAAAATATATCAGATATGAATATAATCCACTAATAAAAAATTCATCAGAAGACGTCCTGAGAGCAAGGATTTATAAACTGAAAGAGGGGGATGGGCGAGACCAGAAATCTTACCTTAAAGGATGCTCTCCAGTCAAAAATCTGAAAAATGTTCTAAACAATTCGATCCTGAAGGGGAAAATAAGGGGGGGACTTGAACTTTTCGGAATTCGCCATGACAATACCAATTGTAACAAGTTTTGTGTCCGTGCTTTTTATAGAACTCATGAGATTTTATTAAATGTGTATATGAAACCATCAACACCAGAGTTTCATTAACTTATTAAGTAGTAAAAGAAGTGCATAACTTATCATTAAAAACATTCAATGTCTGTTTCATTGTGCATGAAATATTTGCTACTGGACGTTTAGCAAGTAACAATCAATCAATGCTTTAACTTTTGTGGATTGTAGAAAACAATTTACTTTATACAAAACTTCCCTTCTATCACATCTCATAGATTGAGAAAAATAAGTACTTTATATAAGTTTTGAACTTAAAGGCGAGATTGGCCCAGCATTTGATATAACAGAGATGAGTACTTATATCGCTGTTTAAACCGAAATATTTGCAAATGTTTAATTGTGAATACACAACTATTTTGAATTTCTGAAATATGCATTTTGTCATGCAGTTCTGAAATAAAACGAATTTTATTTAAAGAATTCAAAATCGAAATCGAAATTGAAATTGAAATACCAAAAAGCTGAACAAATTGGCACCTCAACGTAAAGTCATTCGGCTTTGTAAGAAATCAAACACTAAATAAAAGAGAGAAAAAACGGGGTCTAAATAGAACAATTAAGAGGTATTTTGTGTGAATTCGATCTACATTTCATTATACTGAATAACAATGATTAAGTTTAAGTCCATACTTTAAAAAGTAGCTACGTACCATAGGTCACCATAAAGAGATTATTTTTCGTTAGTGTACATGGTTGAAAATATAAGGTACCAGATTGATATATTTTTATGCATGATAAAACCTATATTGCATGGTTTGCACGAAAGTCTATTTTAAAAACAGTAGTTTCTGAGTATAGGACGTTAAGGTCTCTTTAGCAATAAAATTGATTCACATCAAGATATTTTGTCATGATCTTGGATGACTTATTGTCCAAATTGGCAATATCTTCGTGGACGTTGTTCAAATATTATACATCACAACACGCTGGACATTGACCATTCATCAACACATTTTAATACTAAAAAATCAAAGTAAATTGTGAATTATTGTGAATACTATTTTTTTAAAGATACATAGTCTGTAAAATATGCCAGAATTGCAGCTGTCCCTATGAAAAGTATCTGTAGCTAGGGTTTTTGGGTGTAAAAACATCAACATTACATTTTTTCATAATACACATTTTCTAGAAGAATTTTATCGCCAATTCGCCCACTCACATAATCAAAAAGTATTCCGACACCTGTTTCAATGAAAGTCATTACACATGTAAAGGTATTCATTTCGATCAGAATGGCTTTACCATTTTTTCTCGTAAGGAATTCAAATTCATCTTTGTAGATCCGTGTTTTCATTGGGAGTAACCATTACAAAATGAAATCATATCTGCTGTTTACAGCTAATTATACCTGTCATAATGATAAAACCTGTCAAAGTTCCTGCTAACGAGGGCAATACACATCTCTCATCCGATAGCATGGCACGCGCGTTAACTTATCGCATGCTGGTTTGTAATCAACAATTTTATTCTTCCCGCTAATTTGTTTAGTCTGTATTTTATTGATTCGCTTACCATGCTTACTTACCTACATATTTTTTGCTATACAATAGTTACGTCTTTTCTTCTACAAATTACATGCAAATAGTCTTTGATACACATCAATGCATTAAATGTTTGATAGATAAAATAACAGTTATAACTTCAAAATATCGGAGATAATTTAGTCTACATTATAACATATAAACGAAAGCCACTTTCAATCATAATTAACATCATTCAAATTTCTCATAATATAAAATAAAAATATGCTGTATGATTGCCAATGAAACCCCTCTCCAACAGAGACCACATGACACGGAAGTTAACAACTATAGATCATCGTATGCGGGCTTTAACAATGAGCAAACTTTCCTTCTACATGTAAAAGACCTGTTTTGCAAAAAAAAAGGTATCGCTGTATGAAAAATTTGCGTATTTTCCTCCGCATTTTTTTGTGTTCATTCCTCTCATGTTTTTCTTTGATTAATCTATAAACGATCATTTGACTCGATATTGAAAAAATGTCTAAAGAAATCCTCGAAGCTCGTTTGATTTTCAAATACTAAGTCGATGACGGGTAGTTTTCATTCTCAATTATAGTATGTCTCAAAGTCTTAAATCCGCTCAGTTATCAATTATCATTGATTATTCACCTACAATGCATAATGGATTTTCATGCTGTATTGAAGACCCATTGGTGGCATTCGGCTGCTTTCTGCTCTATGGTCGGGTGGTTGTCTCTTTGACACATTCCCCATTTCCATTCTCAATTTTTTATTTTATAATCTGATGCTTCCAATTTGAAATCTTAGATTAAAGAAATGCAGAAAAAAAACTCCTAAAAAAAATCAAGATGGCAAGAAATAAAAACCACAGTACTCTACAGGAAGCTTCAAATTGACGAAAACTGATTTAAAGTCATGTTATCAATGGGACAAAACGTTTTGTAACTTTATAAAAAAAAATGTCAATACCCGAATCTTACATTATATCACAGTTTGATTTTAGTTTACAATAGGCCAAGCATTTCATCAACACCTGGACACACTACATCGTCATGTAAATTATTATTGAATTATACATATTTTATTTTATTTATTATTTCACAGGTGATGATTTAAAAAAAATTAAGGTAAACTTGTCATGTCTTTTGGATATAATTTAAGACAAATGAATATGGACCAATGTACTTGTATACGCCGTCTGCTGTAAAAACCTAAATACAAACTTGATTTTATATATGACTTTTGATAACTCTAGAAAACCACATTGATTTATCTTTCTTGTTCTTAGTGCACACAAAAAATATGCTTTAATATCCATGTCAAACATTCATGATTTGGAAAATACCTTTTAACAATGTGCATTGTCCGTTTATAAAATGAGAAATGATAAAGGACCTAAGGTTCCAAATCCCCCGGGGCAAAGTCGACCACAGATAGATTATATTGTCCGTTTATAAATTTATAGGTTACTCAAGAGAAAGTTTTAAGATACATTTGGTTATCATTTAATGTCCGTTTCGGTCAAATAGCTCTCACATGTTTCGGTACTTATGTAAATCTTTTGCTTTCAAATACAATGTATTTGGCTATGATCGTTACTGATTAAAGTGAAAGCAGAAAAGCGTTTCGGACGCATAAAATTGCTAAACAACTATTTGTAGTTTACAGCAATCTTTTTTGGTCAGTGTTTGTTCAAATTTTTGCTTCTTGTTTAAGATCGCCTTTAGGCATAGATTTTTTGTCGTTTTGTTGCTCTCTACATAACGTTAATCTTGCATTTACCCACTGTCATTGATTTGTATACAAGCAACATTTACTTCCTATTTGGCAAAACAGACTCTTATGTTGGTGCCTTGATGTATTACTTATATTGATATAAAATTGAATGTGACTTACTTTCCTGTCACGTACATTATTTTTTTGCAAAAAGGGTAATTTAAAAAATTTCTAGACTGGTACTCATACCAGACAAAAATAAGTCGGTGATTTATTACAATGACAAATTATTCCAATTTTAAAGCGAAACACGATTGTAAAATAGTTTTTAATTATACCACTTGAAATTTTCAAAGCAACGTGTACCAGAAAATGGTTAAAATTCGTTTCCTACAGCTTGTCGTCTGTCCAAATAAAGTTATCAATTTAAATAATTTATAATGCAGGATTAAATTTGTACATAGGTATACTAAAGAAACGGATTTCCTGCAAGCAATAGTTTGTACCTTTTTATTCAATTGGATACCGCATAAACGACCATGTGTATGACTTCGCTTTAAGACGACCGGATTAAATCGATCGTCGGGGCTTAACACTTACCATTGTTCAAGAGCAATTGAAAAGAGAAAATTAGACGGGAGGTGTTAAAATGAATAAATAAACATCGAAGAATTTAAAACTCCCGTAAGATTCAGGTTAAAAGGTTATGGATAAAAGAATGATTACCTTTTGAGAATAGTGGTATAGATTCTTTCTTTTATTGGTGCGAGTATATGATTTGACTATATCACTCTGATTGAAATCAAGTTGTCATTGCTGAGTCGTAGATTAAACGTTTATAAGGATGTTCTATGCATCTGATTAAGCACGTTTAGGTCGTTAGATTTTAATTTATTACTTGAAAAGTATCAGTTTCAACCATTACAATAAATTGTTTTTACATCATCTGTTGTTATAGATTTCGAAACGTTCTGTTTACTTTTAACGAACTTCAAAGGGACGAACAGTTTATGGGACAGAAACATCAAATACGGCGTTAATTGCTGCTGTACTGACTATAACCTACTGAATTCCTATAAATAAAAGAATCAATTGATAAACACTGGCGAGACTTTTAAAAAAGAGCATAAAACAGAGGGGGAAAAAAGACAATCTATAATAAATTAATTTACGCGTAATAAAACGTACATCTAGACGATGTTATATCATTGGCCATTTTAGATTTGCAGTTCACCGTCTTCCTGTTTCCAGTTAATCTTTTTTGTGCATTTTTTAAAAGAAGAAAATGAAAACCCTTCATTAACACATATTTGTGCTCTTTTCTTATATACAACTTAGTATCATGTAGCTTGATTTGACGTTAAAGTGTCTCTAAACCGTCATCTTAGATTTTAATGCTGAATTTCAATATGAAGAACGGCAATACGAGCACTGTTCTTTTTCTCTGATATTTCCTTGTTTATTAGAATGTCTCATTTCAAATAATCCTCTTTATTCGCAATTATACTACATAACATTATGCAAAACAATTTCAGTTTGGCTTTGCTTAAAAAAGTTCAGCCATAAAAACAATACCTATATTAAACTAGTCGTCTGGGTATACACCTGATTTATAATAGCAATAAATTGACGTAGTGCACACAATTGAGACGATAAAAATACTTACGTTGATTTGGAATTTGAATAATCTTTTAACATCCATTTGGTCTTTTCTAAAAGGGGTAAAATAAGTGTTTTTTACGTGCATCATGTTTACCGTCCAAGAATAAATTACAATATACTCGTAAATTTATATAGTTAATAAGGTAAGAACAATTCATTAGACAAAAAGACAGTGTTAAAATGTGTATTTTGAGAAAAACAAATGCGCAATTTACCGAAACAAAGGTCTCCGAGGTATATGCTCATATTTTGTGTCTGAGTTTAAAAATAAAAGAATTGAAATTGAAATTGGTTGTACCATATACTTAATGTACATGACTTATAACTAGGAGGTATTTCTGAAAGGCTTTTTAATAGTTTTTGTAAGGCAGGAGTTTAGAATTTAAAAAAAAATAAATTAAAAATTAAAAAAATTGACACAAATGGGTTTATTCATTTCTCATTTAGCGTATTGTTTTTAAAATTATTTCTCGCCCCGAACATGCATGCCCAATGGACGTACAGAAAACAACGTTCAATGAATCATAATTTCATTTAATTGCATTAATTCTGTAATGAAAATAATGTGATGCGATTACAAGCAGTCCATAGGTGTTTCAAAATTAATTTTATTTTGTATTCTTTGAATATTTAAGTAATTTTTAGTAGGTAGTAAGTAAGTACATGTATAAGCAAGCAAGTAATTGAACTATATTGTAACATTTTATTTATAGGTGACGAGGAAAGGAATCATTCAACATTATGGAAAAGCAAAATGTGTCAATATCAAGGATAAATGTCCTTTACCGAACTGTCACAATCCAATACTGCTTCCCGGAAAATGCTGCAAATCTTGCCAAGGTCAAGGTTAGTATTCCGTCAGTTTAAATTGAATCGTTAGAGCTGTTTTCATTTTGATGATATCCATGTTTTGCCGTATTGTAATTGGCTTTTGTTTTGTTGCTTTAAGTTAAGCATATTAACGACCGTCTACGATCAAATTGCAGGTGTTGGTGTATCAACGCAATTATAATTTGAAAGATTACATAGATCGCATATTTCTTCAGATACAAACGTATTCAAACATTAGCTGATTTAGTGTTGCCAAGAGTTAAGCACATTAACGACTTTCCACGAACAAAACGGTCTTGGTGTATCTCCGCATTATGGTTTAACGGAATTACGTAGGCCGTATATTTTTTCCAGATATAACTGACGCGTTTCATGCATAATTTTTAATTCATACATTGTAAAGCAAACTTTTCTCATTTATGTAAGCTGTGGGACTATATATAAAGGCAACAGTAGTATTCCGCTGTTCTAAAGTCATAAATCGATTGAGAGAAAACAAATCCGGGTTGCAAACTGAAACCGAAAGAAACACATCAACTATTAGAAGAAAACAACGAAACAACAAAAACACTAAAGTGCAACAAAAAATCCAACGACAATGTAACACACACAGAAACGCACTATAAGATAACAACTGCCATTTGACTGACTTGGTACAGGACATTTTAAGAAAAAATGGTGGGTTGAAGTACCTGGCTATAATTTGAAATAGAACTAAAAAAGTAAATAATTGTCAGACAAATAATGTACTGTGATAAAAATAGAACCTTTATAATACGGAACTATTTTTCGCACTGAAGCACACTCAGATACCATAATTATGCTTCTTCAGTTTTAATATTTCCAAAAGGCACTCACAAAACAAACAAAAAACGTGAGAAACTTTCTAGCTTTTAGAATTTTTTTCTAAATTACATTTATGACTAATTATTTCTACATTTTTGACATTGTTAAATGTGACGATAGCAAATACTAACAATTCTAGAAGTACTGAAAACAAAACAAAAACCCTAATGGTATTATTTTAACAGTATATTTTGTTACAAATTTGTAAATATTAGATGAATAAATCACATACTTAAGTGTTTGTTTTTAAATACCGTGTCAAAGTAATACTTCACCCCTTCGATGGATATTAAAGTTGTTAAAAGTAGCAATTCTTACCACTGCGGCTAGTGACTAGGTAAATACGGTTCTTAGATACTTAGATGGTGATATAACATCATTGTCAACGTATACTGGGTGGACTTAGAATATAATAGTCCAGACTAGGGGCAAATAGTTCTATATTGATCAAATATTTATTTATTAAAACGATACGTGATATTCTTTAAATTTTTGTCAAAAAGTAAATATACAATTTTGGATGAGAGTAGTTATAATTAAATAGTCTACATTAATAACATAGTTCAATGGTTATTCATAAATATTTGTAAATAAAAAAAGAAGATACAAAGAATAAAGGAAGGGGTAGTTGATCTTAATAAAGCATTGTATGAAAAGTAATTTTAAAATATTCGGAAGCGAAAATATTTAGAAAATGTTTTGAAACTTTAGACATATTTCATTTAAAATATTTATAACTTATTTATATGATTATATAACGTTGCATAACATACACGGTTACATTATAAAGACTAGTGCTTAATAAAAGGAAGGACCTGTACTTAATAAAAACTAAACATCTATTTCACTGTCAATCAAAATACCCAAAATTCGTTTATGATACGAATTAGACATAAAAGTTAATATCCTTGGAGTTCTGCTTAATCTATTCAATATACTTATTTATGAGATTAATTGCATACACACGTTATTGACATAAAATTATGGTAAAACAATCTCTTTTCATTTTATTGATTAAAAAAGTGCATATGGGCTGGGTAGATAAGTATTGGTACAACTGTAGTTCACCTTATGGAAAAATATTAGCAATAATCACATCTGCTGAAATTGAAAATGGAAATGAGACCTCCTATTTGGCGATGTTTGATTTGTTTTCAATGAACATGCGACATTCCTAAACATATTATTCAGATTCTGTATTAAGGAACGCTTATATAAATATTTTGCAGCTTTATAATATTTCGTAGTACCATTTACCATGTTAGCGAATTTATGATCTCAAGAGCTATCACTAATTGTTTGACGACACTTTGAAGTTTAAATATTTACACAGAACACACTTAGCATGGAATCTATTGTCGATATCTAATAACCGAGTTGAGGTTTGTTTTGCACGACATCGCGTGTACTATCTTATCTTAATGTTTTCAGTACCGTTTGAGGACCAGTATGTTTTGCTACCACAAGACATTAATGACCATTATGAAAGCTCTGTGAATTCCGATAAAGAAGCAAGAGAGGAATACAAAGAGCAAAGTATGTAGTCATTAAATAACTTATTTATAATCATTAGTAAAAACACACTGTGGATTTCAATTCTTGGAAACTAATTGCAGCACTTTTTAGGGATGATTCACCCTTGGAAGTTAACTCATCAGAGTTACCAGGATTAAAATTTTATATTTGCGCCGGACGCGCGTTTTGTCTACAAAAGACTCATCAGTGACGCTCGAATAAAAAAAATGTTAAAATGGCCAAATAAAGTACGAAGTTGAAGAGCTTCCTAAAAGTTTTACCAAATACATCAAATAAATTGATTAATTCAAGAGGGACGAAAGATACAAAAGGGACAGTCAAACTCATAAATCAAAAACAAACGCCATGGCTAAAAATGAGAAAGACAAACGAACAACAGCACACATGACACAACATAGAAAGCTAAAGAATAAACAACACGAACCCCATAAAAAACTAGGGGTGATCTCAGGTGCTCCGGAAGAGTAAGCAGATCCTGCTCCACATGTGACACCCGTCGTGTTGCTTATGTGATAGTAAATCCGGTAAATAGTCTAATTCGGTAGGTCACATTCATGAAAGGGAAGGGGATTGTAGTTACGACGTAAAAAACATATCCGATATCATCTGTGAAACGGTTATTCCATAACGGTCAACCAACTCGTGATGGCGTCCGTAAAATTTACGAAGGGATGATTTCAACTTCACCATTTGGAACTCTTGGTTTAATAGCTTCCTTGTGAGCAGCAACCGTCTATCAAGAACATGATGATAGAAAATGCAAGCACGGGAATATCGTATCAATTGGGAGATATATACTCCGTATGCAGGTGCTGCTGGAATGTTGCTACTTAGAAATGGAAAGTTCACAATTGGAAAGCTGAAATCCTCTCTCTTGTCGTAGAGTTTTGTTTTCAACCGACCCTCATTGTCAATTTCTAGATGTAAGTCAAGATATGAGGACGACTTAACTGTATCTGTAGTATCCTTTATCTCTATCTCGATGGGATAGATGCGTTCCACATAGTCACCAAATTTTGAATTATTTAGTGAAAGAACATCATCTATATAGCGGAAAGTAGAGTTAAAGGATATTGCTAACTTCTTATCTTTCTTCCTAAGAAGTTCCTGCATGAAGTCGGTCTCATAATAAAGAAACAAGTCGGCAAGTAGAGGGCACAGTTTGTTCCCATTGGAATGCCGACAGTCTGTTGAAAAACGCGTCCTTCGAACGTAACAAATATGTGTTCAATCAAGAAATCAAGCATCTTGATAATATCAGTTTCAGAGAATTTTTTGTTTGAATCAGAGTGATCCTTTACAAAGTAGGATTTAGATTCCAAACCTTTCCAACAACCGAGAGCAATAATTTTAGCTTCAACAATTTATGAAAGTAATGTTAACGCAATATCTTCTACCTGAAAAGATTACATGGGAGAATTAAGCTTGCCCTGTTTTATACCTGTCGAATTTAAATGAATTTCGTGTATTTCATCTTCTGTAATACCTTTGTCAACGATATGCTAACGTTTAAATGTTCTGGATGTACAAGTACATACCTCCATCTGGTTAGAATGAGGACGTTAATACAATGCCTTGTGTAAAGAGAGTACCACGCTCTCTGTACATTAAGAACCCTTAAATCATCAATTTGAGGGGTTCGTAAGTCCCTGTCCAATATTCCATTGGCAGTAAAATTTCCTGTCATTCACCTAGCTCGGACGGACTCTATTACATTACCTAAATATTGTGTGTATTGTTATGTTGTTTAAGTTCTGAACATGCCTGAAATATTTTCCACTGGACGTTAAACATCTGACAATCGATGAAAAAAACAATGCTGGAATTTGAATCAAACTGTTATTGGCTATTCTCCAATATAAACCTTCCCGTTGTATGATTCGTATAAACTATTTTTCTTTCTTCAGGATACACAGCTTTGTTGGTCGGTAAGAATGTAGTTGGTTCCCCACCACTTATGACAAAAGCAGTTGCAATGGTATATGTATTGGTTAAGAAAGATGCTACACTCCAGTTCTCCATAAGATATGCAGAGTAAGACATTTAAAATATTGATAAAATATGAACTATTTTGAAAAGAAAACGCAAACAGAAACAAAACATCCTTGAATGAGAAATTCAATATTAGCTAAAGTTTGTTTTTTGTCAATTAGGAATTTGTTCTGAAGCCAGATTTTTTGTAGTTTTCATGTCTGTTGTTGAAGAACCGTTTGTTGATATTAATGGTTGTCTGGATGTGATATTTGGTTTAAAACACATACGCAAATCATCTGCATTCTTGTTCTAACATTTTTTCAAAAACAACAAAATCTAAACATGAGAAACTGTGATTGAGAACTATTTGAGACAATGCTATACTTTTGAATGTGCTTAAACAAGTCTTACTTTTTGTATGTTAAAAGCACAGTGAAAATGATAGTATTACAAACTGTGTTTGATTTAAGTACATGTACATCTGTTTTGATAAGCGATTTTCATTAGACATCTGTTTTTTAACCGGATTTTTGTGACAAAAATGTCGGTTATTGATTTGGGGATGTACGGCGGTCGGGCGGGCGGTCGGTCGGGCGGGCGGTCGGTCGGTCGGGCGGGCGGGCGGGCGGGAATCAAATGTTGTCCGTGCATTAACTCATGAACCGTTCAACCAAAGCTTTTAAAATTTTAATATGTTGTTACTGACAACTAAATGAAGGTCAAGTTCAATAATGGCGATTTTGACTTTACCGTTCAGGAGTTATGGTTCTTGAAAGATTGAAAAATGGAGTTTCCAGTCGTGTCCCTGCATTTACGCATGAACTGTTCTACCTAAGCTTTCCAAATTTTAATATGTTGTTACTGATGACAAAATGGAGGTCTAGTTTAATAATGACGATTTTGACTTTTACCGTTCAGGAGTTATGGTTCTTGAAAGATTGAAAAATGGTGTTTCCAGTCGTGTTCGTGCATTTACGCATGAACTGTTTTACCAAAGCTTCCCAAATTTTAATATGTTGTTACTGATGACAAAATAGAGGTCAAGTTCAATAATGACGATTTTGACTTTTACCGTTCAGGAGTTATGGTTCTTGAAAGATTGTGAAATGGCGTTTCCATTCACGTTGTTGCATTTACTCATGAACCATTCAATCTAAGCTTTTCAAATTTTAAGATGTTGATACTGATGACAAAATGGAGGTCAAATTTGATATTTACGATTTTCACTTTCACCATTCATCAGTAATGGTTCTTGTGATATTGCCAGGACACAAATAAATATTAATAAATCCGGTTTGCTGTCGTTGTGACAGCCTCTTGTTGTTCTTTGATCGGGTTGTTGTCTCTTTGTTTGACACATTTTCCATTTCCATTCTCAATTTACTCATATTGTTTTGAAACAGATTACAGAATCCGAAACAAATAAATGTTGTCGATAGTAACGGAAACATACTGCTGTCACATGACTTCAAACAATCACGAGACAGAAAGTTCTGTGGAGAATGGTATAATGTCCCATCCTATTACCTAAACTATATAGCTAAAAAGCAACTTCACCTGACGATAACGACCAAAAGATACCCTCGTGGAGAGGTAGCTGGTATTCCGGAACATGACACGTCATTTGATCACGGTATCTATTTCATATATAACTGCGTCTTGTAATTACTTTCACATATAACTGCGTTTTGCAATTTATTTCATATATAACAGCGTTTTGCAATTTATTTCATATATGTCTGCATCTTGCAATTTATTTCATATATGCATAACTGAGTCTTTCAATTTATTTCATATATAACTGCGTCTTGCAATTTATTTCATATATAACTGCGTCTTGCAATTTATTTCATATATAACTGCGTATTGCATTTTATTTCATATATAACTAAGTCTTGTAAATTATTTCATATATAACTGCGTCTTGCGATTTATTTTATATATAACTGCGTATTGCATTTTATTTCATATATAACTAAGTTTTGTAAATTATTTCATATATAACTGCGTCTTGCGATTTATTTCATATATAATAACTGCGTATTGCATTTTATTTCATATATAACTAAGTCTTGTAAATTATTTCATATATAACTGCGTCTTGCAATTTATTTCATATATAACTGCGTATTGCATTTTATTTCATATATAACTAAGTCTTGTAAATTATTTCATATATAACTGCATCATGCGATTTATTTTATATATAAATGCGTCTTGCAATGAATCCAACCGGGGTCATATTTACCGATATTCATGCAATACTTATTAAAGATTTATACACATTGATGGAATTATATTTTGCTTTTGTTTTAACTATTGAGAAAATCATTTAAAACTATATAAGATAATGTGATTCTTCTTGTCTTTTGCATGTCCTGCAATGTTGACAGATTTCTTTCTATTATTTTTTGTAGTAAATTGATAGAAAGGTTATGTTTTTGATCATGCACTTACAATGTATGAGTTCATCAGCATTTTTTCAATAATTCATAAATTTGATCACTCAATATATATATACTTTCATATTTTAATATTATTTTCAATGTCTTTAGGGACATTTAGAACATTACTTATTTCGACAATACCACGTGGTTAAGAATCTTATGTAGAGTTAACGACTTAAACAGCATTTATTTCAATAATTAATACATTTGATCACTCAATATTTAAGCTTTCAAATTTTAATATTATTTTCAATGGTTTTAGGAACATTTGGAGCATTACTTATATCACCAATACCACGTGGTATAGGAGCTTATGTTGAGTTTAGATATTCCTATTCCAGCAGACGAAAGGTTATTGACTATCTTATCTATCAGGATGGATTTCTGGATAATAAAAGTAAGTTTGATAATTACATTGTGTTACATTTGTTCCGTAAGCAAACTTAAGGAAGTTTCTGCGTCATGATTGTCAAAGATACACGCCATTGCTTATGAAAAGTACGCTAGACGTGCGTTTCAACTAATGCAAAAAGTGGCGCTCAGTTCATAATACGTTGAGGGCAAAACTCAATATAGAGTTGTAGAACATTAAACACATACAATTTAGATGCAAAAATGTGTCGCAGGCAGTATTGGCATATTTCTCTATCTTAAAAGACTTGAATGATTATATGCACGAACATTCCACAGTCTTTGATAGTAGTAATGATTAGAAGATGCAGTTCTTCAAAGGAATATGTACATTGATATTTTGCTTTCTTTTGAAATATTAATCTTAAAGTATAATGTCCGAATATTTTGCTTTTTTTCTAAAATTATACTAGACTCAGTGTTACTGCATGTCTGAGTTTTGTTAAACAAATATAAACATACCTTTGTCATGAACTAAAACTTAAGTATACAATTGTATTTTTTTTATTTTTATAGGAAGAAAACTTGAATATTTTGTGACCATCGAGAAAAATACGAAAATTATCCATCAAGATACACGACGAATACGGTACAAATCAAACAAGGTAAACGATTGTTGCAAGTACTTGAAACACAATACCATGACTCCTAATTGTTTGACATAGAAATAGGCACCATAAAAACATCATAAATTTATGTGTTATTAGACATTAAATATTTAATTTACTAACTGGAGATTACAGAAACAATTTGAGTTCGTTTGAAAATTACGTTTTTACCTTATGTTACCACTTCGTTTTAGAAAGCCAATTTAAATGGATCTTGGAAGCGACCAAATAAAAGAGAAAGGCGATTGATGACGAGACGAAAACTTCGCCTAAGGTTAACTTCTAAAGGAGGGACAACAATGATTGGGGACATAACACCAGTACTCACATGTCAAAGTAGGTGCTTGTTTCGGATTTATATATATATTCGTGTCGTGAATAAAGAGGGTGTCCTTCATTATTTTTTTGGGGACTTTTCTCTTACTTACTATTTTTGCTCTTATTCTTCATTCTTTTTATGTTAGTAATTATGTTCTGTAAACCTTTCATATATTTGTGGAGTGATTAAACTAGACTTTATCATATGATACACATTTGTAGGAAATTATATAAAAATCACGTGAACATTGATTGTGCAAAAATGTAGTTGTTATTAGTTTTTGAAAAAGAGTTACTCAAATTTATCAAAGCAAAACAGACCAAAGGAAAATAACAAAACAATACACAAATTATCATAAAAAATACGTTTAAGAATTATACTTGTCGAATAGTTCGTCGAATATATTTTAGTCACATTAATTGTCATTAATTTTAATTAAAATAGTTTTTCAGGCAGTGTTGTCTAGCAGTGAAGCATTGACAGACTCAGTCCACCCTCTGACCAGTGTTGGATCAGCTGTATTCCAGCTTCATGATAATGGGCAAATAGCATACATGGTATGTACGATAGTTCTCTCTGATCAGTTGACCAGATTTCACGTAAATACAATACGAGGGCATCATTTTTGTTGTTAAAGTCAGACCTTTGAAAATCGCATACAACAAAGTAGTCATTTTAACTTAATGCAACAGTTGTTAAACGATGTTCAAATCTCATAATTCTAATAGGAAGAAGTTTAATGTAAATCACAAAACATCGAGGGGATAGTGCGAATCGCAAAATTTGTCAGTCTAGGTACGACGACGTCATTAGAGTTTCTGTTATGTGCCTGCATCACCCACCGTGCAAAAAAAGTAAAATCACAAAAGTACTCACAGGAAAATTCAAAACGGAAAGTCTATAATCAAATGACAAATCAAAAGCCTCAACACACCAAACGAATGGATAACAACTGTCATATTCCTGACTTGAAAACATACGTAGTCAAAATGTCACAAATTCGCGCTTTTCTCCGAAGTTGAAACAACGAGATATCGATAATAACGAAGGAATAGGGTGGTATTTATATAATAAGTTTCGAATTGAATATCGTAAATTGTTCTTCGAAGCTTTTACATAGAAATGAAGTAACTGAGAACTGCAAACAAATCGTTGAAGTCGTATACCATATTGTGTATCTGATATGTCCTACATGAGTAACTGAACAGGTTGTTATGGGTTGACCACTATTCCTTTCATCAACTGGAAAAAGGTGACTCTTGTTTTCCACTCAAGATTTCAATGTTTACAATAGAACAAATGTATTTACGAAGTTACTTTTTATAACTATGTATTTTTTTTTTAAAGATACGGCTGTATAGTATGAAACAGAATTTAGTATCCTTAACATTAGAATCAACACCAACACGCCGGCGAAGGAGAAGGGTTATACAAGATCTGACAAAGACATTCAGATATAACACATCCTCGGATAACGGTTTTGTAAGTTATTTTTAACGAATGTTATAATGTCATATTTAATTTACTTCATTTCACCAAAAAGAATCATCAAAGGTACCAAGCAAATGGTAAATGACATAATCTTTATCATTAAAAATGAAATCAAAAGATGACGGATAAAATAAAAAAAAACTTGTTTACCTCTGCAAATAATATCAAACATTACTTACAATAAATTGTCAAAACTGTTTTATGCCAAGTAAAAAATGCAAATTCTATTAGTTGCAAATGATAACACCAGCATGAAATAAGTTATGATGATAATTATATAATTTAATTGCATATGAAACAATAAAAATTACATAGAATTTTGTATGATCCCTCAAATACGCATATACGTTTAATCTTTTTAACATTACATGCAATTTATATTTTTTGTTTCAAAGGCCGTTGGAATTTTCAAGAAACCAACAGCAAAAGACCTAACAATGTTTTTGACCGGAAAGTTGTACATTAACGTGGGAACATCTTACAGACAAATAAGTGCTCTTCGTGGAAAGATAGAAAGAACTGAGCATGACAGTACAATTGATATATTAAGAAGTATGTAATTTTGTGATTAAGAAAAAAAAGTACGTTTTATTTAGTCCTATACATGTGAAACATAAGGGTAAAGATATTTCTTGTCAGAGGAAGCCGGAGAGAACCACCAACCGTCGGCAGTTGAACTAATAATCCTGGGCAATTAAGACAGGACTCGAACGCAACTGTGAGGTTCAAACTAGCAACATTAATGCTGATTTGATAGTGATACCGCATATACATTACTTTGAGAAATCGGCCACCGCGGCCCCTGATGATTTAAAGATATACGTAATACACTTGCACTTTGACCAATTTTAATGATCAACTCATCATAGATACCAGGATTGAAATTTTATATATGCGCCAGACGCGCGTCTTGTCTTCAAAAGACTCATCAGTGACGCTCGAATAAATAAAAGTGAAAAAGGCCAAATAGGGTTCGAAGTTGCGAACCAAAAATTCCTAAAAGTTTTGCCAAATACAGCTAAGGTAATCTATTCCTGAGGCAGAAAAGCCTTAGTATTTCAAAAATGCAAAGTTTTGTAAAATGAATTGTACTTATATAAATTATGGTACCGTTTTAGATGCGCCTTTTATTCTGATGGCACAACCACAGACTCAATCAACTGGTGTCGCTGGTCATGCATGGTTAGCTGTTACTGATAAATGTGTATTGCATTATCAGATATTGCTGTCCGGATTAAGAGACCACACTACAATTACAGCTCTCATCACAGGAAAATATGATTCAGCTCCATCATATAGTGGAAACGCAATTTACACAATTATCATAACGGATTTTAAAAATGGAATAGTGAGTATTTGTTTATTTGCCTGTACCAAGTCAGGAATATGACAGTTGTTATCCATTCGTTTGATCTGTATGAGCTTTTGATTTTGTCATTTGATTAGGGACTTTCCGTTTTGAATTTTCCTCGGAGTTCAGTATTTTTGTGATTTTACTTTTTATTCAATAAATACAAAGAATTGGGTAAGAAACAGTATCGGTAGAGAATTGAAGGGATTTTCAAATCTAATTTTATTTTCCTTTATAAATTAGGAACTATGACCAATAACATAATATTCTGAACGAAAATTATATATATCACCTTATAACCTCCCTTTTTTAAAGCTTCTCGTTGATTTGCTGAATAAAATTAGGTATAAAAAGATAAAAAAAAACAAGGAAAACACGAATTGTAGTAAATAGTTGTACTGGTAATAACTTTTAAATTATATGTCAAATTCTTATAAATTTAGTCTGTCTTATTTATCAGCTCCTGCTTAATCAATTGCTATCTGTGAACGATAAGTATATTATTTGTTAACCGATAATTTTGTTCCTTAATTTTGTTTCTTTAAATTCATTATTGCAGTACGTATGTTGTCATGTGCTAATTAGAGATTAATATGATTTTTTTATTCAGGCTAGCGGGCGTATTTCTGACATCTCTAGAGAAGTATTCCAAAGTCTTGACAGAGGAACCTCCTTTATGCAAATAGATGTTGTTGGTGTGACAAAAGGGAGTATATATTCAAATGTAAGTGCAAATTAAAAAAATAAGAATCACTGATTTGTACAATCATAATGTTTATGATAACTTTGTTATAGTTTGGAAAATGACGAAAAATAGCAAAATGTTTCTCTCAGTACATTTGTAAATATATATATAAGATGTAGTATGAGTGCCAATGATACAACTCTCCATCTAAGTCACAATTTGTAAAAGAAATCCCTAATAGGTCAAAGTACGATCTTCAACATGGAGCCTTAGCTCACGCCGAACAGTAAGCTATTAAGGGCCCCAAAAAATGAAGAATAAAACTGCACTTTTTATAGTCATGTACAGCATGTCACCTTCTTGGTCAAGTGTTTTTAACTTATATCAGTCGGTTAGTTTTCTATTTTGAATTGTTTCACACTCTGTCCTGCCGGGACCGTTTACAGCTTTCTATACGTTATGTTGCTAAAGTTCGTATGGCAACCATCAGATGTTAGCATCATTGCCCTTTAGTCTCCATTAGATATTTAATCATTTGCAATCAAGCCACATCCTATTAGTTATGTTTAACACCTTACAGTCAGAAGCCTTTAATTCAATGATTGTCGGTGGTGGCTGTCTTATATATATTTTTTTCTATGTTTAGTGACATTATCTTTAATCTGGTCATTGGATATCTCTGGAATTGATTTACATTTCGAATGCTGGGTTTTGATATTTTACGTTATTGTATCTTTTGTTTGTCTGAGACGGTACAACGTCCTTTTGTTGTTTAAATTCTTCACCATTGAGTATTTGGTGGATTATAGTCTCTTTGTCAACCCTATCACGTCTACTAATTTTTTCAGAAACTTCGCCTGCAATTTATTTCATCCATTAAGATATGTTTTATGTAGTAATCTCAATCAGCACAAACTGTATTTGGTGAAACAGACGTTGAATTAATTGCACCTATTAGTGTTTCAGTTTTTCATGCCACTTTGATCAAGATAATTACATTAGGGCGTACACTCAATTGATACAAGTATGAAATGTCATCTTTGTTGTCCCATCGAATTAAAACCCATTAACTGTTTTAATCTATTGATATACTATCATACTCTAAACAATGAAGGTAGATGTCTCTTGATAATTTAGTAAGATTCTTACGTTTTATTACTCTTAGCGTTTAACTAATGAATGTTCGTTAGAGTCAAATATCCTTTTGAATATGTCAGTTGTTGGACTTAATTTCAACAATCATGACGTTTCAATTGTATAGAATGTTCAATGATTTTTTATGTCAATTTTCAGAAAACTTGTGTGTTATACTTTTTTATAATTGTTATTTGGCTATAGATGAAGATGTTTATATATTTTCGTTTTTTAGTTAAGCATTGTTAATGATTGCTGGCAGAAGACGAGTGGAAATAATTATAACATGTTATTAGATGAGGGCTACAAAGTTCCGGTCGGAAATCCTATTACGTCGTGTAATTATGAAGGTCGAATCTACAATGACGGATCAACATGGATTCCAGTGGGAAATGATTCGTGTTATACGTGCACGTGCCAGGTGAGTGTTCCGGTCTAGAATATTGTTGTGCTGGCATTGTCTCTTTGTGAAAATAGGAACATGTGGTATGATTGTCATTTAAACAACTTTCCACAAGAGATTACACTGTGTAGAAGGTTAGCAACTATATGTGTCATAGGTCAACGAATGGCCTTAAATAATGGCAAAACCAATACCGGATAGCAAGCTATTAAAGGCCATGAAATGACAAATGTTATACAATTCAAACAAAATAACTGAAGATCTGATTTATGTTAAGAAGAAAGAAACGAAAAACAAATACGATATACAGCAGCAAACGACAACCACTAAATTTCAGAATAATGACTCTTTGTTTGATTATTTTATGTCCAAGAAGAATCAATTAAGCATCTTTTGTTGTCGGATATTGAGTGTGATCAGGTGTATATATTAGAAATACGAAATGATCTCTGTCAGACTTGAGCGTATATATGTTTTTTTAAAGAACATGAAGTACAATTATAAGATTGAAACTTCAAATTTTACATCAATCGTCGATTATACCAATTCACTCATGATTTATTCTGTATTGTATTATTCATAAAAGCAGACATGAGAGTTAAAATAAACATTAAATCTAATTATTTTAGAACAGAGAAATTTATAGATGATTGCACTGATAATGCTAAGTTACTGTTCAATAGACATTTCAAATGAAAAGTAAAATCACAAAAATACCGAACTTCGAATTCATAACGGAAAGTCCCTAATCTAATGGCAAATTAAAAAGTTCAAACACATTAAACGAATGGATAACAACTGTCATATTCATGACTTAAAGTTATTCAATCAAAAGTTAACCATTGAAGCACTTCTTATTAATTGTTTTATATAAATTGTGGTGAAACTAAAAATCAGATACTTTCATTACGTTACTTTTGTGTGTTCATTTGTCTTTCGGTTTGTAGGTCAATATATGAAAACATCTTTAAAGCAATAAAAGCGCTATGGCTTTGCTTTTAGTTCTAGATCTATACCCATCAGTTCTCCATTGAAAGAGGCATAACATAAAGTTAATATCAATTGATTATTATCTGTACATATTCAAATTAATAGCTCTTTAATCAATATCTAAAAGAAGTGTTGAAAGATGCATTCATTTGCATTCCTTACTTAAATGAAATACTGGGTTTGTTTTTTGGTTTACATGTGTTTAATTATGATTTATAATTAATGACTCAACTATCATTTGAGCTGCGTCGGATAGAAATCGACCTTATGCAAGTGGAAGTACACAGGTTCATGTATAAGACTTTGATCGATTTTGGAATAATTTTAGATATAAAAGATGCATTTTGGTCCGTTTAAAAGGGTTGTCTTCTTCTGCAAATCTACCTTTGGAACAATTAAAGACTTTCCGTAAAAATTATTTCAACCCAAAATAGGTTAACAGAGGTATTAATTTTCGTTTGCATAAGGTCGATTTCTATCCGACGCAGCTCATTTTTTATTGCTCTTTCAGTATGAGCTTTCGATTTAACTATGAACGTCAATGTGTACCTTGTTCTATCAGCCTCTGTGCGACGTTACTATCCTTTTATGCGCAATCATTGCATCTTTTACGATGCAACAGCGGTATACTAGTGTTGCCTTTATTAACTGCATCGAATATTTCTTACTTTGAATTTTTAAAAATACTTCGTTTACTTACAGACAACGAGAACTTACCTTTTGGTGTCTCAAATTAATTTTTAAGTTTTGAGTATCGTTTGTTTACCACTGTTTAACATTTGTTTCATAGCAAATAGTTTTTGTATAGTATCATTACCATTAATCCTTTTTCTTTAACGCTTTGTCGTTTTCCCATCAATTTACGAGATTTGAACATTGGTTAAACTATACACCTTATCGCTATTAGCCTTATCGGCCGGCAGACCCGGCCGCTTGAACTTTTGACGCATACAACAATCACTTTTCCATTGTGGCGTCAGATATTTTGTTTTATGACGTCAAAATTTTACGGGAACCTGTGTGATATCCAGTAATAGCGGACACATAGAAATAAGGTGTATTGTCGCCTTGATTCATACCAACATTTTTTGTTTTGCCATATATAAAAGTGAGACCCTTCATGGGGTGTTCAAGTAACCAAATAATCAAAAACAATTTGCCAATACATAATCATTAAATATTTTTTAAACAAGATAATCAAATAATCAGATAATCATGGAATATTTGGTCTTGTAATCAAATAATCATTATAAAAAGTAATCACACAATCAAAAACCTGATGAGGAGGCTGAAGATTTAACTGCAGGTGTTTTACTTTTGCATTGCCCCTTTACTTGTAATATATTTTAGTACTATTTTAGTGCTTATTTACAGTCACGTCTAAAAAAAAACAAAGTATTTAAACATGTTTTTTTACAAATTCTGTTTTTTTTTAAAGCAACAGAAAATACTATGTGATGTTGTTGTGTGTCCTGGACTTAAATGTGAATATAAAGTCAAAGTTCCAGGACTTTGTTGTCCAAAGTGTGCAGGTATGTTTTCACTTCTTTTATCGGTAATTTGTGCATTTTTCCTCTGATGTGTACTCGCTGATTTTGTCAGTATCAGTGGAATGGTGGTGATAATAAAATTATTGGGTTAGTTCCCAATTGACATGCGCGAATGCACCGCGTAAGGATCTACTTTCCCTTTCATACACAAAATCGCGCGTGGTTGTTTTCGCAGAAACGCACGAGTTTTTTGGTGAATCAATGAAACACTTGTCAAAATTATTTACTATTCACAAGGAGGTCGTACTCACTATCGTCCATGCTAGGCTCCGAGGTTTTATTCATTCATAGTCTGGTGCTGTTCCTATGTGTCGTCTTTTTCTGTTTCTTGGGAAGTATTTGTTTAACCTGTTCAGCCACTATAAAGTGTTACAATTCGTATTTAAACACAACACTATCGCATCAGAGCCGCTAGAAAAAAAAACAAAAAAACATTTCCCACATTTTTGTGAAACCATCTGACAAATATAAAGAAGATATGGCTTCGGGCTCACCTGATATTTCACTGTGATAAAGTGTGTATCAAAAACAAAAAGTTCTTTATTCTATATTTATTGATTGACTTGTTGTAAACGAATAAGAGATAGTCAATATGATTGTTTTTAAGCAAAATTTCAAATTAGGGCGTATTTAATTTACCGAATTCATTCTTTAACCTTTTAATCTTGTACTGTAGCTTGAAACTTGACTAAAATGAGATGGAAACTTTTCAATTATACCTAGTTATTTGGTACGCTCGTTTTGTCTACAATTCCAAGAACCACTGTCATTGAAAATCGAATAGAATTATTGCAAGGCCAAATCAACCAAGTATTTACTTATCTTTCAGTCTCAATCAGCCTTAAAAAGAAATAAAAATGTTAACGATTATAAAAAAGAAAATAATTCACGAATTGACACGGCATCTATTTAGAATTTTTTAATGTAGAAAATTGTGGATGAAACCTGGTTTTAAAGCTAGGTAAACCACTCACTTGTACGAAAGTCTCATCAAATTCCATTATATCGAAATGATTTGAGAGAAAAACAAACAGACAAAAAAAAATGTCAAAAATTGGGGTACAGCAGTCAATATTGTGCTATAATCTGAATCACATGTAATCGAATGCTTCTTACGTTTTAAAAAGAGTACACGTTGTTTTACATACTACTTTTGTTATTAATTTTTGGGAAAACTTAGATACGATTTAAACCGGTTGGCAATCAGCAAAGATATGGAAAACTGATTTTTTCATTAATTTCATGCAATTATAATTACAGAAAAACCAGACAAAACACGTTTACCATTAACCTTACAAAACAATACACACTCTGAAGGTTCCTGTTATTATGATGGTGATAAACGATGGCATGCCGCTGGAACCAAGTGGCATCCCTATGTGCCACCATTTGGCTATGTCACATGTGCTGTGTGTAGCTGTATGGTAAGACATTTATAAGTTTAAACAAGAAATACGCGCACGCCCACACAAACACTGCCATATTTTGTTAGGTGGACTCCGATGCTAACTTGACATATTTGAAATCGAAAAATATAAGAGAGATTTTTAATCTGTTTTTTTTTCTTCAAAAACGAAAGCAGGAGTATCCATGTTACGATTCAAATAATACAGTAGTTCTTAGTGGCTAAAGCTATGTCTACTCTTTGTTATTTTTTTTTTCTGAAAATTTAACATAATGTTGAAAACAGCCATTGCCTTTTTTCAAAAGTAGTTATACATTAATTACTACATACATGAATGGACGAATGAATGAATGACTGAACGAATGAATGAATGACTGAACGAATGAATGAATGAATGACTGAACGAATGAATGTATGACTGAATGACCGAACGAATAAATGGACGACTGAACAAAGGAACGAACTAACTAACAAACGAACTAACTAACAAACGAACGAACGAAGGAAGGAACTTACCGAACGAACCTTTTATTATCAATAACGTATGCATACATGAGACACCGAGTTTTAGAGATAAAGAGAGACGAATGATATCAAAAGGACATTCAAACTCATAAATCGACAACGCCATGGCAATAAACAAACCGAAAAAGACCAAAACACAAAATCAATACGAAGAACACAACATAGCATACAAAAAGTCTGAGCAACACGTACAAAACCATCAACATTAAACAGTCATTTGTGTCACAATAAATCAGTAGATTGAAAACGATTTCTATTTTTTTTTTAACTCAGACTGATGGTAGCTATGATTGTAAAAGATCTCCATGTCCTGCATTGAATTGTTCTAAATCTGAGGCAGTTCGTATCAAAGCAAACGATTGTTGTCAGGTTTGTCCAGGTAAGAATGTTATGTAGCATGATAAATGTTTTCATAAAGGCTTCAATTGTTTTTTTTTTTTTTAAATTTCTTACATTTGGCCAGAAAATATGATCAATATACTTTTCACTTTTCTTCAGTTGAGTTATATTCTCATCTGAAACTGCATAAGTAAAAATGTTGTTGTGATGGTTTGATAAATTGAGTAAAATTTTATGAGTTTAGATTGAGTAAAATTTTATGAGTTTATTTCTCAATTTTCTTAGCTGTAAAACTAAGGAGCGTTACCAATGTTACAATATTTGTTTTAGGATTTCTATATATTATGAGTCCATTACAAAAAAGTAACGTTTTCATGAATCATTAAAATAACTTTATCTTTCTATTCCAGATAAACAAACACTTGTGATATCAAATAGTGAAAGTCAAGCTGACCACGCTGTTGCATCAAAAGAAAAATGTACGTTTGTATAATCATGTAGACATTTTAAAGTAAAGTAAGACAAATTGTAAAATAATGTTTAATTCCAAATTTTGTATAACCAATTTAGCTCACATGAATGAAGGCTTCTTCAGCTTCGTACTTTATTGGCCTTTTTAACTTTTTTGTTTCGAGCGTCACTGATCAGTCTATTTAAGGTGTCTTGTGCGTTAAAATACAAAAAATTAATCCTGGTATCTATGATGAATTTATTTATTAACGTGACAGTAATTGGAATCGATCAGCGAATATTGTAAAAATATACATCGCAGACATGGTACCCATCTTACTTAAACAATTTAAACAAACATACAACAGAATTGCCAAAATTGAGCGAAATAGAAAACAAGAATGTGTCCAAAGTACACGGATGCCCCACTCAATCATTTTCCATGTTCCATGGACTGTGAAAATCTAATTTGGCTTTAAAATTAGAAAGATCATATCATAAGCAACAAGTGGACTAACTTTCAAGTTGATAGGACTTCAGCTTTATCAAAACTACCTTGACCAAAAACTTTAACCTGAAACTCCGACTTTCATTTTCTATGTTCAATGGACCGTGAAATAGGGGTCAACAGTCTAATTTGGCTTTTAAATTAGAAAGATCATATTATAAGGAACAAGTGTACTAAGTTTCAAGTTGATTTGACTTCAGCTTCATCAAAAACTACTTTGGCCAAAAACTTTAACCTGAAGCGGGACGAACAAGCGAACAGACGAACGAACGGAGACACAGACCAGAAAACATAATGCCCCTCTACTATCGTAGGTGGGGCATAAAAATTGCTTGATATAAGTTTTTTTGTAGACGATTGTTTTAGTCATACCTACTTTGAATTATAGCATGCAAGTTTGGAGACGAAGTTTTTCCGCATAGAGCGAAATGGCACCCTAAACTGTCTGATAATGAAGAAGTAGCATGTGTGAAATGCAGATGTAAGGTTAGTACCATTTATTTTTTTTATCAGAGATAATTGTTAGGAAACAGTCTTTATTTAGTTGTATTCAAATAGAAATATATTTTCATTATCTGCCAGCAATGTGCTATTGCCTTTTCAGTGCAGTAGATTAATAGAGATCTATTACACATTGTGGAAGCACGATACAAAAAATATATGAATGTTTGATTAAGAATAAAAAAGATACAGGTTGTAACTTTTGTTTTGTAAATTTATAGAATGGGAAAGTAAAATGCAGGCGGAAGAAGTGTACACCTGATGATTGTAGAAGAACGAAAAACAAAAATGTAGAGAAATGTTGCCAATGTCCAGGTATGTAAAATTATTTAACTATTGTTTTACTGATTGCAAATAAATTATTTTCTCAAGGTGAAAAGAAAGAAAAGCGATATAATTAGTGAATGTATAACACATCAGTTAAAATGCTCTTAACTTTTGAGGCTAAAGTCAATAACTACAAAGGAATTAAATGACATGACATCTACTCGAATGAGAGGAATTTCGTTGCATCTCTGTATTTGAAATGGTACAAGATGCGAATAGATAATCACTCATTACATATCACAGATGTACCCCTATGAGCTGGTTCTGTGACTTTGAATTAATAAGCAACTTTTAATGTTAGTTTTTCTGCTTAAGTGATGCTAATAGACACTACTTGTTATAGATAAATGATATTTTGTACGAAGTTGCCCTGCTATCAGTACATTCTAGTATGACGACTATTTTTAGGCCCTGTCACTTAAGAAATGGTCTAGTGACTTGGAATAAAATAGCAAGTTCGAATGCTAAGTTTTTCTGCTTAAGTTATATTGATGGGAACTACTTACAATACACTACGATACTTTCTATAAAGTAGCGTTACTCATGTTACTGTATGTAAATCTCATTTTGTCGACCATTTTCAGGTCCTGTCCACTAGATCATCATATCATGATCCAATGAATGACTAATAAGGAATGTTACTGTACATCAGATTGATTTTTCTGAATTTTATGCAAATAGACATATCTCACTGTCAAATATGTCATCGGGTAAACGCATTCTTTCATCGACATCAAAGTTTAAATTGCAGATTTTAGAAACGTGGCTCACTCAAATTTATTTTGTTTAGAAAAACACCTCCTTTGTGTTTTTTTCCATCTTAAAATACATTAAATAATAAAAGGTCAACCACGTGATTGAAACTTAAAATGATTTTTTCAGGTTCTCACAGGAAAAGTCGAGGTAGAAGTAAAGGCAGCAGATAAAAATACCTTTCATTATTTGTTATCTATTTATTTTTACATTCCATTTTTACTCATGTTAATATTTTTACATATATGTTTGAGTGCTTGTTTCATTATGTATAAATATGTTATCATAAAAGAATGTGATATTTTTGTATGTTCCATGATTGCTGGATTTGTGTAAGACACTTATCACTTGAAATCGTTTATTTGTTAATTGTGTTTGAATCAAGACACTGAGGGTATTTTTGTTTAGTATACAATGGAATTAAGATTGAAGTGTGTGCATTTTTCTCATATTTTGCTATTAAATATTATAACTCGAACATTTCATTCAATAATTGTGCTATCAATGAAATATTCAAATATTTTTGTTCAGGTCTGATATTGTTTAGCATGGAATAATATTTACAGGGAAGTTGATTGTTTGTGTTCTGAATAAGTTGGTACGCAACACTACAGCAAGATAACTCTGTAATATCATCTGAACGTTTTAATCACCTTCCATTGTTAAGGAAATAGTAAGCTTCTCAATGATAAAGAATAGTGCCAAACCACTAAATATTCAATGAAATATAATCGATAAAGTGTGTGGTTAAATGTTTTTTTTCAAAATTTTATATTTATGTCAAAGTGTCAAGGTAAATATGTTGTCAAAATATTATGAAAATTAAAAGAGCCAAATTATTTTTGATCAACCTGTTTGGTACCACCTTAATAATAACATTTTAAGGCTACAAGAACAACATATTTGAAAGAGTCTGATTTCCTTGTTTTTTGATAGACACGCTTACGAATCATTTGTTGTTACATATTATTTGTTTGGGCCTGAACAACCAACATTTCATGTAAAAATAGTAAACGAGGTATTTAGCCTTTTTAAATGCGGTCGCTACAGTTAATTATTTGCAACACATCTGTTCTCTCTCTTTATATATAATTTAATTCTCATACAATAACTGATAAACGTATGAACAAAAATTGCTTACCTGAATTATGATTACTTGTCTTATTTCTGTTTTGTGTCAGTATTTTATGTAAATATTGCTATTTATTAAAAGATGTAAATCCGACTGATAATTGATATTTTCACACGTCTAAATGCTTTAAAGAAATTAAAAGAAATTGTACTTATTATTGTTTTATTATTATTCAGAAAGAGTTTAGCAATGTATTGCAAGAGCTCAATATCAAGATATTTCAAATCTGTTCAGTTACCTTTTGTCGACTGAGAATGTTTTTAACCATGCATTGCAGTCCTAAACGTTGTTCTTTTGTTCTTAAAGAATTGAGACATTATGAATAATATTCAACCCCCTCCCTAATAAAAACGTATACCATATAGTTAGATATAAAAGGCTATGGGAGGATGACAAATATGAAACGCATCAAAAGAAAAAAAACCGACTGATTTTAAAATCCAATAATTAAAAAGCTAGCATAGAAGACAGAAAAAAGGAGCGAAATTAAAGTTACCAGGGACATTCAGACGCATAGATTGAAAATAAACTGACAACACCATGGCTAAAAAACAATAAGACAAACAGACGAATAAAAGTACATAAGACACAACAAAGAAAACTAAAGATTAAGTAACACGAACCCCATCAAAAACTGGGGCTGATCTTATGTGCTCCGGAAGGATAAGCATATCCTGCTCAACATTGGGTACCCATCGTGTTGCTCATGTTATTAAAAACCCGGTAAATAGTCTAATTCGGTAGGTCACATTCGGAAAAAAAGAACGGGATTGAAGTTACATCAACTACATCAACACAGGTTCCTTGGTTAGGACCTTTATATATATATCCAAAGAGGAATGCGAGTTAAACATGTTTTAATGTGTTCAAACTTTTTTCTAAACAATATTTCGAATTCAAATGTTATTTGACATTTAAATTAGAAAGATCATATCATAGGGAACATGTGTTCTAAGTTTCAAGATGATTGGACTCCAACTTCATTAAGAACTACCTTGACCAAAAACTTTAACCTCAAACTCACACTTTCATTTTCTATGTTTAGTGGACCGTAAAATCTGGGTCATTAATCTAATTTGGCATTTCAATTAGAAAGATCATAGCATAGGGAACATGTGTTCTAAGTTTCAAGTTGATTGGACTTCAACTTCATCCAAAACTACCTTAACCAAAAATTTTAACATTAGGCAGGATAGACGGACGGTCAAACAACAAATAGACAAACGGACGGACGGACGAACGGACGAACAGACTAGAAAACATAATGCTTCTCTACTATAGTAGGTGGGACATACAAAATAAGACAGGAATGACAAAAAATGGGAAACAATTTAAAGAGTTACTCGTCCATCATTTCAAGTTATTCTAAAGAATAACCAAACAAAATGATGACAGACATCAACTGAAGATAACCGCAAATTTTCCACTCCTAACTAAATAAGGATATATAAACAAATAAAATGCTGGATTATGCATTTTTGTGCCGGCTCTCTAAACCTCGGATAGTGATGTAACAACGTGACATAAAAACAAACTAGGAAATACAATTGGGGAAAGGAAATGGGGAATGTGTCAAAACGACAACAACCCGACCATAGAGCAGGCAACTTCCGAAGGCCCCCAATGGGTCTTCAATGTAGCGAGAAACTCCCGCATCGGGAGGCGTCCTTCAGCTGACCCCTTTAAAATATACCAGTTTCTAGTAATTTGACATATAAATTGATGCTTAACACAATTTATCGATCTCGAAATACTCAAAATTCCTAAGTAAGTTTAAAGCCCAATTTCTACATACATGTATAAATAATTTATTTTCAGAAAACATTCATAAGATCACCTTTGAAAATTAAAAAAAGACGTTATAAACAGACCAATAAACATATAATCATGGGATGTAAAAATATTGATATCGACAGAATGTAGGACCATGTGTGTTAAGACACGAATAGCAATACATGCTGATTATCGTCTGAAATCCCCTTGGCTTGCTCCGTTTGGATTCTTTTAGAGGTTTTCTCTTGTTAACCGCTTTCAAAATAGGTTTATGGGTTTTTAAATCGAAAATGTCTATTTCGTCTACCTCGAATATGAAATTAATGTCCTAACAGAAAGTCGTTTTATTAGATTAAGGGGTAACTACAACACCAGAAGGCAAAAACTAATCTTCAAACAGGAACTGCACAGAATATAAAAATGTGCACTTGCTGTTATTGATATGTTTGATATTGTTATTCCAATTTTCAAGCCTTTCGGCAGTAAAATTTACAAAGAACCTATATATACGAATTGTTATAGGGCTTGTCTCAATACTTCTTGACTAGCTTATTTTCAAAGACGATCAATACGGTGATTTTGCGAAAACAGTTTAACAATTAGAAGAAAAGGATTCTTTATTCTCATAAACAATGTAACAGAGAATTTATAAAGATAAGAAATTTAAGAATATGTAATACATACGTTTTATTCTCATTCAGATATATTATATTTGCTTAATCAATAAAAAAATATCTTAGACAGTCCTCTCAAAAATGTAGTGAGTTATAATTTATAAGTGTAAAGCCATTCTAAAACCGAATTCGAAGTACAAGTGAGAGATTTAGCAAGCTATAAAACCAGATTCAACCCGATATTTTCTAAATAAGAAAATGCCTTTACCAAGTCAGGAATATGACAGTTGTTATCCATTCGTTTGATGTGTTTGAGCTTTTGATTTTGCCATTTGATTACGGACTTTCACTTTTGAATTTTTCTCGGAAATCAGTATTTTTTGTGATTTTACTTTTTTTTTGGAACTGTAACAATAGTTCACAATTTTCCAAAAAGATAAACAACAGAGCTTCGTCAAAATACTTATTCACTGACATAATTTACTATATGTATTCTTCATAAACGTTGACTTCTTCGAGCAGTATGCAAGTAGTTATTCTTTAAATAAAAGACGAATTTTGATCAATTTTTCGTTTAATCGAATAAATTAACGAGATCTAAAGACGGAACAAAATCTATTTTTCATCTAGAAGGTGAACTCTGTGCATACATGGATATTCAAAGAAAATATAAAATGTATCTTAGGATAGATAGGTGTCATAGAGTTAAATACTTATGTCGAATTCTAGTTAATATGGTATATTCCTTACGTTCTTTATATTACCATAAAATTTTATAGAGACTTTAACTGATGTCATTTCATTTTTGGGAAATACTTAAATTTGGAGATTGAAACCTTACCTGATGTTTAATTGTGTTATAGATTTTATGCTATTATCCTATAGAAGTGAAAAAATATTTTGTTGGATACTTTTTAATCTCATAATAGTACTCTGCAGTCAGTGTAGTTTCCTAGATTGTATACATAAATACTAGTAGTTGTTACATGAAGTGGTATTATTGTTCATAAATAATTAGGAGCGTGTCTATGATAAAAGAGGGTCAAAGTTACCAGAGGGACACACAAACTCATAGATCGAAAATAAACTGACACCTCCATGGCCAAAAAAAAAATGAAAAAAGACATATACACAAATAATAGAACAAGAGACTCAGCATACAAAAACTAAAGATTAAGCAACACAAACTCCGCCAAAAACGCGGGATAAACTGATAATAACAGACAAAGGTTCCAAAAATAAAAGCTTTCTCTGATGTCATAGTTAGGCAGGCCAGTAACAATTCTTACATCTCTGCGCTAATGTTTCCCTTAAAATTAAGTATTTGACGTCTTGAATAAATAAACTCAGTATAGAAATGTTACCGATATATTCCAATTAAGAGCGCTATTATACAAAATAGTAGTACCACTAGCACATTTAATATATTTTTTATAAAATTGTTTTCAGTGAGAAATTCTTTTCTCTGGGTCATACCGAATTCTGACGATTTACTGGAAGACATGTTCCCAAACAGGAAATTCGTTAGTCGTCGAAGAACTGGGAGTCTGATCTCTTCGCTTACTTCTAAATTATAAGAAATATTATTAATGATAATAATTATTCTAATAATGATAATTGTAAGTTATAGGTTAATTTTCATCATAATCGTGATCAATAAATACATAAACTGAAGGCATTAAGTAAAGTTGCCACATGTGGAACATGATCTGCTTACCCACCTGAGACCCCCTGTTTTTGGTGGGGCTTTGTCTTTAATTTTTATTTATGTCCTATTATTTATCTGTTTGTCTTTTTCTTTTTTAGCCATGAGTTTGAATGTCTAGTATCTTTTATCCTTTTTTACGAAAGAAACGGTTAACTTTCTGCACTTGTCGCGAGTTGTAAACAATACCTTTAACGATGTTAAAAAATCACTTATTATCCTGTTTTGTTTTGTTGAGGATAAGATAAATTACATAAATGATATTTTTAATTATTATTTTGTAAATAAACTCAACATATATACCAGGATTATTTTTTTCTTAATACGCCAGATGCGCGTTTCGTCTACAACAGTCTCATAAGTGACGCTCGAATCCAATAAGTTAAAAAGGCAAAATAAACCACGAAGTTGAAGAGCATTAGGGACCAAAATTCCAATACTTTGACCAAATACAGCTAAGGTAATCTATTCCTGAGGTAAAGATTCCTATTTAACCACAAAAATTCACTGACCGTGTTTTGTATCTTTTTCAGAAAGGCAATTTTGAAGTTTGATCTAGAAAAAAGATGACGACTATCAATATAGATGTTTTCCTTTTGGCAATAATATCAAAGTTTGAGGACGAAAGGCATAATATTGTACAAACCTTTTGGTCTTGAAGCATGATCTGCAGATGTTGATTTGTTCTCGCCATCTGACATATCTGAATTAACTATATCCATTTGAGTAGAAAAAACCGCCGTGACTGTTTGATCTGATCGCTTAACATCGTACTGGTTTGGTCGAATTCTTGTCCACCACGTGCATCCATGCAGCTGAATGGAAAACATATTTACTTGTTTATATATGATGACTAATCCCTTTATATAACTTATGAACACAGTTTTTTAAGAGTAACATGACGGGTGTCACATGTAGCGCATGATCTGCAAACCCTGCCAAAACATATGACATAACTACCGGTTTTTGATTGGATTTGTATTGCTCCGGCGATAGTTTTCTATTTTGTGTTTTTAGTACTGCTGTTTGTATTTTCGTCTTATGAGTTTGACTATCCTGTTGGTATCGTTCGCCTCTTTTTAACTATAAATGAGGATTTGAAAACATATTAAAAATATAATAAAACAAGAATGTGTCCACAGTACACGGATGCCCCACTCGCACTATCATTTTCTATGTTTAGTGGACCGTGAAATTGGAATAAATTCTCTAATTTGGCATTAAAATTAGAATGATCTAATGAAAGGGAACATGTATACTAAGTTTCAAGTTGATTGGACTTCTACTTTATCAAAAACTTTAACCTGAAATTTGCACTATCATTTTCTATGTTCAGTGAACCATAAAATTGGGGTCAAAACTATAATTTGGCATTTAAATTAGAAAGATCATATCATAGGGCACATGTATACTAAGTTTCAAGTTGATTGGACTTCAACTTCATCAAAAACTACCTTGACCAAAAACTTTAACCTGAAGCGGGACAGACGGACGAACGAACGAACAGACAGACAGACAGACGGACGAACGGACGCACAGACCAGAAAACATAATGCCCCTCTACTATCGTAGGTGGGGCATAAAAATAACAATTGTAATTTTTTTCATATGCTGTTTGTAAATTGGAAAGAAAATCCAAATTTACATTTCGATCTATTTAGCAATCACGTATTCAATCAAATGTAAAATAATTATCATTTTAATAAGACGTTCTTTGAGAACACACACATGGTTAATTATGAATGTATGTTTAAGCTGTTTCGATCATCCCACGGCATATTCTTTTTTATGATTGAGCTACGAGACTTCGTAGAACGATAATGTTAAAAAATAAACATTTTACGGGAATATGAACGATTGAATAACCGAATATCATCACAACAACCCACATTTACTACACAAAACAATGAACATAGGAAATAATCATTTGTATATATTTTTCTACAGTTAAAAGGTTGTTTCTTCTGGTTATTGTTCCATACCTCTTTGTCTGTCCGTCTGTTACTTTTTGTAATGAAACTAATGCTGATAATTAATATGATAGTGATACTGTTGATAATAACACCAAAGTACAAAAAATGCACTTTGGACAGCAGAGCTGGTCTTGTGTCCGGTTCTCCACAAGCAGGCTCAGGATATACAAACATTAATATAAGACGAGCAAGTCCAACACAATTTACTAGAAGCAAACCATAGAAACAACCCTATAATACAAAAGACGAATACAATTGAAACAACCCTACAATATAACAAATATCTTTATATGTTTAATCATTTCTTAGCTTGTTCTACGTTGTGTTATGTAAGACTATGTATTAATTTGTTACTTCTCATTTTTAGCACTGGCATTGTTAGTTGGTCTCTGGCTTGTCATAGTGAAAATTTTTTTGTAACGTTCATATTCGTCTTTTTACTGTTGTTGGTGATCGTTCGTAACCATATGAATATTAATCGAGATAAAAGTTTGTAAAAATATTACAAAGAAGATGAGGTATGATTGCCAGTTCATTAAAAAAAATATTTGAATGCCTGATTCGCTGTTGGAGATTGTGGTATATTATGTATTTTGTTATCTTTTATATGATCTGTTTAAAAAAAGATCAAACGGAAAAAATGTTTCAAGATAAGTGGCTCCTTGATTTTCATTTTTGATTCACAATTTAGAGATATAGCTGTATTTTCACACTCTTTAATTGGTCAACCTTATTATTTTGATCTGAGCGTCACTGATGAAGACGAATTGCATGTCTGGCGTATTAAATTATAAGCCTGGTACCTTTGATAACTATTGTACTTGTTCCTTTAAAATATCCTACACTCAGTCAATAAACTGACTGCACATACACAATAGTTGAAGAGCAGTTCTGTGCTGATATGAATTATCATTTATATCTTCAAAATTATAAATTAACTGTTAACAAAACTTTAAATATTTCGAATACAAGGTTTCGTTCGCTGTATTTGGCAAAACAAATCGAAATTTTGAGTCATCCATGCTCTTCAATTCTGACTTTATTTGGTCTCTTTAACTTTTGTTTATTTGAGCGTCACTAATGAATATTTTGAAGGTGTGATACACGCGACTGGCCTAAACAGTTTTAATCCTTGTGTCTATTATGAGTCTCGATGGTAAGTATATATATATATATATATACATATATATATAGGCAAAGTTACTTTGATTTACACTGTCATGATAACATGAAATAATCCCATTTCTAACATGTTTTGTCAAATGTATACAACTATACAATGTGCATGAAATATATGCAATAAAGGAAAAAATGTACGTTAATTCCTAAAATCAACACTGTTATATTAAGCTATACCTGTTCGGTTGCGCCTTTCCAAAATATAGATAAAAGAAACATCATGCCAATAGGATATGCCAAAATACTATCAACTGCATTGATGTAAGCAAAAATCATTCCGCCTTCAGCAGCTTTTACAAGAGGTAAAAATAAAATACTGATACCACACATAAGTGTAACAAACAGCCTGATAAATATACATTTGAATTTGTTATGATCAAAATAAAAGAAATATGCATGGTTTATAAATAAAAAAAACCCCGGCCAATCTCGAGCATATTCATGTCTGTTGATTTCCTCTTTTACTATGTTGATTTTAAAATTCATGTGTTTCTTTGCCTAATACGTTCTCCTATTTATTTGTATTGCAGTCCTGTAATATTATATTTTCATTTCAATGTTATATTTAACACTGCCATTAAAGTGCGAGGTTTGGCATGCCACAAAACCAGGTTCAACCCACCATTTTTTTCTTTAAAAATGTCCTGTACCAAGTCAGGAAAATGGCCATTGTTATATCATAGTTCGTTTCTGTGAGTGTAACATTTTTACGTTGTGTTTCGTTGTGTCGTTTGTTTTCTCTTATATTTGAGTGTGAATTCACATTACTATAAGCCGTGTCACGGTACTTTTCTATCCCAAATTCATGTATTTGGTTTTGATGTTATATTTGTTATTCTCATCGGATTTTGTCTAATGCTTAGTCCGTTTCTGTATGTGTTACATTTTAATGTTGTGTCGTTGTTCTCCTCGTATATTTAATGCGTTTCCCTCAGTTTTAGTTTGTTTACTTTTGTTTTTTGTCCATAGATTTACGAGTTTTTAACAGCGGTATACTACTGTTATTTAAAACCTATTTAACAAAAGATACTAGTCACAAAAAATATGATTCAGCTTTAAATTTAAACAGTTGTCCTATATAATTTTCTCCCCGAGATCATATTATTTACAAAACAAAAACACTATCCTTCTTATCGTTGTTTCTGAAAAAATAAAACCTCGTGTACCCTCTCAAAATTTTCCAATGATTGCTTTCTTTGAAGAAATATTAACAACTTTTGCTTGATTATTAAGTTATATCTGTATTGAACTTAGAAACACAATTTCATTTTTGACATTGTTCAAGACCATGTATATTTCTGCACTATGACGTTGATGTATACTTCTGATTGGAATTGAAATTTTATTCAATGTTTATTTGCCCTCAAATCAGAAAAAAAAAGACGTGTAGCTTTAAAGGACGTTGTGATAAAAAGGAAACATTTCCTGATGAAGGTAATTTGAAATAATCTTCTTTCATTCCTAACATCTGAGAAAAGATCGGTTAATTGATTGCAATGGTTGCGTGTTGAATGCGTGTAGGGGTCAGGGTCAAATATTTGAAGCATGATCAATACACGGAAAGAGACCTTTATGAAATAAAGAAAATTACTAAATATCAAGTGCTATATATTTTTTTCGATTATTATTAATTTCAACACGATAAAACAGGTATCCAAGCAAAAAAACTGTAGGGAAATATATAGTCATTTCTATTTCATTTTGTTTTAATCTTTCATTAAGGGAATGATCCCCAATTTGATAAAAAAAAATCTTCTGGTCAAGCAGATGACAAAAAAAAATATTTTAAATCCAGATTCCCCCTCCTTACCTTATAGTGTTAAATATTGAAAAAAATTATTTGATTAATAGCGTTGAAAAAACATAAAAAAGCGATCGCGTTATGCGCAAAATTCTCGACTTAGACAAAAAAAAACCAATATACCCCCTTGAGTTAAATGGTTGCTCCCTTATTACTACCCCAAGGAGGCGGAGCCAGACTGTGCATTAACAACTTTTGAGATGGAAGTTAATGCACCGGTTTAAGCTCCTCCCATTCTATGCATTTCAAACGAGAAGTCTTCAACGGCGGGATTGGAGAGTGAAATAATTAAAAATCATTCAGTTAACGCACCCCTGTAAAAATAATTACATGTTACAAGAATAATCTTCTCCAGGAAAAGATTATCTTAGCTGTGATTGGCAAAACTGCTTTTAGTTTTAGGTCATTAAAGCTCTTTGATTTTGTACTTAATCTGGCCTCTTTTTTTACCTATCTTGATTCAACTGTCACTGAATAGTGTTATTTCGAAAGTTGAGAATTATCGGTTGAAGCAAGTTTACAGAAAAATTAATCAGCCGTATAATTTAATAAAAAAAATTGATTCCTTGGTTTTGCTCTAAATAAGCTGTTGCCTTTATTTATAAGTAAAAATTATTTAAAATGTTAAACTGTCGGTAGTGAAACACCTACAAGGGAAATTGACTTTATATTTTGTTTTAATACCCACATTATTATTCAAATTTATTAATTACAATATCGGGTGCATTTGAATTTAGAACAAGTTATGTATATAAGCTCATCAAACCTACCAAATGATCGTTTCGTATACAAAAGACTCATAACTGATGCTCAATACAAAATGAGGTAAAAAGACAACAAAAAAAAAACGAAATTGAAGAGCAAATTTCGAAAGGTTTTGCTATATACAGCTATGCAAGCTATTCCTGAGTAGAAAATCCTTAGTTTTTCAATAAATCATACCTTCCTACTATAAGTAACTCTTTTTCTCCTGCAGATTTTCGTATTTTCTGCCATACATCTATAGTAAAGATTGTGCTTGCGCTGTTGAATATTGAAGTAAGGGAACTCATAATAGCTGATAGCATCACAGCAATCATAAAGCCACGTAGACCTGAAACATTCAAGTTATATCATGTTAATCTGTTGTTATATTTACATTTAAAAACGTTCTTGCATGACGCACCATGGTTAAAGGTAAGATGCAAATAAAGTTTATGTCAGCTGATCGACAACTTCATAATTTGTTTTAGCTGTTCCAATTTACCCCCATGTCATAAACTACTATTATCTTACATTCCTCAAAACAAGCAATACTATGTTTATGTTTAAAACACAATTTCTAAAATAAAATTCAGATTTAACCGACTAACAACATGAACCCCATCGTTTAAGCAGGTAACTCTGCAGTTTTCGTTGACAATATATAATGTGTATCAAATAACGCTCTATATATGAGCCATTGGGTCTGAAATCTGACCGGACAAGGGTGGGTATGTATACATCAGACACAGTCAAACAGACGTCCTACATCGGCAAGGGTTTTAACTGCCGGTAGGAAGAATGCCAAAAGTGATTATATATCTAGTTATCAGTCACCTTTGGAAGCCATATTTCCAATGTAAGTATAATAATTGTCAAAGTCCAGTTTCATGCTTGCACTAGTTTTATAATATTGATACGTTTTAGATTAAGAGTAACTAACACTTAATAACTGAGTAATAATAAGATGTCTTGATGACTACGTGAGATAAAGGTTTTGGTAACCACCACATCTTCCACCCCCCCCCCCCATGAATTAACAATTCTGTTCCTTAATGGTACCGATATCTTTTGTTGTTCTTTTTCTGACCGAACCACATTTCAAATCCTAGAGCATATTATCCCTTGGTACCTGTTGCAGGTAAACAATCAGTTATATTTTTACATTTACAGCACAAATATCATAAAGTCTAGCTAGAAACAACGTTTGTTACATCTCTGGAGTTGAAACTCTTTAATACTTTTTATATCTAATATATAATATCCTGTATGACTTTATATAAAAAGTTTAGGTTTATTATATGCTCCCCTCTCTGGAGGCCTAATTTGGAAAATAATTCAATTTGATCGATCCTAAAACTAAGGGCACACGCAAATCTATCAAAATGTTGATGTCTTGTCACATTGTTATCGAAAAGCATGCACATGTATAATAAGAAACTTACCATTTGGTAAAATTTCCATAACAAGCTTAGCATAAGCGATGTTTGAGCATCCAACTTCATTATCACACACCTTTTTACACACTTCTGTGTCTGCACAACCAACCTCATCTAATAAAAGAATATATAATTTACTTAATCAATTAAAAAGAATTCAGAAATATAATAATGGTATATGTTAACGAGAAAGAAAAAAAAATATGACAAAAATAACATAAAGTCATCTAGATATTCTCATAAAGTACAGCTTCATTCCATACTTCTTTTTAATATCAAGTTTAGATCAACAATACGTTTCCGTTATTTTATTTTAAATACAAAAATGTAATCCATAGTTGTTCAAAACAATATACCTGTAAATAGGATTCGACTAATCATTCCAGGAAATACCATGGTAAAGAGCGGCAACACCTTCAAGAAACAAGTCATCAGCACACCACCTTTTGCATGAGATATATTCTTAGCTGCTATCGTTCTTTGAACCATCACCTGCAATAAAATAAAATTGAGAATGGAAATGGGGAATGTGTCAAAGAGACAACAACCCGACCAAAGAACAGACAACAGTCGAATGCCACCAATGGGTCTTGAATGCAGCGAGAAACTCCCGCACCCGTCGGAGTGCTTCATATGGCCCCTAAAAAAATGTATACGAGTTCAGTGAAAATGGACATCATACTAAACTCCGGAATCTACACAAGAGACTAAAATCAAAAATGATACAATAAAATTGAGAATGGAAATGGGGAATGTGCCAAAGAGACAACAACCCGACCATAGAAAAAAAACAACAGCAGAAGGTCACCAACAGGTCTTCAATGTAGCGAGAAATTTCCGCACCCAGAGGCGTCCTTCAGCTGGCCCCTAAACAAATATATACTAATTCAGTGATAATGAACTTAAAAAAAGTCAGAGGCTCCTGACTTGGGACAGGCGCAAATGCGGCGGGGTTCAACGTGTGTTTTGAGATCTCAACCCTACTCATATACTCAGTTCAAAAGAAGTTTGTTTTACACACATATACTATTGAGGAAGACAATGCTAATTTATGATATTTATAAGACAATTTCTAGATTACGATTAAATCCATCAAAAATTAATATATTAGAATCAATATTCCAGAATTGGTTTACAAAGCAATCTCTGGAGACTTGGCGAACGGTTTGTTAATACATTGACTGTTCAACAACAAGAACAGTCGCCAAAATATGTATTTGTTGGAGTGAAAAATATTCGTTTTATGGTTTCTAAACGTCTGTTCGAAAAAAAAACAGACAGCGGATTTCACAGTAATATTATGTATCTCAAGCTAACTCAATAATAAAGAAAACTTTTGAAACAAAGAAATAACTTAATAAATCATTTAACATTAAATTACTGTAAACTTATCTTATTTGCAACCTACTATATCTTTTTATTTTATGAAACATGGACATTTTTTTCTTGTCTCCAGACTGGAGGCAAAACATTGGAACAGTAATGATTTAGTTTTCGATGAAGTGTTTTGTAGACTATTGTCTTTGATGTTTTATTGTTTTTCGTCTATTTCGTAATTATGTTGGTTACTTTTCGGCTCGTAAATTTTAATTGTCCGTTTGGTTCTGTTGTCCTTCTTTTATTAACATTCAAATACTAAATATTTCAACCTAAATTGATATATTATTGAAACTGCATATTTTGAAACTTAAGCTTTAACTTTTAACTAACCTTTCTTTAAGATGCATTGATTTGCTAAAAATGAGATATTACCTCTTACTGGTTGCTTAACTAACTTTCAGATATATTTCAACTATGAAATAAAAAACTCCCAAACATTTCTTAAAATAATATCCTAGAACTTTAATTTCCATTCTACTAAAAAATCGAATTTGAACGATCTCCAGCGACGATCATGCAAAGTAAATTTATTTGAATATTCCAATAATTCTATGGAATCCTCGCTTTACGTAAAAACATATTGATACATATATTTATAAAACACTCGGTATTTATTCAGGCCGAACGTTCATGACTTTATGCCAGCTTTACCTGATCAAAGCACCAATACCATATGCATCCAATGGTTGCTTGCATTACAAGTCCTGGCCATGGAAATATTGCCCCATCAGCATCAAGAAACAAATGAAAGGCGTCACTACGAGGTAAACCACATGTTGAATTATCAGTTCGTTCACTCGGAATAGCCATCATATATTTTTCCGTCATTGCGTTGTATCCACCAACTTTGTAAAAGCCTGTTAGAACGATACATTTCTGAGGATCAACGAACAAAACGTTTTATGCAAGTTTCATATTTCATAGATTCATCCAGAATTTGAGAATGATACAACAACTTTGTAAGCTAAAGGATTTTAGAAACACAAAACCAAAGGACCATAATTCAATGAACTGTAATATTTAATACATCTTACAACATTATACACAACAATATGTGTCAATTAAAAAACCAATGACGCAATTGTCCGTACTGAGGTAATATATTGTTGTATGGTTTTCTGTCTTCAGTATCGAATATGTCCTTTACTTCTCTTTATGACATGTACAGCTTTTTATTTTGATCATTGATTGACAAAGACTTCTGACTATTTTACTGAGGGATCATTACCATTCCTGGTCTTATGTTGTCATGATACCATTTTTTTCGGGGTTAATCGGTGGATTCGGACGACAACGGACGCGTTTGTCCAACTCATCTGAGACGTCGACAATGCATTTAAATATCCATATATCAAAGTTATACGTAAGCTATGATCTCACTATTTCCCTGTTAAGATATTTTGCAGGATATTGGCTCGATCAACAAATTTCGAAGTTGAAAAAATTATTACTATATATAAGATAAATCTTATTAAGTTTTCATTGAATTGAAAGTTCCAAATATGATTTATGTCTTCAATTGATTTTCAATTTTAATAACAATCTAGACTGATTGTTATTAGTGACCAAAGATGACAAAAGATTCTTTTGTGTCGTTTCTGTAAAGGTTTTTACTATTAAAGAAGTCGACTTCGTACAGGATAATGGTTCAATCAGCCAAATTCGATTAAATCATTATTCAGGTGACTTAAAAATCTTCTTTCAGGAATACGGAAAAAATGCCAGCTAACTTTTGAATCATACAAAAATAAAATTGTTTATAGATAACCAGGGGACAACTATTTGTATATAATTTACCGATTCCAGTAACTATAAAAGCTCCAATGTTCATTATTAATGATTGTAGTGTGTCTGTAAACATCACTGCTGTCAAACCACCTAAAACGTACCATAACTAGTTAAAATATATACTTTATTGACAAATCAAAATGTTATACATTTTGTCAGACTTATGAAGAAGAGATATAGTTACGATACTGTTTACAGGTCTGTAGGATGGCATATTTTGGTATTAATATTAATTCACTCATAGGGTCTTTGCATCGGAAATAACGACATGTGTTTTATTTTCATATGATGAAGACATAATCTTTCAATCAGTTTATTTGTGGTCAGGAGCTGGCGTGTCAGTAACTGCTAGTAGGACTTAGATAATAAGGGGCCTCAGTTACCGAATGGTCGAAGTAGTTACTACTAGCCAGTCAACACTGAGGTTGTGAGTCCAAAACCCGCTCGCGGGGGTGCACTCGACTCCAATCTTAATTGACTAGAATTGTAAGATTTCCTATGTAAGGTCTGCGGTTTTCCCCGGGCCTTACGGCTTCCCCCACCAAACAAAACACCAAAACAACAAAACTGTCCCCAGGAAATAGCCGAAAAGCGGTGCTTTAAAAAGGCTCTAAAACACAAAAAATCAAAAAAAAATCAAATCCTTTGTTAATTTATGTTTCATTGTCATTTTGCATAGTTTCTTTTGTTACCTATTTTGACATCGGACCTTCTTTTAAACTGAACTGTTACTGTGCGTATTAAAGATGTGTGTTTCTTTATTTTACATTTGCTGAATGTATAGGGAGAGAGGTGAGACCTCACAAAACTTGCTTAACCGGGCTGCAGTTTTGCGCCTGTCCCAAGAGAGGAGCCTCTGGCCTTTGTAAGTCTTGTATGTTTTTTTTTAATCCTAGTTCAGTTATATGTTTTGGAGTTTTGTATGACGTCCTTTTTAACTGAACTAACATACATTACAGCTGGGGCCTACCTCCGTTTGCGTTTTTTTTTCTCGCTGCGTTGAAAACCAATTTTATGGCCTCCGTTATTTACTCCTTGACAGGGTTGTTTTCTCTATGACATATTTTCCATATCCAATTATTAAACTTTACCACGCCTACCTAATTTAATTGCAAACCGCTTTATTCATTACGAAAGATTATAGGATGTTACCTAAAATTGTATAAAATCCAGTGATGACTAACAATGCAATGATTGATACGTAGGTATTCCATCCTAGGGAAAGTTCTATAAAAACAGATCCGGCAAATATACTGACCTAGAAAAGTAATTTATTTTATTGTTATTTCACGAAAAAAGACTACATGTTCTATATTTGATGTCATTTGTATTCTTGTACACAACATAGTGCATCAAAATAACTTGAAATATTATAGTTAGGGTATAAAGATCAATTTTGTATTTCTTTATACCTTTTATTGAAATTTCACACCTAATAGTTGCTTTTTGCTAGTTCAGTATTTTCATTTCAAGGCCTTTTTAAAGATTGCCACTAGGGTTAGATTTTTCTCATTGTTGAAGTCCGAATGGGGAATTTAAGTTGCTAACGTTCTATGTCATTTGAAGAATTGGCTCAGTGGTAAACATATCTCATCTTACAATTTTGATCAGGCCGAAAGTTTTGTAATAAAACCTAACATATTCATAGCCACATGCGTAGAATTACATACTGTTACAGTATATATGACAAGCAACTTTTTGTAAATGGTTTCAAACTAAATATCTGTCCTATATTTTCTCCCATTTATCTGTTTATTTATTGTAACCCTGTCGTGTAATGTTGTCATCTTAATGTTATAATTCCCACTGCCATTTAAGCGGGAGGTTTAGCATGCCACAAAACCAGGTTCAACCTACCATTTTTTCATAAAATGTCCTGTACCAAGTCAGGAAAATGGCCATTGTTACATTATAGTTCGTTTATGTGTGTGTGTGTGTTACATTTCGGTGTTGAGTCTCTGTTGTGTCGTAGTTCTCTTATATTTGATACGTTTCCCTCAGTTTTAGTTTGTAACCTGGAATTGTTTTTTCTCTATCGGTTTATGAATTTTGAACAGCGGTATACTACTGTTGCCTTTATTTATATAAATATAAAATACAGTAATGTTGATTTTTATTAATGCAACTGGTTTAGCGGTGAATAAATTGCCCTTCGAAAGCACCTGTTTGATTTTGATTACAATATTAATCGTATACATATATCGATGGTTAAAACAACAGGAAAGATGTACTGGTTGCACCTTTTAATTCCCTTTTTTTTTCATTGAAGCCATAATGAGAACTAACAAATAAAATAAAATAAAAGATAACATAACATAACGTAACGTAACATGGCAAAACAAACACTAGTGAGTAATCAGCTATGATTGATTGACTGAGTGTTGTTGACCTCTGAACTTACCGGCATTTTTTTGGTTTTTGTCACCTCTGAACTTTCCGACGTTGTTTGGTTAACGTCACATCTGAATTTTCTACAATTTTGTGGTGAAAATTTGTTAACGTCACATCTGGCCTTGAAGTCATAAAACTTTCGAGTCAGTTGTTTGTACTCATGCTCCAAAATAAACCAATCAAAATACTGGAATTCATGTTTCTAGCATGATTTTTGTGCTCCGAGCACTGATCAAAGTTTTATGATTTCAACCCCTGAACTTTTCTTTTGGTTTTCGGCACCCCTGAACTTACCGACATTTTCTTTTGGTTTTCGGCACCCCTGAACTTAACGACATTGTTTGGTTAACATAACATCTGAACTTACCTATAATTGCTTAATGAAAATTGGTAATCATCTTCTCTGAACTTACCACAATATTTTGGTTTTCGGCACTTCTGAACTTACTGACAATTTTTTAGTAAATGTCACATCTGAACTTACTGACAACTTTGTAAGGATATACATAACCAAGGACATACAACTGAGATAAGTATTCAGTCTTTTCCCTCCGTGGCGTTTTTGTATGAACTGCGGTACAGTAAAAACCTTGAAATAGCAAAAAGATAAACTCATAATACCGTGCGAAGAAATTGTAAAATGTTATCTCGAATAAAAAGTAATGAAGTGCGAGTGTGTTAAAATGGAAAGCCTGTCCTACCATATAAAGACAAGATGATGTGGTACGATCAACCAAAGTTCAAATATAGTAGATTAAAGCAATTGAGTGCAATAATATTTATTTTGTAAAAATTGTATAGTTTGTTATAAATGGCATCGACATAAAAAATATGATACAATTAAATTGAGAAATATGGATGCATTATTGCAGATAATTTGTGCGAAACTGCCTTCACTTTTGTGCTTTAACTTTTTATAGATATCTTGACATTAATTTTTTTTCCGGTCACTTTTTGGCGTTTACGATGTTGTTTTTAAGATTCTTGACGCTATATGTCGATAACAAATGATACTTTTTTGAAAGGAACATATGCCACTGCTGGTGGACGTTTCGTCCCCGAGGGTATCACCAGCCCAGTATTCAACGCCGAAACACTTGGGTGTTGACATGAAAATCAATAATGTGGTCATTTTTATAAATTTCCTGTTTACAAAACTTTGAATTTTTCGAAAAACTAAGGATTTTCTTATTCCAGGCATAGATTACCTTAGTCGTATTTAGCACACTTTTTGAGAATTTTGGATCCTCAATGCTCTTCAACTTTGTACTTGTTTGGCTTTGGCTTTATATATTTTGATATGAGCGTCACTGATGAGTCTTATGTAGACGAAACGCGCGTCTGGCGTGCTAAATTATAATCCTGGTACCTTTGATAACTTATTATGAATCCAATGCTGTATACCAAATGCAATAACATTGATTGAAAAATGTTTAAGAACAAATAGAATGTCATGAATAAAGGTAACAGTAGTATACCGCTGTTCAAAAGTTATATATCGATTGAGAGAAAACAAAGTCGGTTCACAAACTTTTGCATGGACCGAGATTTTGAAAAAATATCCATGTAAGATGAACATATCAGTACCTTTAGAGCTAGGAGAGCTTGAGCATAAATACAGTAACACGATTTCATAAATCATAACGGGGACAAAGCACCAACAGAAACATATTAATACTTACACCAGCTGATATATAAACTGGAACAAATATCCATCCTAACGCTACTATCTGGAAAGTAACCTGAAATAGTTGTCTAGCTTTTATGATATTGGGTTTAAAATTTTGTTGAAAGACAACATAAAAAATCAGCATAAATTGGATTATCGTAAGTGAATACCGTGGATTCATTTAAATTCGTTCGATACCAATTTTTGTGAATTTCGTGGGTAGAGGCGAATTTAGAATTTAAATGTTCAACGAAATACAAATTTTCAAAGGAAACAATACTGGCTTTGCCAAAACCACGAAATTAAATATCAACGAATATACATTTTTTCCTCAATCTACGAAAATTGGTACCCACGAAAATAAATGAGTCCACAGTATGTGCTTCTCCCTTCTTTATTTGTGTATACGTAATCCCTTGATATCACTTATCGTCGAGTATACACTTTAAGGGAACAAATAAACTCATCATAGATACCAGGATAAAATTTTTATATTCACGCCAGACGCGCGTTTCGTGTACAAAAGAATCATCAGTGACGCTCGAATCAAAAAATGTTTTAAAGGCCAAATAAAGTATGAAGTTGAAGAGCATTGAGAACCAAAAAATCCTAAAAGGTTTGCCAAATACAGCTAAGGTAATCTATCTAATGGATACGACAGGTGTAGGAACTGTTTACGCTTCTGAATACCTGAGTACCTTTTGGTATTTAGTGCTGTTTGTGTTTTTTCTTTGTGATGTTTGATGGACTTGTTTGCGTGTATTTGTCATGAACAGAAATCTATACATGTTTTGCCTAAATGAATGGTTTTTGAATATTTGAACATCCTAAGGTTTCAAATATAAGTTTGAGCATTACTGATAAAGTTAAATCTAGAAAAGGACGTCCTTAGGACGTACGTAATTTTTGAAGTGTTTTTTATTTTGATAACACTTGGTGGATACTACTGTTGGTGGACTGTAAGTCCCGGATGATGTTTTCCGGTCAGTTTTCGTTACTTGGGTACTTTATTTAGGGCGTGTTTTATTATTATTATTTTTTTAAATGTAATGCTAAAGATAAGTAAGGCTCCAACTCACACAGACATAGTTGACATTAAGAAGAATTAAACTTATTTATTCAAATCCTTGCTATGAAATGTTTCAGGTTAAGATCTAGATTTCATGATAAAGTTTAATTCAAAAAAGCTATTCGGTCGCACCAAATTTATAAACTGGTAATTTTCATTTCCAAGGAATGCACGAGGCTTTTCCTTCAATTTGATATAAAAGATTCATTATTTTTGAAATACGGTAAATAATGATAATACCGCTTCATTGTTCATAATTTGATTGCCCTTTTTATCACCAATTTATCCTACGTAATGTAATATCCACCATGAACAAATGTTGGATTAATGATGATTTTTAATGTAATGGAAAGAACGTTTATCACCTATCTTTTCCATCGGTATCCACATGCTGTCTTCATTAAAATGTTATATTTATAATAAAAAAAATGTATTACTATTCTGTTTTGATTCCAAAGTTATATACATATTAAAACAAAATACCATTAATGGGGCTCAGGTGTCTTCTTCCGTCTTGGATTTTGAAGTAGCAGAAAACAGTTGGTTAAGATCTTTAATGAAATGTGCAAATTTTGAGAGTAGTATGCAATTCATGTGTAAGACTTTTGTTTGATGTGAATCTAGAAAATATCGTGTTTCATCATATTTACAGCTGTAATTTCTAAAAGACACCATATTTGTGTTTAATCGTTTTTTCAACTTTGTCAAATAAGGGGAAATAATTCTGATTGTAGGGAGATAACTCAGATACAGTAATTTTCTAATAGAAAGTGTTTTAATTTTACCTATTTTAATATGTAGCAAGAAAACAATTTCGGTGACCCAATTTTTCTTTTTTCTTTCAGCTAGCATATTATAAGAATTATCTTCTCACATTTTATCTTAAAATTCTATAATGTAGTTTTCTTTTTATCACACACAATTGGATTTTCCAGGCATAATCTATACAAAATCTGACAATGTTCATATCATGTATAAAGAATTCCGGTGACCCATACTTTTTATTACATTTTTGAAAAAAGCATGACGAACAGGGGCGGATGCAGGAATTTTCGAAAAGGGGGGGTGCTAACCCAGGGCAAAGGGGGGGTGCAAAACATATGTCCCGATACAAATGCATTGATCGGCAAAAATAAAGGGGGGTGCGCACCCCTGGACCCCCCCTCTGGATCCGCCACTGACGAAAACTTCATTTTGACACATTATTAAAAAAATCTATGCATTTTAGTTAAGACGCCAAAAGCCACCATAACCAATGTAGTGTTGCATTTGTTTTACTTTTATTTTCAATTCTACATCTCACTGAAAAAAAGTTATGCGCTACTTACAAGCCATTCAAAAAGTACAAGTGCTATTCCTGATGCTGCTCCAGCTCCAGCCAAACCTAGGAAATGTTCACTTCCTATGTTACTCCCAAACAAAGACGCCCCAACCTAGAAACAAACGTCATTTATTTGGAATAATGTTATGCTTGTATAATTTATTAGAATTTGTATACTATTTGTGTAATTCATATTTATCTATTCATCATTCAGCTGTATATACAACTTAATAGATGGTTGTTTCTTTGGCAATCAAACCACATTTTCTTATATGCCATATAAACAAAACCAGAGCCAATTTTATATTATCATATATATTGGAAGTGAAATAAACCAAAATTAAGGTGGTACCTAACACTACAGGGACATAACTCTGTAAAATCAGCTTAACGTTTTAATTACGTTGTGTTGTTAAGGGAATATTAAGCCTCTCAATGATCAAAATTAGTGTTTGTCAAATTGCTATATAACCAGTGTAATATTTTTGACAAAATGGTTGGTTCAAATTTTTGAAATTTTTATATTTTTGTCAAAGGGTCAAAAGTAAATACTTTGTCAAAATTTTATGAAAATTAAACGAGCCAAATTAATTTTAGTGAAAGTGTTGGGTACCACCTTAAGTGCAGCTGTAACATTTTCGGTAAATAATTGAAGTCGTGTTTATTAGACTATATGGTCCGAGACCACAATTGTCGTCCCTTGATTTTCGTTGTTCACAAATATAGTCCCTAGTGTTGACAGTGGGTTACTTGCCATTAATTTGTATACCTCTTCCAAATTTATTTCTCCATGTTTAATGCCTCAAATTCCAAGAAGGGGGTGAAATTATACTGTAAAAATATTTTGGTTCAGAATTTTAAAGGAAAGTAGTGATTTGGTCCAGCTGAAAAAGGTTGAAAGAAGCTGTCAAAAGATTTCAAGACGCCCTAAACATAAAATTGTCCATATTTTGAGTTTGAGCAGATGAAGTTTTTTATTATTTTGATATAATTTGTCCCAAAAGTAGTACAACACACTGTAAAAATTTCATTGAGAAAGCGCAGGTGGGATTTTTTTTAATTTTCTTTTATCTTCTAAAAGAAATGCACTACGAAATAATTGTGGTCTCGGACCTAAGAGGTGAAATCTGTAAATATAGAATCTTTACTTTGGCAACTTCCCTAAATGATTTGATGGTGTCAAGTTGTCAAATAGCATGAAACTAAAGCATTTAAACTATTATTTTATAGAATTTTTGCAAAAATGAGCAATTTTGGCATTTTATGGTCAAAATAGGCATTTTATAGCTTTTTCAATATTGATGCATAAATGGCATCCTGACTTTCTGTCTGACAGGTTTCCATGTATCAATATTTGTGTTTCTATGCCTTTATCTAGTTCTTTTACTTATTCATGTGCTCTGAATCTACAGAATAGAAGATTATCTCAGATAATATGTGCAAAATGTGTTGTATAAATGACCCTTGTCTAACGACCTGTTTGGATGAAGTCAAAATTTGGGAGTTTGGTACATAAAATTTGAAGTCCATAATAAAGACCTCACTAAATTTGTATCAAAAGCACTTTAAAATGTCTATTGTACTTGTTCCATTTCATATAATATCTTTCTTTTCTTCTGTAGGATCCCAAGTGGTTTAAATAGAAGCTTTTTGAGACTAAAATTGCATGCAAGTTTTTCACTAAAAAGCCAAAAATCTTTGTATTAGACCATACTGTCTGCAAGAAAAGTTAATTGCAAGAGTCTTTTTGTGCTCAGATTTGTTGTATCATGTCACATGAGTATAGAAATGATAAAAAAGACACATTTTTTTATTTCTTTTAGCCTCAATATGCATTTTTAATGTAAATATGTGGCATGGCCTAAATTGACCCTAATTTTTTTCCAGTCTTACGTGGCCTAAAACGCTTTTAAACTAATATAATATGTTATTTGTAACTTTTCTTTCAATTTAAAGTACATTCAATACATATGTAAGGATTATTTATAACCAAAAGGCTTCACAAATTTAAAATTGCTGGAAAATACTACATCTTCATGTAAGGCCCCCCTTCATTAAAAAAACCTCGATCTTTAGGCGCAGGCTCATATAAATTTGACTTTTGAATAATTATGCTAAGTCTGATAAATCAAATGAGTACTCTATTGCTTTTAGTAAATGATAAATGATATATTAAGGCATTTAAAAGTATTATTTTGCAATATTTTAATTTTTGAAGCCCCAAATGTTGATAGTTGAAAATTTTCAATTTTAACGTCAAAATTTAACACTCAAAGATATTTATCATATTGTCTATAATATATATCCTATTGTTATGAAACTTTGTAAGCAGCATTATAATTTATTAAGCTTTGGTAATACCAAGTTTTTTTAAGATTGGTCAACTCTTTTTATCCTATTAGGTCCGTGACCACAATTGACGTCCCTTGATTTTCGTTGTTCACAAATATAGTCCCTAGTGTTGACAGCGGGTTACTTGCCATTAATTTGTATACCTCTTCCAAATTTATTTCTCCATGTTTAATGCGTCAAATTCCAAGAAGGGGGGTGAAATTTCACTGCTAAAAAATTTTGGTTCAGAATTTTAAAGGAAAGTAGTGATTTGGTCCAGCTGAAAAAGGTTGAAAATTTGCACTTCAGAAGCTGTCAAAAGATTTCAAGACGCCCTAAACATAAAATTGTCCATATTTTGAGTTATAGCCGATGAAGTTTTCTATAATTTTGATATAGTTTTCTATAATTTTGATATAGTTTTCTATAATTTTGATATAATTTGTCCCAAAAGTCGTACAACACACGGTAAAAATTTCATTGAGAAAGCGCAGGTGGGTTTTTTTTAATTTTCATTTATCTTCTAAAAGAAATGCACTACGAAATAATTGTGGTCTCGGACCATATGATATGCGTCTGTATCAATTAAAGAAAACAGTTGACGCGTTAAAGATCGCTATAAAATTAAACTTACTTTTAATTCAATATTAAAATTTGACTAACATGACTAATGTGTGTCGAAATCCCTGGCATAATGACTATTAATTCAACAAAACACAATACATGGTAGATATGAGTATAGGTATACATGTGTAGTTATAAAAGTATTTTCATGAATATAAGGCTATTATCAATACTATTATTTACCGCAAACCATGGCATAGAACGTCCAGCTAAAAAGTAGCTCTTGATATTTCCTCTGTTCGGTCGAAACAATGTCTGCAAAGATATAGATTTAAGTAATAAAATGTCAAATTGTTTCCTTAAAGTATATCATTTATCATATTTAATTAAATCACTGTATAAGTTGCTGCTCTATGCAACCGTCTTAAAAGAGAGAGATTACTTGCTATAAAACCAGGTGGTCATATCTATAGTAATGATCATTTTATTAAAGACGGCAAGAGGGACATTTCGCTTAATTTTTGTAAATATTTATTCTTGATATGAACGATACATTATGAGGACAAACAGACTAATTTTATTTGTATAACATTGTTTAACCATAATCTTAATAATCTACCAGCATACTTAGAGATACCTAGTCATAATAATTCATTCAACTTGTATAAAAACCACATCAAAGATTTTTACACAAAAAAGAGTATAACACAATTCCGATCTCCATGATAAATTCAACCAACGGAAGAAGTGAAAAAATATGTCATTTTCCTGACTGGTTGAGATATTTACCTCAGTGAATGGAGGGTTAAACCTAGTTTTAAAGCTGATTTAATCTCCAACTTGCATGGAAGATTTTTTAATAGTTCGTTATTTTGACATAACGTCAACGTTATAATAATTGGGACCCATTAGCTAAAGTGTTAAAGGGGCACTAGCTGTCAAATTCATCGTCACCGATTTGACTCTTATATTTGATTTATAACAATGTAAAACATGTATCCAAACTATCAAAAGTCTAAAATAAACAGTTTACAGAGCATGGGGTAGATAATATATAGGTTCGTTTCGTGTGTTTTTTAGTCCAGCCGCCATCTAATTACCTATCGATTTGACCTTAGACGACCATATAAGCGATGTAAACATAAATAAAGATATGAATAGATTAAACCAACACGTGCAATTTGATTTTGATAGATATGTTTGATTTTATTTTATAGATTAAAAATGGATGTTTCTCATTGTTTTTAACCGTATGAGAATGATTTTATGTGCATCGAATTAGTAATCGAATGATTAACCGTAGTTTCACTTTCATTGTTGACATTCTTTTTCTTTAAATAACCAGTACACGTGTAACACTCCCAAACGTGTCTTTCCCCCCAAACGTGTCCGATTCCCCCAAACGTGTCTATTCTCCGCAAACGTGTCCATAATATTCAATATTCCTCAAACGTGTCCGATTTCAGAACCCCCAAACGTGCCCGATACTATTGTTATTCGCCCAAACGTGTCCACTTTTAAACGCCAGAACGTCTCGCGTCTTTTAGCGCTAATACATGTCCTAAACGCGACATCAATAACGTTCACGGCAGTTCTATGATGGGGGACACAGTTGATGAAGTGGTAATTTATTAGCATTAACTTGTTCAATGCCGGTTATTAATGATTATCATTACGGAAAATTTAATATGTAACATATGCATTAACTTTTGACTTAATTTGTTTATTGTCCAGTTGCAAGTATTTCATGCTCATTTAAAGCGAACATACAAATAATTCTAGTACAGTTGAATTAATCATTTACTATGTAAATTATTTTATACTAATAAACTCCAATGATGCCTTTTATATTAATCAGAATATTGCACGGTGGGCTTTCAGTCGAATTGACCTCCCATCTTTTTTTAACAGTTCTAATTTTTAATAAATTTTAGGTTACGAGCATCACTAAAGACATACGAACAAGAGAAATAACGTCCAGTGCCAAATATTTCATTCGTTATTTGAACGATATCATATTAACGATATATACTGTAGATAGGTTATATTATCAAACCGGGAATTTAAAATTGGGCATTCATTTTTACGGTTATTTGGGATGACCACTAGTTTGGATTTTAATCTAAAGAAAAATAAATGCGAGTAAAGACCGATTTGTTTATGACTTCAGTAAGAAACTACTTCAATGTCTGTTATGTAATATAGAAGCCGTTTCAAATAAAAGTTGCAGAAATTAAAAAAAAAATGTTGCCTTCCAAAATACAACGTATGGCACATTATAAAGAGTGAAATGGTACAAACCTTTTAATGCGCATAGAAAAAGAAATTAAGTAATTTATTTTGATCTTTTAATGAAATAGTAAAAGATCGTAAAATGAGTATACAATGATAATAATAAAATAAAAAAAAAAAAAACCACACACAAATAACCTACGTTTTTATAATATGAACACGAATGATAGTTCCAGTAAAATAAAAAGCTTGGTATGGACACGTTTGGGGGATTGGACGAAATTGGGGGTTTATTAAAAAATGGACACGTTTGAGCGATTATACAAATGACACGCTTTGCATGGCACCCTTTGACAACTAGACATGTTTTTGCAGTTCAGTGACGTCGATGTGGACACGTTTGGGGGAGTCGGACACGTTTGGGGGGAAGGACACGTTTCTGAGTGTTACACACGTACAATGCATGCGTTGTCAATCTCTAGCTAGGGGTTAAATTGAAGTTCACATGAATACGGATTTAAAGAGGTCGACTCATTCACTAGCAAGTGAACTACTAATTATCAATGTTTCTTAGCGTAATTTGACAAAATTGAACCTTTTTGGCTGCAAAAAGCGAATTATTATTTCACTATTTCACTTTCATTATTGATTGAACAGAAAAAAGTCAAACTTTAGATTTTTTATATATCTCGTAGCTAGTGCCCCTTTAATTAATATATAAAAAAAAACATAACTCATTAGCAAATACAATTCTTACCCATATTCCAACTGCTAACACTGCAATCAAGTACAGCAAAATAATCAGTATATCCGCCCAGTTTAAAGTTTTCATTTTATATATGACGATCCACACAACTGGAATATCAGGTAAACATTGTCTATAGTAGATATAAGATAATGTTCAAGGTAATAAGAGCATGTGACATGCCTGACATTTTACATTTAAGTTCAAATTTATAGATGTATGACGAATATAAGAGATGAAAAGATTTCTATATACAAACACAACCTGTACATTTAAGATCGTCATTTAGATTCTTGTAACAGGATTTCTATTTAAAATCTTGGAAATCAGATGATCACTATCTATAAACACAAGCTGTGCACTTTAGATCTTCATCGGAAAACACTAATAATTACATTTTGTACTACTTAACATATTCATATATGCATAACTTTATAATTAATCAAGTTTTAATAACATATGTTTACCTTCCAATATGATAAAGTTTGGTTAAGAATATTTTATTGCAAATGTTTTTTTTTATTATCATAGTGGAGATAAATCAAAAACAACATTATTGTATAGATTATATAGAAACAAAGTTTGTGTCAAATTGTTTTGGTTCAGAAATTGTATCGAACCGTCTATTGACCCGTGCTGAAATATTTTGACGTCGTAGTATCTTGTAACGACATGAAGTTTGATGTGGTGCAAGAACTTTAGGGTGACCTGATGTTATCATGAAGGGCTAGCAGATCCTGTTCCACATGTGGCATCCGACGTGATACTCAAGTACAAAACCGGTGATAAAGTGATTTGATCTATGATGAGTTTATTGATTTGTCAATTTCGCGGAAAAGGGGCGGTATTGTTGTTATGACGTTATCTGTTAAACACGTCATCTGTAAAACATATATTTCACATTGGTTAACAAATTCTTGATAGCGTCCAAGACATTTAAGAAGGAATGATTTCAACTTCACCATTAGATCAGATATACAGGATGGGGTATAGCCAGAAGAATGAGGCATTTATTTCTAAAATGTTTTGAAGCAAAAAAGATTATACGACGAAAAGTTTTGTTTTACGGCATAACTTGATGCAGCCTAAGAGAGTAATAAGTGAATAATTACCGGTTAACGTGGTTCTAATCGCCAAAAGTCCCCCTTGGGACGAAGGGGATTAAGTCAAGTAAGTCAACGTGGTTCTTTAGATACTAAAAAATATTGACAAATAAATGTACATGGATTGGATCAGATATCATATTGGTTAAAGATGACGTTTTTGTACGGAGCTCCTAGGGGTGCGTTCAATATCGTAGCAGCTACATAGGGCTACATATATTTTTTACTGCTAAAAAATATAGATAGAAACTAGGCTAATTGCACGTTTAGCAGTAAAAAATCTACATAGCCCTATGCAGCTGCTACGATATTGAACACAACCCAGCTTACAAACTTATGATAATTTGATTGGCTACCACTAGTTGTTAAGGTCACAAGTGTTATGACAAATGTCAATGACTTTTGACAATATTCTTTATCTTCTCGGTAGTCTGCCATTATTCCCATTTTGAAGATTTGCATATATAGTTTTTTATAATTTGAATATATACACACTTTGGCCATCTTTGATAACTAGGATATATTGACTAACTTTAAAACTAAACATATCATCTATTTGAATATACGTTGCATTTCAATAGTTATTTCAGTACAATCGGTGTGTATTTTTGATTATCTTTCTATCCAGCTTTGAGCGTTCCGGTTTAAGGAAAATCCAGAAAAGTGCGTCTGACGCATGAAATTATGTCACGTGTTTTATAATTGTTTACTAATGTGCCAGTAGCTAGGGGTTTTGGCTAGCCGCAAAACCAGGTTCAAGACACAATTTTGTTTTATTAAAATGTCCTGTACCAAGTCAAGAAAATGGCAGTTGTTATCTTATAGTCTCTGTGTTTGTTGCATTATCCTTTTTGTTTTTTGTTGCACTTCAGTGTTTCTGTTGTTTCGTTGTGTTCCTCTTATAGTTGATGTTTTTACCTCAGTTTCAAATTGTAACCCATATTTGTTTTTTCTCTCAATCGATTTATGACTTTTGAACAGCGTAATACTTTTGTTGCCTTTATTTACGTATTTCTGGATTTTGGGATTCGAGTGTTTTTGGTTCATCTTTCATGATGATAGTAAATTCAGATTAATGCTTCTTATGCACGAAATCGAAATTTAATAAGTGCTGTTTGCTATATCCTTTATCTATGAAACTATCGGTTTCTTAAAGCCAAAAAAAATAGGTAAAAATTGACTGTATTAATTGACTCACCCTGGTTGAAATACCTTGGGGGTAAAGTCTGTTTGTAATGACATTGTCAGCATAAATAATTGCAACTGATTGATCTGTTAAAGATCCGCCACTACAAAACAAGTTACGTTTAGGTACATTCAATTTTTTATGGAAATATTCTTTATAAAGCACAAAGGTGTCAGTATTCACCTCAAAAACTAACAAAACCTTTGAATAGACTTATTAAGAAGGGATATATTTTTGCATATATTGCATATTTTGGCGTTAATATTGATTCACTTATAGGGTCTTTGCATCGGAACTAAACACATTTATTAAAAAACCAGTTGTTGGCATGACACGGGTTATGATCTTCTCATATATGTTATGATGGTATGATACTAAACCCCTAACGGGAAGGATTGTGCCTGATGTTCATATGATGAAATCATAATCTTTCAGTCAGTTTAATTGAAGTCTGGAGCTGGCATGTCAGTTAACTGCTAGTAGTCTGTTGTTATTTATGTATTATTGTCATTTTGTTTATTTTCTTTGGTTACATATTCTGACATCAGACTCGGACTTCTCTTGAACTGAATTTTAATGTGCGTATTGTAATGCGTTTACTTTTCTACATTGGCTAGAGGTATAGAGGGAGGGTTGAGATCTCACAAACATGTTTAACCCGGCCGCATTTTTGCGCCTGTCCCAAATCAGGAGCCTCTGGCCTTTGTTAGTCTTGTATTATTTTTAATTTTAGTTTCTTGTATACAATTTGGAAATTTATAGTATGGCGTTCATTATCACTGAACTAGCATATATTTGTTTCGGTGCCAGCTGAATGACGCCTCCGGGTGCGGGAATTTCTCGCTACATTGAAGACCTGTTGGTGACCTTCTGCTGTTGTTTTTTTTTCTATGGTCGGGTTGTTGTCTCTTTGGCATATTCCCTATTTCCATTCTCAATTTTATTGACCATGCGAAGTTAAATTAATAATATCAGTTTGACATTAAGTAATTAATTGTTTAGCTGTTCATTGAACTTTCATCGATCAGATTTAGGTTACTATTTTTTTTAAATAATTATAATAACGGTAAAATATTTACTGCGGAAAAATAGTAACCTAAATCTGATCGATGAAAGTTCAATGAACAGCCAGAAAATTGATTACTTAATGTCAAATTTATATGGAATCGATTAATGAAGCAATCGGAGATTAGACGGAAATCGGTGGAATATAACAACTTACATTCGTCGGGTTACTCTATCGCAGAACATTTTAATCTATTGACGATCAAAGATTTAAATTTTAATCCTTTTGCATCTGGGCAGTACATGTTCATTGTTTATAGATAAAAGATTACACGGAGTTTTGATATTCTAATTACGAATAACGGTGTATATTCACCAATAGCATGCCATATTTATGACATGTGTAAATAAAATTTCATGCTTTGTTTTCTTAACAATTTTTTGAAAATTGACAATTAAGTAAGACTTACATAGTGTTGTTGTCAAATTATACCAGGTATTTATTTGCAGATTTGTCCATGTATAAAATTGTAGGAAATATATACGGATGTATATTTTTCCCCAACAATTACCATTACGATATTGTCGTATCAATTTTTAAAGTTTACCTCATTTTCGTGTGTTTAATTTTGGCACTTTCATTGGAGGCACCAAATAAACTGAAATAAAAGTACAACCAAAAATACCCAATTTACGGTATTGAAAAATAATATATGTATGTAGCATTTATCTTTCAAAGGTATTTTAATTACAATCAACATTTTCCTCTAAAATTTTGTTAATATTGTTTTGTAGGTTTTCGGATATCTGTTATAAAGGAAAAGATTTTCAATTGGGAAATAAAATATCATCAGCAAATAAAACAAAACGGAAATCACTCTGAAAAGAAGATGACATGACGAAAAGAAAAAAAATCAGCTAATTTTTAAAGATAGATAAACAAAAAATTGCTTTAAAGTGTCACTTGCTCGTTGACAATATAATGGAATTTGATGCGACTGTCATACAAGTAAGAGGTTTAGCTAGCTATAAAACCAGGTTCAATCCACCATTTTCAACATAAGAAAGTGTCTGTACCAAGTCAGAAATATGAAAGTTGTTATCCATTCGTTTGATGTGTTTGATTTGTTTGAGCTTTTGATTTTGCCATTTGATTAAGGACTTTCCGTATGAAATTTTACTCGAAGTTCTGTGATTTTGCTTTTTGCTGTCAAATTCGTGCTTATCGATTTGACTGAAATTCTCACCATTTGATTTATGACCGTATAAAATTTGTATACAAATAATAAAAAGTCTAAATATAACAATTTACCGGGCATGGTCTCGATTATATGTAGCGTCATTTCGTGTGTATTATAGTCTTGACGCCATCTAATTAACTAATGATTTGACCTCAGAAGACCTCCGATGGTAATATAACCGATATAAATATACCTACAGATATAAATAGAAAGCAAACTCGTGCAATTGAAACGGGATCCAATCCTCCCCCTAACCTGGGACAGTGGTATAACAGTACAACATAAGAACGAACTATAAAAATCAGTTGAAAAAAGGGTTAACTCATCAGATGGACAAAAAAAACAAAAAGAAACAAGTGGACGTGGCCGGGTATTTATACATCCCGACACAAAAAGACACAATAAACAGATCTGAGAGTACTCGCAGTTATCTGACAGCTAGTTCAAAGCCACTAACAACATGTAACAACTAATAAAAAAAATCATGCATCTACGACTAAACTATCAATCCGTACACATCCAATATCCAATGGATTTAGTGTAAAGACGTCATAAACAGCCAGAGAAAAGCATGACCTTGTGCAATGCAAAGTTACAAATATCGACAGATTGTAGATCCATGAATATGTATATGTATACAACATACTAGTAATATTTAGTTGGCTTTTAATTTACTGATAACAAAATCAATATTTATACAATAAAAACAACATTCAATGATCTTATTACAGTGTTGAATAGATAACCTTTTAGAATAAGTTTATTTAAAGGAGCGACAAGTTTACATGGATCATTTCTAAATTTCCGGGCACGGTTAACAACATTTCCGTAAAATGAGGATGTGCTATCCCGTTTGAAATACTTCCCTAATGTTTGCTTTGCATAAGTGATATACATTGGCAGACGTACAAGTATTAAACTTATGAAAACCAAACCAGCATAAGAATCATTATCCAAGTGCATTAGTGGTGGCAATAATGACTAGAGAATAAGTATAGTTATGCAAAATTAACATTTTATAAAATACGTTTGAGGTTGTAACGTTTGGGGTATGTCAGATGTTTTCTTTTGGTATACATGAATATACATAAAGGAGAAATCTTCTAGGTGTTGTTTTCGTTATTGATATATATGTAGATTTGTTTGGTCAAGATCAAATGATTAACATAATGTGATATAGCCATAAGAATGACATATTGTGTCTAAAATTGTAGTGTTGAAAATAAAGAATCATAAGTTAGAACGCTTTGTTGCCAGGCATTACGATATGAATTTTGTGTTACCAGTAAGTTAAGAATTTATATGACCTTATAAATATACCTTTTCCGGTACACTAAAAGCAAATTAATAACAACTAAATGTACTAGGTCATGCACAGACATCAAATGTGTTAACGATGATTTTTTGCAAGGAGCTTCCAGCTTACAAACATTTGATTGATGTGATTGGCTGCAAGTTTCTACGGCAAAATGAGAGTGTTATGTCAAATATCTCAGGCCACAGTTCTTTTCCTCTTCACCAAGGTAAGTACTTAAATATATTTATTTGTATTCAAGGTTTGCATATATATTTTCATAAATTTAATTAACTAGTATATAAGCCTGTCTCAAGGCAGGAATATCCTGCCTTTGTTGGTCTTGAATGTTGTTTTTTTTTTTAAATATTTGGTTAATTTATTTGTCTTAGAATTCATTGTGACGTCAATTTTGTTAAACTTGTATACCTTTTCAGGGATCAAGCTCAAGCCCACTGTGCTGAAGACCCATTTGTTGAGTTGTTGTATAATTGACATGTTCCATTCTCAATTCTATATAGACCTAACGTCTTTATATATAAATAACCTTTTATCAATTAAATATTAAAATACGAGGCATATTGGAATTGTCAAATAAGCGCAAATTTGATGCCTTAAACACGTAAAGATGATAAAGTGTTCATTATTTCCGTTTTATCATAACAACTTCATCTCATGATTATGTATTTAATTTTACATGTGATATAATTTTCGTCTTCTAATGCGACTGAACTGGCAAAGAAATAAGCAATAATGTTTTATAAAAATCGTAAATTTAAATATTTGAAAAATTCTATCGTGCTCAATGGCATAACTTTTTGGAATTTTGGATTCTCAATGCTCTTCAACTTTGTACTTGTTTGGCTTTATAAATATTTTGATATGAGCGTCACTGATGAGTCTTATGTAGACGAAACGCGCGTCTGGCTTACTAAATTATAATCCTGGTACCTTTGATAACTATTTACACATACTTACACTGAAATTTGCATATTTAATTTGATCTAGACCGATTGTTATCTGCTATTTAAAAATATAAGATGGAGGAAGGCACCCAAGTTACTATAATTTCAGTCATATCCACACACAATGACGTGTTCAGGTAGGTCACATGTCTTATTGTGGACTTTTATCAAGTGAACTATCACCTTCCAAATAAGACTAAGCGTGTATGTAGTGAAAATTCGCGGTTGAGCGCTTATAAAAATATTCAACCCCGCTTAATTGTTCATTTGTGTCCGAAGTCTTGAAATCATACATGAGTAGTTTTCATCTTTTGCTGTCTTGCAATTGTTAATAGTTTATAGCAAACATCAGGCAGTTTGTTTTCTCTTTTGTATAGTTTTCGAATTGACATTCAATTTAAAATGTTTTACAAGGAATTTGGTATTTTGTCACCTGTTGGTTATTGTCTTATTATAAGGATAAACTCATCCCTTTATGGATAATCATATCACTTCTTATTTATTCATGACCTTCTTTGCATGTAATATTTGCCACTGAAAATTAAAAACCAAACAAAATATCATACACTTAGAACGGAGATAAAAGAATCGTATTTAAAGCTGTAAATAATTGTATTTTCAGATGTTCCCTAAAAGACTGTTTTTCGTTTTCCTATTAATAGCACAAGTAGGGTATTTGAAAGGAATTACTACGGACACTAGAGCCAGAGTTGTACCAGTACCTGTGCCATACAGTGTTCAAATCCCCCAAGAAGAAGAAAGAGAGTTTCTTATTGTTCAAGATGATGAAATTAGAAATTTTGGTAGAGCAGCTGGTAGTTCCCGTGTTCCATTTCCCTTCCTGCTTCGTGAGTATAATATCTATTGACTGATTAAATTCACCAAACCTGATTAAGGTGGTACCTAACACTACAGGGAGATAACTCTGTAAAATCAGCTAAACGTTTTAATTACGTTGTGTTGTAAAAGGAATATTATGCTTGTCAATGATCAAAATTGGTGTTTGTCAAACTGCTATATAACCAGTGTAATTTTCTGACAAAACGATTAAAATTTTTGAAATTTTTATATTTTTGTTAAAGGGTCACAGTAAATAATTTGAAAAAATTTTATGAAAATTAAACGAGCCAAATAAATTTTAGTGAAAGTGTTGGGTACCACCTTAAGCTGTTATGCACTGCTTAAACCACAGAAGGTGAACAGTAGCTTCCCGATTGTATCATAATCAAGGTAGTCCGTGATTGCCATTGTTATAATGTATATCAGAAACATCAGAAAAGTTCCGTTAATAGGCTGATAAAAGAGTGGCTGAAGATATCAGAGGGACATTCAAACTAACAAATCGAAAATAAACCGAAAATGTCACAGCTAAAAAAGAAAAAGACAAACAGACAACTTCAGAAAAGTTCCGTTGATAGGCTGATAAAAAAGGGACTAAAGATATTGAGAGGGACATTCAAGCTCACAAATCGAAAATAAACCGAAAACGTCACAGCTAAAAAAGAAAAGACAAACAGACAACATCAGAAAAGTTCCGTTAGTAGGCAGATAAAAGAGGGACTAAAGATATCAGAGGTACATTCAAACTCACAAATCTCAAATTAACTGAAAACGCGATGGGTAAAAAATAAAAAGACAAACAGACAAACAATAGTTCACAAAACACAACATAGAAAACTAAGGACTAATAAACACCCCCCCCCCCAAAAAAAAAAAAAAAACACCCAACAAAACAACAACAACAAAAAGACCCAACTAAACTGGGGTGTTCTCACGTAATGGTTAAGTAACTAAGGTCCTCGAACATCACTGACGAAACGATATATTTCCGTTTTTATATAGATTAGACCGTTTGTTTTCTGGTTTGAATGGTTTTACAATACTGTGGATTTATTTATTTTCGTGGGTACCAATTTTCGTGGATTTAGGAAAATTTTGCATTGTAATTGCTATTTAATTTCGTTTTCTGCATATATTCCTTTAGAAAATTTGCAATTCGTTGAACAGTTAATTTCGTAGTTTCCCAGTACCCACGAAATCCACGAAAATTGGTTTCCAACGAATATTAATGAATTCGCAAACTTCTCTTTATCCCTAAATGAATTCCTGATTATGGAAAAAAGTGTTCCATGATGAAACTGACATTCAACACAACTATGAATTACTGTCATGTCCTCAATGTGTCCAGCAATGGCCTCGAGACAACGCTGTTCGTGCGTTGAATAACAAGAACGTGGTTTTGTTTATGATAATATCAGTGAATATGATCAGGTCCACTTGATATCTGTTTTTTTTATGCTAAAAAACGTTAAATAAAGGGTCAAAATTTTAGTAAACATCATATAGTCATGAATACTAAACTAACTCATCCTAAACTGCTTATTTGTAAATAAATAAAAAATGATTATCTCAGATGGTGCCATTAAAACAAAATACATATATGGTTTGGCGATATCTGGCCACAGCTTTTATTCATAATATGATAGATTCATATAATATATAATATATATACATGTAGATAGATATGTTGTAGATAGATACTAAGATATGTTGTAGATAGATATATAGACCATAGACCATGTATATGTAGATAGATCTATGGTCGGTTACCCGAAGATAATATGGCAACCAGGTAGATAGATAGATATATGTGAAGATAGATATATATGAAATGCACCGTGGGATACACTGGTGCTTAAAATTTAGAAAACACCGTGGGATACACAAGTGTAGTCTGTATTATCCAAAAACCTAAAATTTCATAGTTAACATTAAGATTCTATGCAGCGAATTCTGCCATTTACGGGAATATATTTATGATGCTCAAAGTTCAAAAATAAAAGTCACTTTTCTCAACAGCAAACGAGTTAACATCATCAGTCAAATCTGTATCACCACTTTCACCGACAAAACCTGAAAAATAAATACAAAAGAGCAGTATCTTGTTCAATAAAAAGGAGTGGGAGGGCGGGTTTTCAAGTTTACCGCTTACAAAATTTAAACATCTTGCTTGCTGCGATGAAATTCTAAAAAGGAATAAATGACGTCACAGAATATAACGTCACTCATGTCGGGTAAATCTAAAACATGAAACGCAATCCGTGAGTGGCCCCGGCGATAACTGAATTTAAGTCTATTAACTTAAATTCCATTATCTCAGATGGTGCCATTAAAACAAAATACATATATGGTTTGGCGATATCTGGCCACAGCTTTTATTCATAATATGATAGATTCATATAATATATAATATATATACATGTAGATAGATATGTTGTAGATAGATACTAAGATATGTTGTAGATAGATATATAGACCATAGACCATGTATATGTAGATAGATCTATGGTCGGTTACCCGAAGATAATATGGCAACCAGGTAGATAGATAGATATATGTGAAGATAGATATATATGAAATGCACCGTGGGATACACTGGTGCTTAAAATTTAGAAAACACCGTGGGATACACAAGTGTAGTCTGTATTATCCAAAAACCTAAAATTTCATAGTTAACATTAAGATTCTATGCAGCGAATTCTGCCACATTGACGGAGGAAAACAGAGACTCTGTCAACCGCCATAAAAAGGGCGGTTCGCTGCAAAGCTGTGAACCAGATATGAGATAACTCAGATAGGTAGATATTTTTATTTAACGTACAACTTGGTACATATATATATTAAATAATCTAGATAGATAGATAGATATTATTTAACGTACAACTTGGTACATATATAGATAGATAGATATTTTACTGAACGTACAACTTGGTCCATATATATGATAATGTCTGGATAGATAAATAGGTATTTTTATTTAACGTACAACTTGGTACATATATATATTAAATAATCTAGATAGATAGATAGATATTATTTAACGTACAACTTGGTACATAATAGATAAATAGATATTTTACTGAACGTACAACTTGGTCCATATATATGATAATGTCAAGATAGATAAATAGATATCTTTATTTAACGTACAACTGGTACATATAATATTAAATAATCTAGATAGATAGATAGATATTTTTTAACGTACAACTGGTACATATATAGATAGATATTTTACTGAACGTACAACTTGGTCCATATATATGATAATGTCTAGATAGATAAATAGATATTTTTATTTAAAGTACAATGTTAAATAATCTAGATGAAGTTTTGTGAACAACTGTTCAAAACATATTTACCTACACAGATAAAAATACTTACCAAAACTACAGCAAACCATAAAATAGTTGATTGTATTTGTATATCATAAAATATAGTATATTATAGTATAATATCAACCAATAATATAAAGATGTTTAAGAATTCATTTCATAAGCAGGTTAAGAGTTACAAATGAAAAACATCCAGTGAAAAAGTTCTGATCTGATCGAATCATAATATTTTATGTAGCAACCTGACAGCTTATTATAAAGGCAATAAATAGTTGTAAATTCTATAGCAGCACCAGTCCAGTTTGCATTGGTCTAAATTGCCACCATCCTTACTTAAGAAAGATGAATTTCACACTCCATCTGGTCATGTTCTACATCTCATTGGCAAAGACCCACTCTAGAACTACCTGTGTCAATACCACTACAAGTTAATTAAAATTATGTTGGATCCTTACAGTTTCATTATACATGTATATTCTGAGTTAACGTTTAACATGTGACAAATATGCCACCACAAAAAAAACATTTCCATGCCTAGACCTAGTCAACCCCATCTGGAGGATATCAGTCTGCTACAAAAACATACTTACTATTGACATGATTGAGGATTCTACTATTAAAACATCAAACATTAAAAATCTCCTACAATTCTGTATGGCAAATAGCTACATGGAATTATATGCTACATAGTAATATGATTACAATTTAAAGCATAATAAATCAAGACAAATAATAATTCTTCTGGAAAACCCTGTATTAAGTGTCAGTATTGGATCTCGAACCCATTTATTGATTTTATAATCCTTCAAAATCAATGAAAGGACAGCTTTATTACATTAAATGACAAGGTGATTTGAACTTGGATATCACAAGGCCTAGATTAAACAAGGTAAACCTGGTTAAAGTTATCTGTTAGGACATCCAAAAGTTATAAAGGATGACCTGTGTTACACAAAAAACAAAACACAAACAAGTGCTTAACAACATCTAGATACCCTCATAATTAAAAGCAAAACAATTCAAATAGTCCCAGCGTCCATGCTTAAGTTACTGAAATTCAACCTGTACTATAATTTCCATGATAAATAACAACCATAATTTGGAATCAACTGTTGCACAGCAACCAGTAGGGCCAATCATTTATGCAAAGAAAAGTTACATATAAAGCACCAGCCTAAAATAACAAACGGCACCTAAACATACAGCGTACAATACTTATAAATTAGGCAACTTCTAGAATCCCCCAGGATGAAGATTACAATACATTCTATACTAGTATATATATAAATTAAGCTGTTGACACCTAAATACTAAAGATTTTTAGCAGTGGAGCAGACTGCAAGACAAAGCTGTAAATAATTACTTAGTTTGTTCTAGATTTGCTAATATTACATGTACATACATGTATATATTTAACTGCGACTGACAATTTAAAAAGTAAAAAAAACAAACTTGTCAAGATTAAAAGTTGATTACAAGATAAAACCATTGGACCCCTTTTTTCCCTTAATATATATGTATATATATAAAAACAAGAGTGCACACACTGAAAAGTCTTGCCTTCTTTACTAATCCTTGATACTATCTTGATAGGCCTAAATATACAGCTTTATTACAACTGTCAAATAAACTCAACATTAACCAAGAAAAGGAAACATTGATCAATCAACCATAAAAATGAGGTCAAGGTCAGATGAACCATGCCAGGCAGACATGTACAGCTAACAATTCTTCAATACAACAAATATAGTTGGCTTATTGCTTATAAATAAAGAAAAACAGACCAAAACACACAAACACTTAAAACTTAGCAATTGACCGTGAAAATGAGGTCAAATTCAAATAAAACCAGCGTAAACCACATGAGGATCATAAAATATGTCCATACACCAAATATAGTTGACCTAATTCACAAGGTATTAGAAAAATAGACCAAAACTAAAAAACTTAACTTTGACCACTGAACCATAAAAAATAAGGTCAAGGTCAGATGACACCTGTCAGCTAGACATGTACACCTTACAATCATTCCATACACCAATTATAGTAGACCTATTGCATACAGTATAAGAAAAACAGACCAAAACACAAAAAACTTAACTATAACCATTGAACCATGAAAATGAGGTCAAGGTCAGATGACACCTGTCAGCTAGACATGTACACCTTACAATCATTCCATACACCAATGATAGTAGACCTATTGCATATAGTATAAGAAAAACAGACCAAAACACAAAAACTTAACTATAACCATTAAACCATGAAAATGAGGTCAAGGTCAGATGTCACCTGTCAGCTAGACATGTACACCTTACAATCATTCCATACACCAATTATAGTAGACTTATTGCATATAGTATAAGAAAAACAGACCAAAACACAAAAACTTAACTATAACCACTGAATCAAGAAAATGAGGTCAAGGTCAGATGACACCTGCCAGTTGGACATGTACACCTTACAGTCCTTCCATACACTGAATATACTAGACCATTTGCTTATAGTATCTGAGATATGGACTTGACCACCAAAACTTAACCTTGTTCACTGATCCATGAAATGAGGTCGAGGTCATGTGAAAACTGTCTGACAGACACGAGGACCTGCAAGGTACGCACATACCAAATATAGTTATCCAATTACTTATAATAAGAGAGAATTTAACATTACAAAAAAATCTTTTTTATTTATCAGGTTATTAAACAAGATAAATATTAATATTATAAATATATAAATCGAAGCGTCCTCCATTCAAAAAGTGATAAATACCAAACAACATTTAAAAGTTTCAAAGTATAAATATATTATATAATTATATAGAATGTAACGTCATATTTCCAAAAGTTTTTAATTTAAAGCACATGATGTGGCATCCCATCATTGTATGGCCATAAAAATTTGTAAACGTAACACATTCAGCAATTTTAAGTTTAGAAAGTGAGATATAAACATTACACAAATCTTTTCAATCCTACCCATAAGATTAGAAAAAGTTGTCTTAATCTATATAAATAAGTTTGTTATAAGTTGGAATCACATGTACATTTTGTACATGAGTTGGTTTAACTTAAAAGTAATATACTGCTTTTAACTAAAAAATCTGACGATTACCTGAAAATTTTTCAACTGAATCATACCAATGCGAAGCTCTAGGGGTTAGCATAAATATCATCGATAATGATCCAATGTACAAATGTATGTGACCAAAGCTTTTGAGTTAGTGGCGTGATGAGTCGTGAATCCAGTCCAGTATGGTAACCCATTTGTAAAAAAAAAACTGGTGTGGCCTTGTTGTCCAAGTCTCAGGTCCAACTGTTACAATCCTTGGCCATGTTCTGTGGCCGAGCAAGGTCTCTTCTTGATCTACCCAACATGTGCTACAACTCAACAAAAAGTAAATATTAGTTTCCCCATGCTACAATGTACATAGCATTGACATAACAAAACCAAATGACTGTACAAAGAAACAATAACAATTAAAAATTATGTATACTCATACATGTGGTTGTGTCAATAATAGTTACAATGATTTAAAAATAATTCAAAATTAGTATATATACAGATTTATATAAACTAAAATCCATAGTCAGTTGATAGTAACATAGTGTAATATTAGTATATAATTGAGTTATTATTGATTCGTTATTACAATAATTCAAGCTGTGGCCTGTTGACATATTTGTTGGCTAAATTCTTGATCTAACTGAACTATTCATACCATATCGACCTAGTCTAGTCTAGAGAGTAGTAGTTACTATAAAAAGTATACATTTGTACATGTCAGTCTTCACGACGAAGTTTTAAATCTACAGGCCCGGAGCTCAAGTTTTGAAAATTTTTAGTTAGATTCTGTTGGCCTGTAGATATGATTTTTACAGGCCGGAGAGCAATTTTACTAGCCTGGGCTGCCTGGGCTGCCACTTAGCGTGAAGACTGACATGTCACTGTGATGAATGACTCTTGACAATTTTGAGTACACAAATGTGTAGGTACACGCAAAATGTATAGCCGGATATATACAGATGATAATATTTGCTTAAATCCACCAGCAAGCTAACATTTAGCAATGATTTCTTCTGACTACTGCTTCTTAACTCCAGGTATGGTCTCTGTTCAAGATTTCCAAGATTTTTGTTTATTTGTATCGAAAGTTGAACTTCCGGTTATGAACCTGGGTCCTTCGCCCCAAAGAGTACGTCCCTTTTACGTTCATATCCTTTCATGGAATATTTTCTGTATATGTGCTATGAAAGATCTAGATACACAATTACCGATGTATACCCTCTTAAGGAAAATTTACTTTTAATTCGGAAGTTTCGGGAGTTCATTAGATAACACCTGCCCCACACCACATAATCATTAAAGACACGTTACTAACCTGCCTGATCTGTTACAGCGCAAAATACCATTTGTTAGGCTTACCTATAGGCGATCTGTCAATACTCAATTTCAAAGTATAAGATATGAGATCAAAGTAATATATATAAAAAAATTAAAATAAAAAGTAAAAAACACTCGTGCATCTAATTTTATGTAGAAATATATAGATACGCCTGGTAAACATTATTATAATCTGCAAATCTTAGGACAATGTTGCATCTAATTACTCACACTTGTAAAAATTAAATAATTATAAAAATTGAAAACGAGTAATCCATTCATGAGACCAATGAATTTGTCATTCAGTCTTTCCATGTGCTCCCCACGTGGCGATGCCATATGGTTAAAAATTGACGATCGATAAAACGAATTCTTTCTAAGATTACTTTTAATCACATTAGAAGCATAAGTCAGGTTATAACCATACAAATTCTTACACGGTTTACTTTACCATTTCAATTTTCAAGTTTACCGCTTACAAAATTTAAACATCTTGCTTGCTGCGATGAAATTCTAAAAAGGAATAAATGACGTCACAGAATATAACGTCACTCATGTCGGGTAAATCTAAAACATGAAACGCAATCCGTGAGTGGCCCCGGCGATAACTGAATTTAAGTCTATTAACTTAAATTCCATTAATTACATCATCAAAAATGTTTAAAAAAATACCAATATTTTTCATTTTTAACTTGGCAATTTAAGGGTAGATAACTCTTATGGTATAATTTGTATACTGGAATGATAAGAAAATTTTAGTCATTGATACGTGTTCGTTGACACTTATTATAAGCTTATGCTGTTCTTTAGTTTTGTTGTGTTTGTTCATTTTATCATTTGTTACTTTCATGAAAAATTGAAAATAAATTGGCATCCGGAACAAATCATATGTAAATGAATTAATGAAATACATTTTCCGAGACATTATGTATGAATATTTCAATTAACAATCTATTATTGATAAAGCGTAATTCATCAGTATCATAATGTGGCACTTTATTTCCATACATTCCAGCATTTGGATTCAACGGACCGGCAATGATGGCAGTTGTAACCGCGCCTCTTGTAGTCGCGTCTATGATGATGATGATTATGTCGATGACAGCAACAACGACAACCATGACGTCAGTTCCTGTGACAAGCATCTCAGAACCAGTAGTAACCTCAACCACTGCTATCACTACCACTATGCCAACAACAACTATGATGGATGGATATGGAAGTATATAGATCAACAACTGTTTTTTTTTTTTTATTTTAACTTTCAAACTGTACAGTATAATTAAAGACTTAGTCCTGGCCATTGTTACATTATATAAAATTGAGAATGGAAATGGGGAATGTGCCAAAGAGACAATAACCCAACCATAGAACAAACAACAGCAGAAGGTCACCAACAGGTCTTCAATGCAGCGAGAAATTACCGCACTCGCATAGTTCGTTTCTGTGAGTGTTACATTTCAATTTTGTGTTTGTTTCTGTTGTGTTCAACTCTTATATTTGATGCGTTTCCCTCAGTTTTAGTTTGTAACCCGGATTTTTTTTTCTCTCAATCGATTTATTAATTTCGAACAGCGGTATACTAGTACTACTGTTGCCTTCATTTAGTCTATAAAGTTGACCCATAAAAACCTCAAAAAACAATATATAGCTTCTATTGACATCTGGTTTCTAGTTGTTCAAATAAAGTGTTATTGGCATTTTTTAATGTGTCATTCAATAAAAGAGTCACTAGCTACGAAATATATATATATAAAATAAAAGTGTTCAAACATTAATTTAAGTGAAGTAGTAAAATCATAATTCGATTTTAGCAGCCAGTATGGTCTAATTTTGTCAAACTGTGCCTAGGACAATGATGATGAAATATTTCTATTGCAAATGAAAAGTCGACCTCATTGAATCCATATACATCATATACATGTGATCTTCATTTTAACGAAATGAAGCTACATATTATCGATCCCATGTCCTGTACATTATTAATTGTAGACTTTCTATAGTTTTAAATTAGATGAATGTTTCATATTTTTAACCGGATTTTCGAAGTAAAAATTAATTTCAATTCAAGAGTTCAATTTTCAGTTTTGACAGATTTATTTGAAAATGTTCTGTTTCCCTAGTGATGATGATTATAGGGTATATAGGACTGTATAGAAAGTAAGTAAGTAAGTAAATTATTTATTGTTTGTGACATGTTTAAATCAATATAGATATAAAAATTTGTACAGAATATAATTTAGATTTAATTTAAATATTTAAATATCACGTGTTATTTAATTGTAATGTGAATTTCAATTTAACTCCTCCTAAGCTAGACAAAGATTGTCCGTGTAAAGGTATGGTTATTGTGGACACTGAATAAAATGAATTCATTTTTACCATTTTAGACGATGGTTCCACATGAACCTTGAAGGAAAAGAATGTCAACATTGAAAGTGAAACAAAGGTTAATAATTTTATTGACTGATTCTATCAACGAAAAACCCTTCTATATATGTAAAGAACGATGATAAACATCTCCTGCGTCATAAACGGGTCTAGTTGCGAAAAAAAAAGAAAAGACGATAATCTTTCAATTCACATCCTAAAGAGTTTGTCCAGACAAAAATTACCGTTTCAGATAAAAATAAAATTGGTTTACTTGCGTTAACAACATTGAGGAGGTTATTGTTGGCACAAACTCGTGGAATATGCGGCAAACTATTTTTTGATGCCCCAACTACGATAATAGAGGGGCATTATGATTTCTGGTCTGTGTATCCGTTCGTTCGTTCGTTCTTCCGTCCGTTTGTTCCGCTTCAGGTTAAAGTTTTTGGTCAAGGTAGTTTTTGATGAAATTGAAGTCAAATCAACTTGAAATTTACTACACATGTTCCCTATGATATGATCTTTCGAATTTTAATGCCACATTAGAGTTTTTATCCATATTTTACGGTCGACTGAACATATAAAATGAAAGTGTGAGTCAGGCATTCATGTACTTTGACATATTCTTGTTTATAATTATGTCCAAGTAAACAGTTTCAAAAGGCTAATACTAAAAGTCTAAAAGGCATGAACGTAACGATTCAGAAATTGATACAGTTATAGAATACCGGATCTTATGTTGAAAACTAAAAACAATGAATATGATATTATGTGTGTTTTGTACGAAGCAAGATCAGTGTTCTTTGTTTGTCTTTTTGAATATTACTTTTGCTCTTAAGTCCGATTTTGGTCCGATACTATTAAATCTGATGCTGCTGTCCTACAAGTAAGCGGTTTAGCGCTATAAAACCAGGTTTAATCCACCATTGTCTACATTTAAAAATGCCTGTACCAAGTCAGGAATATGGCAGTTGTTGTCCTTTCGATTTTTTATGTGTTTTGTCATTTGATTTTGCCATCAAGGACTTTCCGATTAGGAGTTCAGTATTTGTGTGATCTTACTTTTTTGACGTGGTTAAATGCGTAAACATCCCGTCATTGTGTTTAGTAGTCTTGCTACGTCATATTAACAAGGAAATACAAAAAAGAATATAGAAAAAGCAATTAAGAAAACAAAAAATGAAAGATGAGAATACAAAAATTATCATAGAACAATAACACAATGACAGGATGTATAAGTACAGAGCCACGTCAAATGTAACAAAGAAAGACAAAAATGTATATAAACAAAGTGTATGCTAGTAAGCAAAAATGAAGGACAAGCATACAAAAATTATCATAGAAAAATAACACAATGTCAGGATGTATAAGTACAGAGCCACATCAAATGTAACAAAGAAAGACAAAAATGTATATAAACAAAGTGTATGCTAGTAAGCAAAAATGAAGGACAAGCATACAAAAATTATCAGAGAAAAATTACACAATGTCAGGATTTTTAAGTACAAGGCCACGTCAAATGAAACAAAGAAACGTTAAAAGGCATATAGATAAGGAAATATTTTTTTAAAGGTATACTGATTAAGCAAATTAGAAAAATAAAATAAAGAATAAGAATACAAAAATTATAAAAGAGCAATGACACAATGGCAGGATGTATAAGTACAGAGCCACGTCAAATGTAACAAAGAAAGACAAAAATGTATATAAACAAAGTGTATACTAGCAAGCAAAAATGAAGGACAAACATACAAAAATTATCATAGAAAAATAACACAATGTCAGGATGTTTAAATGGATGTCTACGAGAAAACCATGCAAAATCAAAAAAAAATTATGAAAGGGGTTGTGGAATTTTCAGCTGATTTTGGGTTCCTAGTAAAGTATTAAGTACATCTAATAGTTCTATGGTTAAAAAATGACAATTTATCTCAAATTATGTGAATACAGGGCAATTCTAGTTTAGTACCAAATTTGCTGGAAAATGTTGTTGAAAATTGACATTTTTGGGGTTTTTTTATTGAATAGTTCAAAGTATTATATGGCAAAAAAATTTGTTTGGCCTTAAAATTCAGACTTTCTACTAAAATAAACTGTAATTTGGATCTTATTTCGACCTTTATTTTTGTTTTTATTTTTATTGACATAATTGTGTTTTTTTTTAATTTGAATTCAGCCTGTACTGAAAATGTCCATAAAACCTCAAAAGTCACTCAAATTGAAAAAATATTTTGTTAAACGTTATGGTTCACTACAAACTAGTATTCCTTAACGGGATTTTGGTTGCAAATTGATATAAGCTTATTTGAATAAAAGATGAAAAACTGAAAAATATAGCTAAAATTATCTCCCTTTGTAAAACTCTTCACAATAAAAGGTCGATTTAGTGTCAATAACAGAAGGAGGGAAATCAACAAATGTGCAGAAGGATAGGAAATAATGGTATTTTTGATGAATATGGTGTAGCCAAAAACTTATTTTTATTGAAAGAGTGTAACAAAGACATAGCAAACCATGTGGCAAAGACATTCCCACTGCCACTGGGATAAGTCTGATCCTGATCAGATAGTCTAGACATGACTCATGAGGCTAGACTATCACTATCATGTCTATAGGTTTCAGACTCACATTTTAAAAATAGGCATATGCTGCAAACATGGACAGGAGTTGGATTGCAGTAGACAAGAAGACAAAATGAGTTGCTGCCATCCTTTCATGACCCTTCCAAAATCTAGCAACGGAAATTCCAAAGCAAAACTTTCAGTTTCAGTTGGTTCTGGTAAGTTTGTTAATTTTTTTTTTGTGGTTAGAAAAAACAATTTGACACCATAAAAAGACCTACTATACAAACATCACATTAAATCATAAATATAGGCAGAAGAACATAGACCATTTCTCTTTGGGGAAAAAAAAGGGGGGTATTCACATAATTTTCTAGAAGCAAACACTGATTTAATTTTTATTGACATACATTTATAATGATTTAAAATTCTTCTGAAACTAAAAGATTTATGTGTTTGCCTTCTAAATTTTAATAGAAAAACTTTTTTTCTCTCTCAGTCTCTCAAGAGGTCTATAATAATCATGATAAAATATATATTCTATTGCAAAGCCCTCCGGTATCAGGTCTGTTCGCCCTGAGTTTGTTTGCCAAATTGTCAATAGAGTCCATTGACTCTGTTTTTTTTCTCCTAATTTAAAAATAATGGTTGCTTCAACATGTTCAAATCTATATCAAAAAAAAGGAGAAACGAGAAACATGCATAAATTACATAATCATACGAAAACTACTGTACATTTATGTCAACTAAAAAGTATGTGTGTTAACTCGCACTACCCTTCCCTACCTTTATTTTTATCCCTACCCTAAGGATTTTTGTGACAGGTTTTGATTAAGCACTGTTAAAGTCACAATATAGCTCCCAAAGAGTTGTGAATTTCCTGTCTTTATTCATTCCTTTACCAGTAATACATGTACATTGTACAATCCAGCTAGATTGATACAATATATGGTTCTCAAACTCTGACAAAACATTGTTTTACAGACTATGAGCTGGGTTTTTTTTCTCTCTAAAAATTGGTTACTGTGAGACTTTTTCTTTACATTTCCTTAGTGCAGGTCATGTATCACAGTTATAAACATGGAAAGAGAACTTGTAAATGTCTTTACTTCTATCGTTAATAAAATAGAATCTGAATAGAATATGCTTACAAATGTATTCCAAATTAAAGGGCCCAGAAGGGGCAACATGAGATTATAACATTACAGATTACTCAGATAAAAAAAATTCAAAATAACAATACCGAAGAAATGAATTACTTGATGATGTGATTGATATCATAGCATTTATGACATTTACACAAATTAATTATATCTACAAAACTTTTTTTTTCAATGACAATGAACCAATGCATTATGTTAAGCCAACTTAATGTACAATGTACATGTAGATGTAACTCACTGTACTGATCATGCAAATGTACAAATATACAATATTTTATTTCTTATCAACAGGTTAATGTTGAAGATGGAAAAGCACGAAATAATGTTAAAATGAAAGCAGATATGATAGGAGATCATATAGGTAAATATATGATATAATTGATAAAAAAAAATGAATCAAACAAGTCATAACAAGAGACTACTAAATAGACAGCAAATAAGACCTGTGTTGTGGCATTATTTGTGAAATATAATCATATATAGAAATTGGAAATTGACCAGTTACATTTATTATTGTAAAAACATGATAAATAATCAATAAATTAGATTAACCCTTCAATTTTAAAAGTTCAATCTGGTAAACAAAAAGTAAAAATAACACACAGAACACTCAAATTATTATTTTATGATCAATTATGGGCCATATCAGTACAATTTACACAACAAAATTACTCATCATTGGAATTGTTCTCTTTATAAGAATTAAACCTAGAAAAAAATATGCGTTCTTGTCAGCTTGACAGATCCTCATTTATAGTAAACATGCATTTATGGTAAACCTGAAGACAACATTTGTATTTTTCATTTTTGAAAAAACACTTTTACCATTATTACAGCTATTTTCCTAATGCGTGTAGAGTAAAACTTTGGTAGGTTTGCTTGCTCTGTTTGTATAAATATTGATTCAAGCTTTGTAATTAAGGTTGATATCTTCAAACAATAAATATAGGCATATTTGAACCTTTATGGAGTACTTTTAAATTTGATTAGACGTTATGTCAATTGCAATTGTACAATATACAAACAAACCATGCAAGCTAACCGAAGTCTTAGATTTACATGCCTTTGGAAATTAGCTGTAAAATTAATTATATATTTGTTTCCAATGCTTATTGTTTTACCAATTTCAAATGTTTTGGCTTGTTTTTAAATTGGTCTATATCAGCTATAGGGTCAAAAGGGTCCAAATTTAAACTTGATTTCATAAAACAATTGAATAATTGGTGTTCTTTGATATTATGCAAAATTAAAGGGTGTATTGTACTTTTTTTGGGTTAAATACTTCTTTTATGTTTAGATTTTTAATATTCGTTTTCAAATTGCCAAAAAGATCACGGGGGCAAAAAAACCTTTGTTAGTTTATTAAGATATTATTGAAGTTTTTTTTCTATTCTAAATGTTATCATGCATTTAGCATGTTTAGATTTATGATTTGGGCTCAGTTTTCAAGTTGATTCAAATTGGGGTCCAAACTTAAACTTTTGTTTAAATTCATTAAAAATTGCATATATGGGGTTCTTTGATGTGATAAATCTAATCATGTCTTTTAGACTTTTAGATTTTGGATATTGGTACAAGTCCAATTTCAAAGTCAACAGTTCGTTTACCACATTTATTCTGTGTCAGAAACCTACATGTATGATATGTCTAATAATTCATCACAATCCAAATTCTGAACTGTATCATGTGAATCAAGTTTGAATGTAGTGTCTATAGTGCCCCCCCCCCCCCCAACCTGATGATCATGAAGGTGCAATCTATGCATTTGTAATAGAATGTACCCTTGAGCTGTTGTATTCTCATTGTTGAAGGTTGTACAGAGGCATTACATTCATTTCATTTGAACTTTTGTGGATATTTGTCTCATTTGCAATCAATACTCATCTCCCTATTTTTGTATTGTCATAACGTCATAAATACAAGATGAAATCTGCAAAATTAACTTCATTAAAATTAAGTTTGCTGCAGCTTGGAATAAGAAAAAAATCAAATTTAGGTCCATTTTTAGCTAGTATACTCTATTTCTTATTCTATGTACTGGAATGTCAGAGTTGTGATAATCGAAACACATTTTACACTAAGACCAAATTAATAAGTAATTTCTTTTTTTAGGAAATTTCAATCATTTAATGGATAACAATTGTTTTCTTATTATTTTTTACAGACATTTGGTGATCCAAAAATAACTGGAGTTCATGAAAGAAGACTGATTGCCAAGACACATTTTTGTTGATAAACATGTTTATGATGAAGAAAAACTTAGATAATATTACTGATACTTGAATAAGGCTCTGATCTGTGACGTCTTTGATTTTTCCTGTTAATGTTAAAAAATTGCAAGCTCAAATAAAAATAAATTGAAATGGAACTCATATGCTTTGAAAAAAAGGAAAAAAAAACGGCAATGTGAATCTCGCTGAAGTCTTGAAAACCACCAAGTCAACACACAGTTGCAACACAAATGAGAAGAGAGAGATATTTGCTAGGAAATAGAATGTTCTCACTGTCTCACCATCAACAAAGCTTTCTTATCAGCGAATAAGAAGTCTAAAATTACTTCTGTATTAAAAGGTCATCAGTATTGAAGACAATCACGAAGATTACGAATGTACTTGGCCATTTGACAAACATAATAATATTTTCATTTGTCAGAAATTGTTTCTTAGATTGACTAACTAGTTTTATTGATTGAATTATTAGTAAATTACCTTTCATAGTTCATGTAGTTACATGTATGCAAATTCTTATAAGATAGTATGGAAACAATTTAATACTTCCCTAAATTCCATACCTAATGCAACAATTGTCTTATGCAGCCAAGTCAATTCGAATTAACTTTTATGTATGTTTACATGTATAATAATCTTATTCTTGCATGTAAGCACCATATAGTGTTATTGTGTCATCTTCATTGATTGTTAAATATAATACTAATGCTATAGAAAATAATAACATTTATGATCATTTATACAGATTGAGATATTTAAAAATTTATCAATGCTAAAAGAGAATTTATAAATTTAGACATTTTTTAGGAGAATTTTAGAAAGTACTACAACAAAAGCAAACCAATAGTATATATATGCTCAAATGCACTATTAACTCTCTCTCCAGATAACCAAATAGAGATATGTTTATATTTTATTAAATTGATGAAGTGTATGTTAGTTTAAATTAATATGTACATGCAATTTTAAGGTTTTAAAAATCAGCATTTTTATTGGATTATCTCCCTTTGTACAATAGAAATTCAGATTTTATCCACACTGTCTCAGGTACTCATGATCAAAATGACTTATATGGTAACCAGCATTCCAGTAAAAGGTTGCAACGTGTCTTAATTTTGTTTACCTGTCAAACACAACTTCTGAATGTCAATACTTAAGATTTTTCAATATGATGAACTTGACATTGAATTTCATATCATTTTTCAGTAACCAGAATACAACTTTAGTAATTAGCAAGCTGCAATAACCAAAAATGGGATTACTAGGAAGAAATGAATGGATTTTACTCTTTAAAGTAATAGGGACAAGTGTACTATAGGAATTTGGAATAAAAAAAAATACAAAAAAAAAAATTGTCTTTGGCAGCTCCCCCCCTTTTTTTAAGCCTAATGCTTACTATTGTTTGTGACACAAAAATCCATTTCACTTTGATTTACCTATATTGCATGTTACAATCTGTATAATTCAAGTATTTATTTTTGAATGCTTGGTTTCATTAAAATATGAGACTTTCCTCAATTTATTGCGAAAATACAAAAAAAAAGGGGGGGGAGGCTATCTAAATGATCAATAAAATCTATAAAATTAATTTGCAACCGAAATCCCTTCAAAATCTTTTGAACCAAAGAAAATGCAAAGCATTTCTCAAATTTAGGGTAAATTAAAGCGACTTTTGGGCTGTGTTGTCTGTTTTAGTGTGATTTGATGAAAAGGCCAGATTTTTTATCATATTATGTGTTTTGCCATACCCTTATTTTCTATATATATCATTATGTTTAATAAAATTATGTAATTTATACTTCATACACATCCTATCTGTGATATTAAAGTATTTAAACACTCAGAAGTATTATAGTATATATTTCTATTTGAGAAATTTATGAAATCTATGCATTTCAGTAAATGCATCTATAAATAAACTCGAAAATACCCTAAATCCCTATCGTTGCCATGGTTACCAGCAGTGTAAGGGCTTTTAACTTGCATGACTTTCATATGATGTCAACCTGAACATGTCAGCAAAGTTTCATCAAAATCAAACAACTTTGCATGGAGCACCATCTGCATGGTTTTCTCATAGATGTCCATTTAAGTACAAGGCCACGTCAAATGAAACAAAGAAACGTTAAAAGCCAATTCATATGTATCAAAGAAAGACAAAAATGAAGGACAAGCATACAAAAATTATCATAGAACAATAACACAATGTCAGGATGAATAAGTACAGAGCCACGTCAAATGTAACAAAGAAACGTAAAGAGGCATATAGAGAAGGAAACATTTTTTAATCGACTATAAAACTTAACGTATCTTTTATTTAGAATATACTTTGTATAACTTTTTTTTTAACCGAATTTCAAAAGTTTACAAGATTCCATGACAAAAGATAGAAAGAACTGTTTCCTTGGTACATATGCATGCATTTAAAAAAAAAAAAGACAACATTTACAAATGAAGCAAAAGCAAGTTGAACTCCTTTTGAATATTAATAGGGAATATACTGGGTGCTTCACGAGAAATTCAACGAGCAAATTCAGCTCTACAACTGGTACACCCGGTGTTGCTCATGATAGAAAAAAAAAAACGATGATACGTCCTTTAATATTCGGTAGTTTACGTTTTAAGAAAAGGATTGTTGTTACGACACAATTGAAATATCTGTCGTCATATGTGAAACAGATATTCCATCTTTTTCTATTGGTCTAAGTTAAAGATTGCAAAAAGAAGCTAGGAACAACTAAATATGCCTTGAAATAGAACATGTTAGAAAATCAAAGGATGTCAAAATTAGTAGTCGAAGATAAAGTAACCATGCTATGGAAGAGTAAGAGTAAGAGCTGTTAGAGTCCGCATTATTCAGTTGTTTTTTTTTTAATTTGTATACAGTACCATATCTTTTTCTTCTGGTAGTAAATGCTCAATAATACTAGTATTATTCTAATCTTGTTCGTCATACACTCAGCACATAATACAGCTTGTTTATACAAAGCTCAAAGGCATTGAGTTGACTTTGATCGATATAACTTGTGTACTTTTGTCTGTTATTAATTATGGAAAGTTCATGATATGTTTATAGAAAGAACTTTTGTACTTTTGTATATTTCTAACTATGGAGAGTTCATGACATGTAGGACCATACATGACACCGAAGGATATTCCGGAATGTTGAATGTATATCTTAATTAATATAGTTCTTGTCAAGGTACATTAATAACGGTAGATCAAGAATGCAAAGATTCGCTTCCGTTTGCCTTATTGAAGCATATCACAAATAACAAGACTGGATCTGTGTAAACTGTTTATAGGGAAAACAGTACTATTACATTTTCCAAGTATTAGTTAGCCTTTTGTGTACCCAAGGCAGGTGAAGTAAGTCAATTTAGGAGCGCTGTGATTGGCTGTAAGGGTTTGATATATTTTTTTTTACATGTATGAATAACTGCAGTGTGTATATTTACAACATAAATTCGGACAATCATTGAAATATTTACCCGAGAATTATTCGAAAAGACTTCAAAAACTTCCTAAATTTGGTGAAAAATGACGTTGGGGATGGATAACATAACGATCTCCGTTGGAAGTTAGTCATGATACTATTTGGCTTCAATAACTCAAAAACACGCATAACTGTTTTGCCCAGGTCTTTATTATAAAAAGTGGTAAATTTAGAAAATGTTAGTATTGTCGCCTATGGAAGAATATATAGTACCATTTCCCTATAAGCACACATGTCTATTCGAATACATCATTATTAAAGTCCATGCATTTGTCGGAGTAGGAACTTAAACCGTGAACAATCAAAATTAAAAAATATAATAACATATGGAACAGTTTTTTCCTTTGATTATACTATTGTTTTAATAAAGTCCGGCGGCTACAAGCATATTTTAGACGAATTGTGCACATCCTGCTACAAGCATGAAATTTGGCATAGACCTTCCTCAACTATAACTCTTTTATTTCAGATAGGGAGGTGTTTGAAAAAATGTCTCATTTCCGGTAAAATCCAAAATGACGGACATCATACTTAAATCAGTCCTGTATCGAAGGCTAGTATGTGAAAAGGTGTTATTATCATGTTACTAACATAATATTTGGAACCAACCTTTGATATAAACTACTTTTGGATATAAGATATAGATAAGATGTCTTCAAAAACCCTACTTCCGGTAAAATCCAACATGGCAGATTTAGTACTAGAATAAGCTTAGTTTTATGGAGGGTAATTGAAATGTGTTTAAATGTATTACTTATATCATTACATTGTGCAGGAACCTTTTTTGTGCTTCTCATGCATACAATGTGTAAGACATATCTCTTTAAAAACCTTACTTCTGGTAATATCCAAAATGGCGGACATAGAAATATCAATTTTCTATTTTAATATCAAACTTTTTTTCAAAATGTAAAGAAAATGTTGTTTTTGTTTGTTTGTTAGTTTTTTTGCTTGTCATTAAACTATTAGCTTCTAGTTATCCTCAAAACCACTAATTGTATTCTGTTGTTAATTTCTTAATCACACTTCCGGTAAAAAAAAACAATATGGTGTAAATTTTAAAAATGAGTCCTCAATCCACATCTTCGATTTAGATAGATTGGTTCAAACAAAATGAAGTAAAAATGTACTAATACATTTTTCAAATTACTACTATTTGGCTAAAAATTCATGTTCATTCACAATCACCACCACATGCAAACAAAGCAGTGTACGGGAGACCCGGTTTTCCACATTAACAACGACCGCGACATCCTATGTATCTGTATCTGTATGAATACGTTGTCGATACCAATTCTGGCTTTAAAATAACGAGCGCCGAGGCGTAAGAGCATATTTGACGCTCTCTATGCTTGGTGCGCGCACTACAGTGTCGTCTACTTGATTAGACGCTATCACTGTCTTTACAAAGAATGAGTTTGAGTATTGTGGTGTTTTGCTTAGTGGAATGTCAAAACACTTAGAGTGATTCTTTACTTGCTTTTCCACAATATTTGTTGCGTGCTAGTCTTCAAACTTCTCGGCAGTTATGTTTCTCTTATTATTTGGACGTTCTTTTTTTAGAAACTCATCTGGTTCAATAGCTGGAATTAGCCCTTAAACCATTTGGTACATACATATCAACTTCTAGCTTGTTCGACTTGCAATTGTTTGGAGGTCTTGTAGTTCCAGTTGGGCAAGCATATTGAAGACACACCCGTCGTCTCTTGACTTGTAATCTACTGTGATAAATCTTGCCGCTTGACGTTGTATCCTTTCTAGCTTATTTATATTTGTCACCATGTAGGGGTCCTACACTATGGCTCCAAATTCCATCGTTGATCAACGAGCGAGATGTAAGCTTTTTTTTGCAATCTTGTCGGCAGTATTTCAAGTTTCTTCTTTGAAAGCCAAGTGTTGAATTTGCTTTCTTTGCCACGTTTAATATTTGGGTGGTCCATTTGCGGTCTTCCGAAATTTGTAGGCCTAGGTACGGGTTATGCTTGACTCGTTGAAGTATGTGTCCATTAAACTGTAGATTTTATGGCTTTTGTTTCTGATGCTTAGGATGTAGCATTTTTTTGTCATTGAACCGCATTCCCCAGTACATCCACAATGTACAAGCTTCTGACAAAATGATGAAGTCTTAGAAAGAGTTACTTAAAAGTTATCCTCTTTGTCCATTCGTCATCCATTAGCGCCTGAACTGGGTAGCATATACGCCAATTCCATGTTCGTCCCCCTAAACACATGCCTTAGTATATTGCACGTTTTTCATGCTGGCAAAAACTGAACCAAGTTGAAGGAATACCCTCAAATAGTCTTCCCTTTTGCGCAAATAGTTATTTTCTTGATTCGTTAACCATGTTAACCCCATCTAATAAGTTTGTGTGATCTTACAGTTAAACCTCTGTGATTTAGACTGATCACTCATCATTCCTTATGTTAAAGTCACATGCCCACGCCGTCTTTTTTTACCTTTTCAAGGAATCAGAGAACCATAACACAACTTGTAAAAAGACATGGATCACAATAAGTGTTTATAATCATTCATTGCCAGGTGCATTTGAAAGGTCATTGATATATATTTATCCAAAGCTTTTTGCCCTCCCAAACACAATCCATAGTTCGCCTACCCCTGTCACGGAATAGCGAAACTATAATGACAGCATCATCAGGGACGACTATTCGACTCATGACTCGTGCAATTTCGTGTTTCATTGCACCAGACACATGCACCATGATTATATTGTCAGCCTCTTAATGTGAGCATTTTGATAAACTTAAAATACATCTCGAGGTAGATTAGATAGAATATCCTGAGCATTTGTTATAAGAAGCAAGAGCTACATTAAGGAGAAAGGGAAAGGGAACACACAGACGAATCCAGAGTCGAAACAAGATAAGAAATAAGAAAGAACTTTTACGGTTTCATTCGCAACAGCTTGCTCAATAGATGTTAAGGAAAAGGTAGTTATAGCAACAAGTGCTCAGGATGTTCTGTGTTATCCACCACATCATGTGCACGTAAATCAAGATGCATGTGTCTGATGCAGTGAAACACAGACTTAACTGCCTAATGACTCGAACAGTCGATACTGATGTTGCTGTTTTGCTTTTTCGTTTTTCGGTGACATAGGGGCAGACAAACATTGGGTTGCATTTGGAAGTGGGAAAAGCTTCAGATACAATTTCTATCCATGACCTTTCAAATACACTAGGCATTGAGATATTACACGTTTGCTGGAAAAGGAACTGCGTTGGTGACATAGATGGTGTTTAAAGATGTGACTCTATCATTTAGAATGATGTTTAATCAGCCAACTTCACCAGATATGGATTTGACAATGTCATTGATAGAACGATACGTCTTTTGTTGTAAGATTGAACAAACTTATCAGATTGGGTTAACGAAGCAAGAAAAATGTGTTTTTGGAAGAGGAAATACTTATTTAAGTTATTACCACGACTCTGTCTAGTCTTTTTCAGCAAGTGAATTGTGCAATATACCATGGCGGGTGCGAATGAGTAACAAGCTAAATGGTCCATCGTTTATGAATGGCGAAGGGAAAAATATGATCCATGGGAACCCTTTTGGACATCTCCCTGTGAGGCCATCTTATCAGGAGCTTGTATATTATGTAGATGTAAGAAACAATATCACGATCTTTGTAAATTTGGAAAATAAGACCTCCGATTGTGAATAAACATGTATTTGCGGCCATAAATAAGTCATTCTAAAGATGTTTAAGAACTTTAGTGATTTTATTTTGTTTAAATCAATCTATCCAAAACTCTACATCAAAGATGTGGATTGAGGACTCATCTTTGTAAGTTACGCCATATTGTGTTTTTTTTTACCGAAAGTGTTTAACTTTATATTTAAACATCTAAAGCTGAATAGAATTAGTGGTTTTGAGGATGACTTAAAGCCAAAAGTTTAATGACCAGCTTAATAAAAACATTTTATATACGTTCTACAACTAGAGGCTCTCAAGAGCCTGTATTGCTCACCTGACCCTTATTGGGTTTTTGAAATCGTATAAAAACAGATAAAATTTGACTACAAAGTAACAAAACTTGGCCAGCACCTCATAAGGAAAGGACTATTCATGCTATCCATTCCTTGGTTCTCTAGAAGTTGAAGGAATACCCTCAAATAGTCTTCCCTTTTGCGCAAATAGTTATTTTCTTGATTCGTCAACCATGTTAACCCCATCTAATAAGTTTGTGTGATCTTACAGTTAAACCTCTGTGAACCTAGACTGATCACTCATCATTCCTTATGTTAAAGTCACATGCCATCAATGTCTCCTACGCCGTCTTTTTTTTAACCATTTCAAGGAATCAGAGAACCATAACACAACTTGTAAAAAGACATGGATCACAATAAGTATTTATAATCATTCATTGGCAGGTGCATTTGAAAGGTCATTGATATATATTTATCCAAAGCTTTTTGCCCTCCCAAACACAATCCATAGTTCGCCTACCCCTGTCACGGAATAGCGAAACTATAATGACATCATCATCAGGGACGACTATTCGACTCATGACTCGTGCAATTTCGTGATTCATTGCACCAGACACATGCACCATGATTATATTGTCAGCCTCTTAATGTGAGCATGTTGATAAACTTGAAATACATCTCGAGGTAGATTAGATAGAATATCCTGAGCATTTGTTATAAGAAGCAATAGCTACATTTAGGAGAAAGGGAAAGGGAGCACACAGACGAATCCAGAGTCGAAACAAGATAAGAAATAAGAAAGAACTTTTAAGGTTTCATTCGCAACAGCTTGCTCAATAGATGTTAAGGAAAAGGTAGTTATAGCAACAAGTGCTCAGGATGTTTTGTGTTATCCACCACATCATGTGCACGTAAATCAAGATGCATGTGTCTGATGCAGTGAAACACAGACTTAACTGCCTCATGACTCGAACAGTCGATACTGATGTTGCTGTTATTGCTTTTTCGTTTTTCGGTGACATAGGGGCAGACAAACATTGGGTTGCATTTGGAAGTGGGAAAAACTTCAGATACAATTTCTATCCATGACCTTTCAAATACACTAGGCATTGAGATATTACATGTTTGCTGGAAAAGGAACTGCGTTGTTCACATAGATGGTGTTTAAAGATGTGACTCTATCATTTAGAATGATGATTAATCAGCCAACTTCACCAGATATGGATTTGACAATGTCATTGATAGAACGATACGTCTTTTGTTGTAAGATTGAACAAACTTATCAGATTGGGTTAACGAAGCAAGAAAAATGTGTTTTTGGAAGAGGAAATACTTATTGAAGTTATTACCACGACTCAGTCTAGTCTTTTTCAGCAAGTAAATTGTGCAATATACCATGGCGGGTGCGAATGAGTAACAAGCTAACTGGTCCATCGTTTATGAATGGCGAAGGGAAAAATATGATCCATGGGAACCCTTTTGGACATCTCCTTGTGAGGCCATCTTATCAGGAGCTTGTACATTATGTAGATGTAAGAAACAATACCACGATCTTTGTAAATTTGTAAATTAAGATCGCCGATTGTGAATAAACATGTATTTGCGGCCATAAATAAGTCATTCTAAAGATGTTTAAGAACTTTAGTGATTTTATTTTGTTTGAATCAATCTATCCAAAACTCTACATCAAAGATGTGGATTGAGGACTCATCTTTGTAAGTTACGCCATATTGTTTTTTTTTTACCGAAAGTGTTTAACTTTATATTTAAACATCTAAAGCTGAATATTAGTGGTTTTGAGGATGACTTAAAGCCAAGAGTTTAATGACCAGCTTAAAAAAAACCATTTTATATACATTCTAAAACTAGAGGCTCTCAAGAGCCTGTATCGCTCACCTGACTCTACTTGGGTTTTTGAAATCGTATAAAAACAGATAAAATTTGACTACAAAGTAACAACACTTGGCCAGCACCTCATAAGGAAAGGACTATTCATGCTATCCATTCCTTGGTTCTCTAGAAGAAGACTTTTGTATGCATTTCCAATAGGGTCCTATGTTAAACTAAGTCCCCCTTGGCGGCCATCTTGGATGATGGATCAGCTACAAAGTAACAACACTTGGTCAGCACCTCATAAGGAACATTCATGCCATGTTTGGTTTCATTCCATTCAGTGGTTCTCTAGAAGAAGTCATTTGTATGCATTTCCCATAGGGTCCTATGTTAAACTAAGTCCCCCGCTGGCGGCCATCTTGGATAATGGATCGGCTACAAAGTAACAACACTTGGTCAGCACCTCATAAGGAACATTCATGCCATGTTTGGTTTCATTCCATTCAGTGGTTCTCTAGAAGAAGTCATTTGTATGCATTTCCCATAGGGTCCTATGTTAAACTAAGTCCCCCGCTGGCGGCCATCTTGGATGATGGATCGGCTACAAAGTAACAACACTTGGTCAGCACCTCATAAGGAACATTCATACCATGTTTGGTTTCATTCCATTTAGTGGTTCTCTAGAAGAAGTCATTTGTATGCATTTCCCATAGGGTCCTATGTTAAACTAAGTCCCCCGCTGGCGGCCATCTTGGATGATGGATCGGCTACAAAGTAACAACACTTTGTCAGCACCTCATAAGGAACATTCATGCCAGGTTTCATTCCATTCAGTGGTTCTGTAGAAGAAGTCATTTGTATGCATTACCCATAGGGTCCTATGTTAAACTAAGTCCCCCGCTGGCGGCCATCTTGGATGATTGATCGGCTACAAAGTACCAACACTTGGTCAGCACCTCATAAGGAACATTCATGCCATGTTTGGTTTCATTACATTCAGTGGTTCTCTAGAAGAAGTCATTTGTATGCATTTCCCATAGGGTCCTATGTTAAACTAAGTCCCCCGCTGGCGGCCATCTTGGATAATGGATCGGCTACAAAGTAACAACACTTGGTCAGCACCTCATAAGGAACATTCATGCCATGTTTGGTTTCATTCCATTCAGTGGTTCTCTAGAAGAAGTCATTTGTATGCATTTCCCATAGAGTCCTATGTTAAACTAAGTCCCCCGCTGGCGGCCATCTTGGATGATGGATCAGCTACAAAGTAACAACACTTGGTCAGCACCTCATAAGGAACATTCATGCCATGTTTGGTTTCATTCCATTCAGTGGTTCTCTAGAAGAAGTCATTTGTATGCATTTCCCATAGGGTACTATGTTAAACTAAGTCCCCCGCTGGCGGCCATCTTGGATGATGGATCGGCTACAAAGTAACAACACTTGGTCAGCACCTCATAAGGAACATTCATACCATGTTTGGTTTCATTCCATTTAGTGGTTCTCTAGAAGAAGTCATTTGTATGCATTTCCCATAGGGTCCTATGTTAAACTAAGTCCCCCGCTGGCGGCCATCTTGGATGATGGATCGGCTACAAAGTAACAACACTTGGTCAGCACCTCATAAGGAACATTCATGCCAGGTTTCATTCCATTCAGTGGTTCTGTAGAAGAAGTCATTTGTATGCATTACCCATAGGGTCCTATGTTAAACTAAGTCCCCCGCTGGCGGCCATCTTGGATGATTGATCGGCTACAAAGTACCAACACTTGGTCAGCACCTCATAAGGAACATTCATGCCATGTTTGGTTTCATTACATTCAGTGGTTCTCTAGAAGAAGTCATTTGTATGCATTTCCCATAGGGTCCTATGTTAAACTAAGTCCCCCGCTGGCGGCCATCTTGGATAATGGATCGGCTACAAAGTAACAACACTTGGTCAGCACCTCATAAGGAACATTCATGCCATGTTTGGTTTCATTCCATTCAGTGGTTCTCTAGAAGAAGTCATTTGTATGCATTTCCCATAGGGTCCTATGTTAAACTAAGTCCCCCGCTGGCGGCCATCTTGGATGATGGATCGGCTACAAAGTAACAACACTTGGTCAGCACCTCATAAGGAACATTCATACCATGTTTGGTTTCATTCCATTTCGTGGTTCTCTAGAAGAAGTCATTTGTATGCATTTCCCATAGGGTCCTATGTTAAACTAAGTCCCCTGCTGGCGGCCATCTTGGATGATGGATCAGCTACAAAGTAACAACACTTGGTCAGCACCTCATAAGGAACATTCATGCCATGTTTGGTTTCATTCCATTCAGTGGTTCTCTAGAAGAAGTCATTTGTATGCATTTCCCATAGAGTCCTATGTTAAACTAAGTCCCCCGCTGGCGGCCATCTTGGATGATGGATCAGCTACAAAGTAACAACACTTGGTCAGTACCTCATAAGGAACATTCATACCATGTTTGGTTTCATTCCATTTAGTGCTTCTCTAGAAGAAGTCATTTGTATGCCTTTCCCATAGGGTCCTATGTTAAACTAAGTCCCCCGCTGGCGGCCATCTGGCCAGGTGAGCTAAAAAGTGATATATTAAAATAATAAAATGAAAAATTATCAATATTTCTATGTCCGCCATATTGGATATCACCGGATGTAAGGGTTTTAAAAACATATGTCTTATACATTCTATCCATGAGAAGCACAAAAGAAAGGTTCCTGCACAATATAATGATAATAGTAATACTTTAATACCCATTTTAATTACCCTCCCTAAAAATAAGCTTTTTTAGTACAATGTCCACCATGTTGAATTTTACCGGAAGTAGGGTTTTTGAAGACATCTAAACTATATCATATATCAAAAAGTAGTACATAACAAAGGTTTGTAGCAAATATTATGATATTAGCATGTTAATAAGACCTTCACATACTAGCCTTTTATATTGATCTAATTTAAGTATGATGTCCACCATTTTTGATTTTTAAAAACATTTTTTTTTCAAATGCCTCCCTATCTGAAATAAAAGAGAAATAGTTGAGGAAGGTCTATGCCAAATTTCATGCTTGTAGCAAGATGTACACAATTTTTCACAAAGCCGCCTTGCTAATATGATAAAGATTATAACACATGTACAATGTTGACTGCTTCAACCCTATTTTGAAGAAAGTTCTAACTATTATTTAAAACAGAAGATGGGATGTAATTGACTGGATAAAAGTGTGATTGCCAATAAGATAACTCTTCACAAGAGGACGAATACTATGGCTGTTTTATTTTATCACACATAGTTGTCAATATAACGGAATTGAACGTGACTGTCAAACAAGTGAGAAGTTTAGCTATTTATATAAAGTCTAGTGTTATACATTTTTTGTTTACACAAGGAAATGCTTGTATCAAGTCTGAAACATGGAAGCTGTTTTCTATTTGTTTGATTCTTTAAGTTTGTCATTTTTGTTATTTTACTTTTGATTATATTCTCATATATACAATAGAGAAAACATGATTTAAAATCACATCGTACAGTGCAAAAGTCTTTTTGTTTAATAATTGTCTTCTTAATATATTGTTTCCTTCTGATATGATGCACTTGGTGTGTGATAATCTATTAAATTAAAGTAATACAAATGTGATTTTTTTTTGTCATTCTCGAGGTGAGAAAGCAAACCAAGTTATACACCATTATATAATGTTTATTAATAAATGTATTGCACGATTTTAGATAACAATATTATTATAATAGTAAAATTGGCTCATATGAAGCATACATTCGTCTCAACTCCGCCGATTCCGTACCCTCAACTAACATAGAAGGAGAGTAGCGGATTCTACCGAGGATTGCCGAATGATGAAGCATTCTTATACAAAGGATCAACCTATAAAGGCAACAGTAGTATATCGCGCTGTTCAAAGTCACAGATACATATACATTTTCATTGATTGTCAATCCAGTAGATTTTTTAACAATATTTGATTGATAAACTGAAAAAAATAAAATGATCTCCCGTCAGTTCTTTGGGGAAAAAATTGTCTGAATAAGATCTGTCGTTTGAAACTTAATATATTCTACAAAGTGTTTAAATGGGTTTTGTCTTTTTTTTTTTGTTCAAAATAAGTAATTTATGCTATAAATATTATTCATAAGTGATTTGAATTGAAAATATGATACAAAAACAAACATGTTTCAAAACTTTCTTGAAAAAAAAAATATGAATGCAATCAATTGGGAATATGGGATTTCAACCATCTTCAGTCAAATATATTTTGAAATGATAATTCTAATTAACTTGATATAGTTAAAAAAAAGGAAAGATCCAAGTATTGACGTTATGCACGGTATTCGGTCTATGTTTCATTTGACCATTTCTTGATGCATAAGTATGACAAAAACAAATCAAATCTACGCATTATTTAATAGTAACTTGTCTTGATTTTTCATTTGAATCGAAATTAAATAAAACCTGATTTTAATGAATTTAATGTTATGTCTCATTATATGATTAAACAATGATTTTGTGTTCATAATTTGCTGTATTTGCCGTATAAGACGTAACAACAAGCGCCAACCATCCAAATATAAACAAAGAAAAAATACTAAATACTGAATGGATTTCGATAAAATTTGTACAAATGGGATATGATATATTCACATTTATTATGTTAACCGGTCACGATAAATATCCTGTCAGTTCGCAATCTAGCAGCCATTTTCGAAATTCCATATAGCTGTAAGATTTGAAAATTCGAGTACACAAAAATGAAAGCTAACACTTCAATATTATAATATTTTTATATAAATAATAGGAAAGGTTCGCCACCTCTACATAAAAATGTGATTTTATTGAATTTTACAAAACTATTTTTATTTTTAACATAGCTTCTCCCATTTTATTTTTTTTCAGTATTTTCCGTGTCTCCCGTAAATGTTACCATAGAGCCATTGTTCAAGATTTTTGAGTACGATGATAATTTAGGGTATTTTAGATTTGTGACAGACAAATGAACTATGCAAACAAATGTTATTACTGAAATGTGATTTTTTTAAAGATTTGGTTAAGCCTTCAGCGTTAAGGACACGCCAATTTTTTCATCAATTTCCATCAAGTTGTCCGTGTCTCCCGTAAATGTTACCACGTCCAAATTGAACGATTTTTGCATGGAACGTGAATTTAACGTTATAATATATAACTGTTTTCCCCATCTACTGAAAGTGTAGCATGTTGTGTCTTTAGCATTTGACACGTTCTGTGTGATGATATTATTTTGGGAGATATTTTTTTGAATAATTATTTAAATCAACAAGAAAATTTGACTTCCATCAACATTTTTAAGCCTTTTGCTGATCGTAAAAGCGTCGGATAAATAAAAGTATGATGCAAAAGATTAGGTATTTTTAATGCAAAAGACTTGCATTTTAAACCAAGTGACACAGAAATTAACAACTGTACGTCACTGTACGACCTTCAACAATGAGCAAAGCCCATACCGCATAGACAGCTCTAAAAGCATGATTCAATCATGATTTTCTTGATATGATCCAGCGATTTTCATGTGTTAATTTACATGTAAATTTATTAAAATATTAATCGGATGAATATGAATTTTCGGATGAATATATATGTAGCACAAGCTTTAAACATGCCGAAGCTTTCGTTTTTGGATTCTAGTAACATAGATGCGTCTGCTAGTACGATTGTATATGTTGTATACACTAAAAGTCATTTCCACGCATCCGACACACAGACGCATTTGAAATTACTTATTATATTTCAAGGACTGTAGATGACATTTTAACTTAAAATAAAATCAACAATTCTAAACTGCCGTTTTCATTTTAAAATCTGAGGATGAAACTATAATTATAGATAAAGCAAACAGAGGATAAATAGTAGCTGTTGCTGCGATTGACCTGAACAAGGATTATTTTCCATTATAATCTTCTTGAAAGACACATATTTAAGAATTTGATAATACGAATAAAAAGACCCTGAAATTATATGCACGAACTGAGAATCATAGAGCAACAATTGACATGCTTGGGCAGTGACAAATATTTGAAATATACACTTTCATTTTGTTAAGAATATGATGTCAAAAATATATACTAGTAATCAGTCATGTTAACATGTTTTTTTTAAATAAATAGTTAAACATCAAAATGCAAGCCGTTTTATAAAAAGCTGCAAAGCTTTGACGTTTGGTACAGAAGTAGGATGAAATAATTGAAAAACGACGTCAACTAACGTTACCATTACTAAACCGAACACCGTGCGTAACGTCATTACATATTTAACGACGATTTTAATTCGCGTTATTTTTCTACTCGCAAAAGTCGCGAAAAATAAATCGCGCGTGAAAATAAGTTGGTTTACAGTATATACTAATGGGCTACTTGTACGTTAAAAGGAATTCACCGGATTAGAAATTGAAAAGCGTATGGAACAGGAACAGTCAGTTTTCATTCGAATATTGAACGACAATAATCTTCGTAACATGTCGTTTCACATCGGAAAACTAATGTTTTCCAAATATAATACTTCTTTTGTTCCTTAAAGTTTTTCCATAACCCTTTTTGTTTTAAATATGGTTGATCATTATCTGCCGATATTAGCAATAGTATCTGCCAAAAAGAAAGCAAAATGATCCCCATTTACAGATGGTGTATTTTTTGGGCAACTACAAAAGTTTCATTAGTAGGATGTATGTGGACCTACATCATATTAATCGTGTTTAAAATGATGAAAAAAATAATTCGGTCTATAAACAATATATCTATTCTATTTTTGACATTCACATTTTCAAATTTCAGGAAACATTTAGATTTTATTGCAATTTTATTATTTTTGAAAGTTTTTTTCAGGAAATGCAATTTTATGTTAATAAAACGCAATCAACATTTCAGTTCGCACATGATTTGAAATCATTATAATTTGTTTTATAAGATTTAGATCATTTTTAGGGTAAAAATGCCATAAAAGTACCAGAAAACGGCATATTTTTTAATTCTGGCAAATTTTTAGAACTTTCAATTTTGACCTTTGACATTGATTTTACGAAAATTGCATCGTACGAATTATTGACGACCAAGGAAAAATGAAGTACAGGTAATAAGCTTTCGAATTTTATATAATGTAGCCGTATGTTAGGTGGGTGCATTAAAGTAGTAAACTAGACGTCTTTTTGAAAATTGTCACTCGCCTATTAAGTTTTATAGTGGATTTGACATTCCCGCCAACATGTTAAAGAACGAAGGAAAGCATGCAAAACAAAGAAACTCAAACTGGGATGACCTGGTAGGGGTGATCCGGCTCAGTTCACCCCTAGTAGAACAACGGAGTTGGGATGAAATTATGCTAAATCATATGAAAGTCTTTGAATTGACAGTTGAGAAATATCTGAAATGTACTGAATTAACAACACAAAAACTGAAAATTGGTTCTTAACAATATATAACTGTGTTAGTTTTAGATTTTTCAGATGATGTGAAGATCAAAAGAACTAAGTGTTTAAACAAGGGAATTACTTGACGATTGAACTCGATCTAAAAAGAAAAGTCAAAACCATAAAATGCCAATTTTACTGGAAGTATTAAACCATAGTGTTTCAACAATGTTTTAATTTATTAACGTAAGTTATAAGTCATATCAGGGAGCTTATTCACAAAGCATCCGTTAGCTAACGGACCCGTTAACATTTCCATTAAAATTTCGCTAATTTTATTTCGTATTCACAAAGCTTCCGTTAATTAACGCACCCGTTAACGTCTCCGTTAAATGTTCCGTTAAACCCGATAACTAACGGGTACGTCAACGTATCCGTTAAACAAGCACTATGCACATGAATACGGATTATTTCAATTAAATCTCAGTGAAGAGCCACCATAAAATATATTACTTGTAGAAAATTCAATACTGTTTAGGGAAAAACCCAAGCGTTAGCAATTTCTTTTGTTATGTATAAAGCAAAACTGTAAGCTGAATGGCATCGTCAAGACCCTAACAATTTTTTTTCACCCGTTAGGCAAAGCTGTTTACTTTTTTTCTCAAACCTCTTGCTCTAATCATTGATCAAATGAATTACAGTTATATTTCTGTTTATTGGAGATTTTTGATAAAAAAAAAAAAAAAAAAAATTAATATTTTCACTCTTACATTGTAAGGCCTCAATGCAATACAGATACACTATAACTATTTCATAGACTAAAGTTAAGATTTTGATGTTTAAATAATGCCTATCTATAGCAGTATATATACCTAGCATATCGATTTACTACCGACTTGATTGGTTAATATCTATTTGAAAACATGGCATTATCAATTTATTTGAACATTTGGAAAGAAAAATCCATCAAACTTGATTTAAAAGAGGGACAAAAGATACCAGAGAGACAGTCAAAATCATAGATTGAAAATAAACTGACAACGCCATGGTTAAAAATAAAAAGACAAACAGACAAATTATAGTGCAGAAGACACGCCATAGAAAATGCAGACGACATCGTCAATTCACGGCCCATGGGAGATTTATCTTGTATAAAGAAAGTGAAAATACGCCTTTAAAAGGTCACTTGTAAATAAACGAGTGTCTCTTAATTGTTGGGTCTATCGTTATTTGGCAACTGGGGTTTAAAGAATATCTTTTATTGCTCCTGTTAAGTTCATCTTTAGTTTGTTTTTAATAAATTGGGACAATTCAGAGCTAAACAGGATGACACATCTCATGTGTAACTAACTGAATATTTGCTTCTATATGTCCTTTAGTTATCTTTTGCTGTTGAGTTGCTGTCTCATTGGCATATACTCCTTATCTCATATTATCCATACAGTTTGGTGTACCGTTTAAAATTAGATCACAAAAAATAATAACCCAAAGGGTAATGAAGACTAGTTCACGAGCTTTTCTTTGCGTCAAAAAAATGTGCAAAGGATGGATGAGTTCAAACATGTTGGACAAAGACTTAGTAAAAGAAATACAAAAAAACGTAATATTTTGTTTTTTATTTTTTAAACACCATCCATTCTATTTCAAGTGTATTCAGCCATCAAATTTGAAGACATTTTGCACGCACATGAAAAGATTTTTCCTCCAGAGACCAAATAAGGAGCATATTTTGCCTAAACAAACTTTAAACTCAAAATTTCGGCTTATTAAAACTCGAAATTTCGGCTTTTTCTAAACTCGAAATTTCGACTTCTTTTTCTAAACTCGAAATTTCGACTTCTTTTAAACACAAAATTTCGACTTTTTTTAAACTAAAAATTTCGACTTGTTTTAAACTCAAAATTTCGACTTTTCCTAAGTATTTATACGTTTGCGATTACCACATTCACAGTCATTTATATCAGCAAGCGGAGAGCCATATACATCATAAACTTAATAAGCATATTTAAATAAATTAAACCATTTTAAAGAGGTTATTTTAGATAGAAAATCTTGTTCTTGCCGAGGAATAAATAAAATATGTTTCACGTTCAAATACATATTTCAAGTCTGGACTTCAGATATGTGTATCAACCCAACCCCGTTATTCCGACACACTTTATATTACGACATACTTTTATTCAACAGTCTAATATATAAAGGCAAGGGTTAATAGTTGTGTCATAAGAATGTCAACTTGTAGAGTTTAATCAATGTTCTAGAAAAAAGAACCATTATTTCAAAATTCCAAAACTAGAAACCCGAGCAGCTCATTTGTCGTCCTGAATATGCATGGCATTTTTGGCTACTTGATTTGCCATTGTTTAAACAAGGCAAAGTCAGTGACTTGCTACTGGGAAACCAAACAAGCCTTTGAAACTGCGATGCTAAATGTTCTCAGATCTGACAATTCTATGACAGTGTCGTGGAAACTAAAACATGGAATATGGGAAAACCTTTTTTTTTCTGTCAACATGCATGTCCTTTCCGAATTCAATATTAAATGCTAATTCATATCTTAATTTAAGAACAAAACCAATTTCAAAATATAAATTGTCAAAATGTGTGGATGACGCATTAATAATTTGCGTCCATGTCTACTCCTGCTAAAATTGTAATAACTGTGTTTGAATACTAACATCAAAGTTTTAAAAGTACTTAGAAAAAGTCAAAATTTCGAGATTTCAACAGCCGAAATTTTGAGATCAAAGTCGAAATTTTGAATTTACAAAAAGTCGAAATTTTGAGTTTAAGATAAGTTGAAATTTCGATTTTAAAATAAGTCGAAATTTCGAGTTTTAAAAAAGTCGAAATTTTGAGTTTAAAAATAAGTTGAAATTTCGAGTTTAAAATAAGTCGATATTTCGAGTTTTAAAAAAGTCGAAATTTTGAGTTTAAAATAAGTTGAAATTTTGAGCTTTAAATAAGTCGAAATTTCGAGTTTTAAAAAAGTCGAAATTTCGAGTTTAAAGTGGAAATTTCGCCTTTTTGTAAGTTGAAATTTTGAGTTTCAAAAAAGTCAAAATTTTGACTTTTCAATAAGTCGAAATTTCAAGATTTTAGAAAGTCAAAATTTCGGGATTTGAAAAGTAAAAATTTCAAGTTAAAGTCAAATTTTCGAAATTTGAAAAGTCAAAATTTCGACTTTGAAAAAAAAGTTTACTGCCAATTTTATTTTTTCTATGTCCCTAATACGCTTCCGTACATTTGCAATTGTACCGCATCTTCTTACGGATGACATACTTAGTATACATTTTGTTGTATATAGGGGGTCATACCCAGCACAGAGACACTGGGATTATTTTAATACACCTGGATACTCCAAGTGGATAAGTTAAGAGTCCATCTAATGCCCTTCAACATCCTTAAACATATAATATATACAAAAGATTCATAGCTAATACGAGATTAAGGGGACTCGCAGATCTAAATCAATTTTTTGTCCTAATATAGGATTTCTCTATATTTTTTAATAAATGAACTTTATCATATAATAGAAAAATGAAATAAAAAAATGGGGTCACCGTTCATTTAAGCTCACAATCTGCCTCCGAAAGAAGCATACATTTTTGTTAATGTCCGTTTTTTCTGTTGAACTAATAGAAGAATTCATGAAAAGTAATATCGAAATAAAAATGAACTAAATTACAGAAATCGCTAAAATTTTACAATTATTTAGTTTATGTAAAGCTTTTTCGAAAACAATAATAAAAAATGTAGGTCACCGATGAGTTAAAGAAGATATTTCAATTTTAATGCCAGTACCAAAGGGAGATAATTTGGAGCTTTTTCAATGATAAAAACATTTTAAAAGTCATCTGGGGCCAAACCGAATCGATTTTTTTTGGTTGATTTTTGTACAATATCATAAAGTAATAACTAATAGTGTAATAAATAAAATTTGTAATGAAAACACAAATTAATTTTTTGCCGAAATGTTTGTACCTGCGAGCCTCCTTTCGCATGTTAAGCTTGAATTAATGACACGTACAATATTTAGAGTTGTCAATGCAGGAGTTTCTTTTTTTTTTTTTATTTACCCCTAGAATCCTTGACCAATGATGTCGGAATCATGCGAACCCTACAGACAAGATTATCTTGGGATCAAAACAGAATCAAATTACTGAAGTACTGAACATAGGATGACCGCAAGTTCTTTTGGATGGTCAAAAAAATAACATATCTATACCTGAAAGTGAGGTGAAGGTACATAGATATATTTTGTTTTCTGAGACAAATTCGTGCGTTGATGATGAATAAATAAGAGGAAATTCAACCTCGCCGTAATAACTATTACATTGTAGTGATACAAATGAGTTGGTTTGTTGTTATATAGTAGATATAAATATTTGTATATAACAGTTACATGTTTATATAATTTCATCTATTTGTATATCTTTCTATTCTACTATAGTATTATAATAGTGCAGTCTTAGCGCATGGTGGACACCCTTATGTAATAATTCGATTTTTCTAATAGATTGGATTTGAGTAGGCATTCATATTTTCTCGCAACTTTCCTGTGATATTCTTCATCATGCGTAAACACAAATTTTCGGTAATTTTGATTTGTTATAATATTGATATATATATATATATATATATATATATATAAGTACGTCTGAGTCAGTGACAACCCTACAACAGATGTATCCATCGGATCGCCATCAATGATGGTGATACATGGCTGTGTACATAATGTATATACAACTCGTCTAAACATCAACCCAACAATGTTAGATCTGTAAATTTGCTTTTGCAAATTTTTGGTTCTTCCCTCGCCGGGATTCGAACCCATGCTACTGTGATATCGTGACACCAAATCGCCTGCACTGCAGCCGTCCCGCTAGACCACACGACCACCTGGGCTCTCACTAAAAGAGCTTTCGGTGGGCATGTGTTACCTTTCCACGTCAGTTTTAATCTAGCGGCGTACTACAGTACATGATATATAAGGCATGAAGATGTTATTGTTACAGATCAGCTAAATTATCTATAGTAAAGGATCCTACAAATTAATGTAAGATACAGTCACAGAAAATAAATACGTCTGAGTCAGTGACAACCCTACAACAGATGTATCCATCGGATCGCCATCAATGATGGTGATACATGGCTGTGTACATAATGTATATACAACTCGTCTAAACATCAACCCAACAATGTTAGATCTGTAAATTGGCTTTCGCAAATTTTTGGTTCTTCCCTCGCCGGGATTCGAACCCATGCTACTGTGATATCGTGACACCAAATCGCCTGCACTGCAGCCGTCCCGCTAGACCACACGACCACCTGGGCTCTCACTAAAAGAGCTTTCGGTGGGCATGTGTTACCTTTCCACGTCAGTTTTAATCTAGCGGCGTACTACAGTACATGATATATAAGGCATGAAGATGTTATTGTTACAGATCAGCTAAATTATCTATAGTAAAGGATCCTACAAATTAATGTAAGATACAGTCACAGAAAATAATTATATTCATAAGTACGTCTGAGTCAGTGACAACCCTACAACAGATGTATCCATCGGATCGCCATCAATGATGGTGATACATCATGATGGCTGTGTACATAATGTATATACAACTTGTCTAAACATCAACCTAACAATGTTAGATCTGTAAATTTGCTTTCGCAAATTTTTGGTTCTTCCCTCGCCGGGATTCGAACCCATGCTGCTGTGATATCGTGACACCAAATCGCCTGCACTGCAACCGTCCCGCTAGACCACACGACCACCTGGGCTCTCACTAAAAGAGCTTTCGGTGGGCATGTGTTACCTTTCCACGTCAGTTTTAATCTAGCGGCGTACTACAGTACATGATATATAAGGCATGAAGATGTTATTGTTACAGATCAGCTAAATTATCTATAGTAAAGGATCCTACAAATTAATGTAAGATACAGTCACAGAAAATAATTATATTCATAAGTACGTCTGAGTCAGTGACAACCCTACAACAGATGTATCCATCGGATCGCCATCAATGATGGTGATACATGGCTGTGTACATAATGTATATACAACTCGTCTAAACATCAACCCAACAATGTTAGATCTGTAAGTTTACCTGGCGACGCGGAGCGGAGACAGGTAAACGGGTATTTTCGACAGTAAAACTACCGCTGGACGTCCGCAAAGCTTCAAATACAATACAGTTATCTCTATTCTAATGCAAAACAAGTTCATAATTAAATTTCAATCCTTATTTCAGTGTAAAATCTTCATTGAAGAAAATTCCGCGAAAAGATGTTATCTTCTTTGGTCCCTACACTAGGTGACGTCATAGGTATGCTTCCGGCGTCAAACATAAACACCGGGCGTTTTCTGGCTTCTGTGCCGCTTCAAAATGTAATAAAATTTTATAAAAAGAAGATTTTTAGGCGCAACAAGTGAGTTTTTTTGTTTATTATTGTAGAAATAACATGTCAATACATTCCGAAATTCAAAATGTCGGCTTCCTTAGTTACAGACAAGGAGATAGAGAATTTTACGCTTGCTGTCATCCAATCAGAACAACTGTTACAAAATAATTGCATTAGAATTGTTTATCTATGTTTTCAAAAATAATGGTCATGCATATTTTTTGGGGAAATTGATGTATAACAAGCGATAAGAAATGTTATTTTGCGTTTAGTTATCAGTCAAAAACGAAAGCCACGAGGGTTGAAATGTAATTAAATGAACAAATTGAACCTAAACAAGATGTAGTCTTGATTGATTGTTTGTTATCGACTGAGGTTTTCGACTGAGGTTTTCGACGTATTGTAGCATATTTTCTAGAATGCACATGCAACCGCTGGAAAAAGTTAACACTATATCTATAAAAATGTAAACAAACTATTTGACCACTGTAGTGTCGAGTCGATTTATAAACCAATGAAAACACCCGACATATCAATTACGTCTAATGTGCATACTAACGCACCCGTTAATAGCGCACCCGTTATCACAATGTTAACGGAAACGTTTGTGAATACCATGTTAAATTTTAACGGAAATACCCGTTAACGTCTCCGTTAAGTTAACGGGTACGTTAGTTAACGGATGCTTCGTGAATAAGCTCTCAGTACTAATTAATATAAATCTAGTTTCAATGATTTAAGGATGTACTTAGGTGAGGTTAGGTGAAAATTAATAAATTAAGAAGTTAAAAATGATACTATAAGCTGGTAGAGCATCAATTAAGGATAAAAATAAGCTAAAAATATTGATAGGTCATGGACCTCCTTTTCGAGATATTTGAGATTTAAAATATGGCGGGAAAAGGCTGACTCGGACTTTTACCTTATATTTATATTGGTATTATTAGGTCTCAAAACAAAAGAAAGAAAATTAAGGATCTTCTTAAATTTTGGTAAATGGCATTTCATGAGCTATTAAGACTTATATGAAAAAATAAATGGGTGTTATGGGGCAAAATATTTTACATTGTATTGTATGGAAAAACACCAAGGAGTCCGAACATTTGACACAAATTCCAAAAACTCACCTAAGTACATCCTTAAGGCATTTTTAATTGATTTTAGCATTTCCATTAATCGGATTACCTGTAGTGATGACAATGGTTATGACGATACCTGTTGTAATGATGATGATGGAAATGCTAGCAACCACTACAACTGTTGCCACTGTTGCCATGGTTCCTCTCAGCACTGATCCTCTAAGCACTGTTTCTCTAAGCACTGTATCACCAACATCAGCTAGTACAACTTTAACCACCTCTGTGCTGACCACTATAAATCCAAAATTAAATAAATGGATGTTTTGCCTATGTTTTAGCGATGTTTTTTTTTACCATTGTAATAAAGCGGGAGTGTTTGGCATGCCAATAATCCTTGTTCAACCCACAATTTTTTCCTAAAATGTCCTTGTCCAAGTCAGGATGATGGTAGTTGTACTTCGTTTCTATGTGTATTTGGCGTTTGTTTTTGTTGCACTTTGGTGTTCCTGCTGTTCTTTTGTTTTCCTCTTATAGTTGATGTGTTTCCCTCGGTTTTGATTTGTAACCCAGATTAAATTTTTCTCAATCGTTTTATGACTTTTGAGCACCGGTACAATAATGTTGCCCTTCATTTATGATTCCAATGTTTCTTGAGCTAGTATTGTTTTTCACATATTACAAAATTTTCCACATGTAGAGTAGATAAGTTTTTTTTCAATAGCTGTTCCGGAAAAAAATGAAAGTTTACAAATCAGGCGTGTTATTCCATCACACAAGTAATTTTTCGAAGACAAATAAATACATTTTACGCACGTCTACGCCAGGTTAACTTATTGGTTATGTTAATTATATAATAGTTCTTGATAAACTGGTCATTATCGTGATATATGGACTGCCCACAGGACAGTGGTATTGACTAAGATAGTGATAATGACTGAGCCGAAGGCGAGGTCATTATCGCTGTCGCAGTCAATACCACTGCCCTACGGGCAGTCCATGTATCACGATAATGACCAGTTTTTCAAGAACTATTATGTTTATTTCATTGAGAAACCATGTTTTGGAAAATTCTAATAAATTAAAAATGCCTGCAGCGAACTCGAGTAGTTGTACGATTTCTATGGCAAAGAGTGAAGACCAGGCCTCACGGTCACAAAACTTTCGAGCATGATTTTTGTACTCAGACTTGAAAATCAACCAATCGAATTGCTGGATTTCATGTTTGGAGCATAATTTTTGTGCTCCGAGCACTGAGCAAAGTTTTATGCCTTCAAGGCCAGTCGTTGTAATACTGCCATTCATTTTAGTGCAATTTTTCAGTATATAAATACTTATTAATCAAGTTATCTTTAATTTTATAATTAACGAAAACATATAATAAACAATTCAACAACTTAAATATAATCATATATTAAAAACAGGAACATGTTTGATAAAAGGTACATCTCTGTAAAAAGAGAAACCACGCCCCACCGGTCATTAACAGAGAAATCACGCCTAACGGTCATTATCAGACGTAAACCACGCCCCAACGGTCATTATCAGACGGAAACCACGCCCCACCGGTCAATATCTGTTCCGTTTTTTTCTGTTAATGACCGATGGAATTTATTACTGAAGAATAATGAATGTCATGTGACCCCTTTTAATCCAATAAGAGAATCTAATTCTCAACCGATATGAAATAACTTAAAATAAAACATTCTCCAGTCCAATTATAAGGATATAATTACAATTAGTTCTAAACAAAAGTAGTCAGTAAATGAAATCAAAATATGTCCGATCTGACTATTTTCGAACATAAAAATACAATACGATCGTTAAAATGTCAATTTCGTCTAACTCACACAATCTTGTTAGGCACTTTTAAAGATATGAAAAAGAAGATGTGGTATGATTGCCAATGAGACAACTATCGACAAAAGACCAAAATGACACAGACATTAACAACTATAGGTCACCGTACGGCCTTCAACAATGAGCAAAGCCCATACCGCATAGTCAGCTATAAAAGGCCCCGTTAAGACAATGTAAAACAATTCAAACGAGAAGTTTATGAATCTTCACATAATAGAGATGATAAACTATGGAAAATAACAATATAAGAAATTATCTCAACTCGTGTACAAAAATAATGATGTGATTGGCTTATCACCCTCGCGTAATGACCCTATATGGAGTCGTCACTTCAAAGCTATTTTATATTGTTTAATTTTACATTCTATACAAAAATAAGCAGGAAAAGTGTCATGTGTGAGAAATTCGTTAAATTGTTCGCTCTTGACACCTGCGAATATAAAGAGGGTCGGTAAACTCCATACGGCCTCAACCCTTATACATTTTCCTAACCATTTATAAATTCGTTGGGGTCAGTACCAAACCATATGACTTATTTATAACAGTTACTTTACAAACAGCTGGCCTTGTTAAGTTAAGGAACTAATTAGAATCTACAAGTTAGTTCCATTACTATCTAGTTGTACTAGATCTATAATGATTTGCATATGTACATCTCAATTAATATGCATATTTTAAAAACCGAAACATTTTATAAATAGGAACACAATGAAAGCATTAACGATAACTTGGCTAGTCTATAATGCTCAATTTGTTCTTTTACCGAATGTGACTTATTACAGAGTTTGTACTTATATTGAGCAGGATCTGCTTACCCTTCCGGAGCACCTGAGATCACCCCTAGTTTTTTGGTGGGGTTCGTGTTGTTTATTCTTTAGTTTTCTATGTTGTGTCATGTGTGCTGTTGTTTGTTTGTCTTTTTCATTTGTAGCCATGGCGTTGTCAGTTTGTTTTAGATTTATGAGTTTGACTGTCCCTTTGGTATCTTTCGTCCCTCTTTTATAGATATAGGCACATTATGTCTGTTTAGTTCACGCATCATTGTAAATATAACGGAATTCGATGAGACTGTCATCAAAGTGAGAGGTTAAACGCTTTAAAACCAGGTTTAATCCACCATTTTCTACATTTGAAAATGCCTGAACCAAGTCAGGAATATGACAGTTCTTGTCCGTTCGTTTTTTATGTGTTTTGTCATTTGATTTTGTCATGTAATAATGGACTTTCCGTTTGGATTTTCCTCTGAGTACAGTATTTTTGTGATTTTACTTTTTATAAGAGCAACACGACGAACATAGTACCAAATATAATGTATTTCAATACATAAACTGTAATAAACACTTTGAGTTATCTTACTTAGTACACAAAATGTTAGTATGCATTAGAAAAAGAAATATCTTTATACTATACTATAAAAAAAAAAAATGGTTTCAGGTTTATATTTGACGCATAAATGAAAGAAAAATAAATTCAGCAAGTAAATAAAAATTTAAAAACAGTCCTGTATTCTAACGTCAATGTTTTTTCTTGTGTTTACTTATATTTTGCTTACAAGACGACATTCAGGGTTGCGTTCAATATCGTATCAGCTACACAGGGCTACAAAGATTTATGACTATTGAACGTGTAGCTAGCCTATAGTTTCTACATAGATATTGATAGCAGCTACGTAGCTGCAACGATACTGAACACGACCATGGTTTATCAAAACCGCATCAACAATTTGACAAATATGGCTACGTTTACAGCACAAAACTTTATACTGCAGACTACCCACAATTAAACAGGAACAGCAAATAGATGTGCATCCAAGTTACATGCTCCGGACCCCCCCCCCTTTTCCCTTCTTCCCCTTTGCATGTCAAGAGGTTTTCAAAGGGGCATCTTTTCGATGTTGAACCTGGGACCGCTGAAATAGGAAAATCCGATGCAACTCATTGTGGTTTAATAGTTAGAGTGTATTCCACTGGATTTGTTTTTATTAGATTGTATAACATGTAGGTAAACAGGGCAAAGAGCACAATCCATACGCATTATTCTAACAGAGACACTGACAATCAATCGATCTTTTATGATATAACCCTAACGATGACCGGGGAATAAAAACATGATCTCACTTGCTCTTTTTTCAATCGGCATAAACACCCTTGCCTAAGTTGAGCATTCATTTGGCTGTGTGTTTTATAGAGTACCGCCAAAGACAAGTTCGGTCAGGATGGGGACTTAAAGTCCGACGCCTCGTTTTGAGAAAGCGCCAAGCTTACAGCCCATAAACATGCCTTGCTACCACTCTTTGAGTGGTCCGTAAATGTCCTATTGCAAAGAAAAAAGTATGTCCCTATACAGTAAACCCGGTGGCAGTTCCCCTAGTTCCACTCCAGGTGGCCTCTATGATAGGACCTTCATGTACCTATTGTATTTATGATTAATTTGTTCCCGTCCTGAAAATGCAGTAAATATTTGTCACTGGACGTTAAGCGACCATAAGCCAAAAGAGGAAATTCGAGACGTTTTGCTAACATCCCCCTTTTTTCGTTTGACCCATTAATTAAAGCAATATCTATATGAAGATATATAGAACATTACATAAACTGATTATTTTTCTACATATAATCGGAGATATACCGGCTAAAAAATGTTGGTCTACAAAATTAATTTATAATAGATTATATACTTTATGCAAGCAGTATGCTATCTCTATGCACAATGATTCATAATGACTTAAGCATACCCATTGTTAATGTTCTAAGGTGTACGGCGACTGAAATTGTTTACATTCACGACATTTGGTTTCCTGTGAATAGGTGTCTCATTTACAATTATAACACGCCTGCTATGCTAACACTTAGTTAAACACTATAATCCAACAATTACTATCCACATTAATCTGTGTCCACACTTGTATTGAAAGTAAGTTATGAGTGAGTTTTATTCATATGTTTCATTAGTTTGTAGTTTCAAACATCACTTTTGGGTTTGTTTATGTAGTTGTCTGGCTTCCTATAGAACAAATTGTTTTTCGCCAACTGTTTAATAAGATGCATTTCTACAGAAATTCGAGCAGAAATTGACTACATGCTTACTTACATTATTAATTACATCTTGGTTAAAAGACTACCTAAGCCATGTGATACCGTAACACTTTTTCAGACCAGGGTTATCAAAAGTAAGTGCTCTTTTCATAACAATAGATCAAATAAAATATGATATAGGTTATATTAGTTTACTAATACAAATAATCATTCAGTGCATGCATTGTGCGTTTCAATGATTGGTAATATGCTATGACGGATAAATATATGTAAAGATAATTATGTCTATCAAAAAGTATTATGACTCTGTTTATCATTTGGTGTATCTATTTTTAACGCATCCTATTGTTAATGCACAATTCGTAATTATGTTTGTGTACAAAATGGCAAAGAATGCAATTACAATTTGTGAGATTTGTACACAAGCTCCGGGAAGCTGGATATGTGTTGAATGTGAACAAACATTTTGTCATAACTGTAAATCGATGCATCTAAGGATGAAACAATCTCGTGACCATACATTTAACGAAGAAGGACCAAGACATGGCATACAAAACGTGTGTGATTCACATAATTTGGAATATATTTACTTTTGTGAGAATTGCAATACATTAGCGTGCAATACATGCATTGTTAAGAAGCATAAGGGTCACGAAATGTCAACAATTTCCGAAGCCTATCTTGAAAAGAAACGTGAAATTGCTGATATAATCGCCTTTTATTTAGAGAATATTAAGAATCAACAAAGGGTCGGAGATACTGTTAAAGAAAAATTAACAAGTCTTAAAGCGGAAAGCGATAGAATTGCAGATGGCATCATTAACCGATGTAGTATGCTTCATTCCAAAATAGACAAGGTCAGAGATTCAATGATAAATGAAATTGGCAACGTGTTCAGTAAGGAACAAATAAAAGGAAATATGTATATTGATAAAATCAAAAGTATGGATGACTCGATGAAAGACATATGTCTAAAGTTTGATCAGATTGTGAAAGAGAAAGACAGTGTAGCTTTGCTTATGTTTTCACAAACTTTCCAAAACGATCACGAAGCCATCGGTCGTAACATACCAGAGAAACCAAATATTTCAAGAATCAAATATTATGAGGAAACCACTGATGAAAATTGGATTAATTTGACTATTCAAAACTTATTCGGAACTTTAGAAATTACAAGTGAAACGTCTGCTGAATCTAAGCTTGGCGGTGACTGTAAGCAACAATAACGATTATTGCCCTTGTTTGTATATACTGTAGTAATGGATTTTAAGTATGGTTTTTTGATTAAATGTTTTTTATTTTGATTATACTTTATCGTAATTTACAATCTATCGTACTGACCTTTCTTCTGTGTCTGGTGATGTTTAGCTCCTGGTGTAAAGCTAAATATGGCTTATTAGTGTCTTTTTGATGTTGGGATGTACAAGTACCCGTCCACGCACTTTGCGTTTTGTTATATGCATTATTAGCTCACCTGGCCCGAAGGTCCAAGTGAGCTGTACTCATTACTTTGCGTCCGGCGCCCGGCGTCCGTCGTCGTCATCGTCCATCGTTAGCTTTTACAAAAATCTTCTCCTCTGAAACTACTGGGACGAATTTAACCAAACTTGGACAAAATCATCATTTGGGTATCTAGTTTAAAAAATGTGTGGCGTGATCCGGCCAAACAACCAAGATGGCCGCCATGGCTAAAAACAGAACATAGGGGTAAAATGTAGATTTTGGCTTATAACTCTGAAACCAAAGCATTTACAGCAGATCTGACACTGAGTGAAATTGTTTATCAGGTAAAGAACTATCTGCCCTGAAATTTTCAGACGAATCGGATAACCGGTTGTTGGGTTGCTGCCCCTGAATTGGCAATTTTAAGGAAATTATACCGTTTTTTGGCTATTATCTTGAATATTATTATAGATAGATTTACACTGTAAACAGCAATAATGTTCAGCAAAGTAAGATCTACAAATAAGGTAATTTGACTAAAAATGGTCAGTTGACCCCTTAAGGAGTTATTGCCCTTTATAGTCATTTTTTACCAATTTTTCGTAATTTTTTCTAATCTTTTACAAAAATCTTCTCCTCTAAAACTGCTGGTCCAAAATCAACCATACTTGGCCATAATTATCATTTGGGTATTTAGTTTAGAAAATGTGTGCGGTGATCCTGCCAACTAACCAAGATGGCTGCCATGACTAAAAATAGAACATAGGGGTAAAATGTAGATTTTGGCTTATTACTCTGAAACCAAAGTATTAAGAGCAATTCAGACAAGGGGGTTAAATTGTTTTGAAAGTCAAGATTTATCTGCTTTGAAATTTTCAGGTGAATCCGACAACTGGTTGTTGGGTTGCTGCCCCTGAATTTGAAATTTTTAAGGAAATTTTGCTGTTTTTGGTTATTATCTTGAATATTATTATAGATAGAGATAAACTGTAAACAGCAATAATGTTCAGCAAAGTAAGATCCACAAACTAGTCAATATGACCAAAAAGGTCGGTTGACCCCTTAAGGAGTTATTGCCCTTTATAGTCAATTTTTAATAATTTTGTAAATTTTGTAAATTTTGTAAATTTTTGTAAATTTAAACAAAATATTTTCCTCTGTAACTAATGGGCCAAGTTCATTATAAATTGAGATAATTGTAAGAAGCAAGAATGTTCAGTAAAGTAAGATCTACAAACACATCACCATCACCAAAACACAATTTTGTCATGAATCCATCCGTGTCCTTTGTTTAATATGCACATAGACCAAGGTGAGCGACACAGGCTCATAAGATATATTTTATACCCATATGATGAGTTGATAGATATAAGCTTATGTGGTTCGAGTACCAATGAGACAACTCTCCCTCCAAGTTTTTTTTAACTGGTTTAACGGTAGTTCTGTTACACCAATGTCCTAGGTTTGGTAGGGTTGGCGCATTCAAATCAGTTTAACCGCATCATATTCTGAATAGGCCTGTTCCAAATCAGCCTATAATTCACTGATTGGCGTTTGTTGTTGTGTAGAATATTTTTTTTCCCGTTTATTATTTTGGACATAAATTAAGCCGTTAGTTTTCTCTTTTAAATTGTTCTACATTTGTGACTTTCGTCATTTTATAGCTGACTTTTTTCATAGCTATGCAGTGTGGCTTTGATTATTGTTGAATGCTGCAAGGTGACCTATAGTTATAAATGTGTGTGTCATTTGTTTTCTTGTTGAGAGTTGTCTCATTGGCAATCATACCTCATCCTCTTTTTATATAATTACTTAATGTTTGTTTTAAAAATAATAAGAATAAAACACATTTCCCAGACTTCATTGACGTGTTGATGAACCGCTACAATGTGCCTAATATTTTCTTTAGACTGTATTTGGATTTTTCAGCCTGTGGGTATATCGGTCTCGTTTACATATCAATAACCTCAGCTCCAGAAAAAACTTGTTTACTTTCATAATATTTTAAGGGCAAGGTACATTTGTAAAATGAATGGGTTATGTCAAATTAAAGATTTGCTAATAGCTAATGTCTTTGTCAACTTGAACTCTGACTGAAATCGAAAAAAATCTCTTGTTATCTTTGTCTGTTTATTTTTTTTTCTCAATTTCTTTATTTTGCATCAAAAACAATTTTGACTAATAAAAAAAAGAAAGAAAGAAAAAAAAATAACATTAAAACAGAACAAGTAATGTATTTCAGAGATTTACAATGTACATTCAGACCATGCAGAAGATTGCTGGTACTCGCTATTCCGCATGTATAAATTATAGTTGAATCACAATCATATTTTATTTTGGTTTTAATTGTAACGTATGCCCCAGATCGTTTTGTTTTTGTTACTTGTTTTCTTGTTTTTTTGGGGCTTATTGTTTTGTATGGTGCTGATCGTTTTATTTGTTATTCATTTTATTTTATTGTTTTGTTTTGTTTTTGATTTTTGTGTGTGTGTTTTAAATGAATTAATTAATGATATTCTTAGAATTAAAATTAAAAAAAAAACATTGAGAAAACTGATATCACAAAAAACACCAAGATTTGCATGTGTTTAACACATGTCACGCCACAGTACCAACATTGTGTTTATTCAAACCTGTTGTATGTATAATCAGTCTGTATAATAGTCTCATATTGTAATTTTCTGTAGTCTCTTATCTTTCTAAAATCTCATTAGGGACGACATCAAAAGATCAATGTAAGATAAAAAAAAAAAAACTTAATTCAAATAGTTTGGGGATGGGGGTTGAACTGCTGCAAGATTTGGTTATCCGACATTGATTTTTACATATATCCATATGGGTCAATCAATTTTTTCCAAAACTAAGTTAATAGGGGGTAGGGGGTCAGTGAAAAAACTATTTGAATTAAGTTTTTTATCCTTCATTGAACTTTTGATGTCGTCCCTTAGGTGTAAATATTCCCTATTGTTTTATGAAGTGGTTGTTTGTTATTCGTGTCTGAGTGGTATGCAAAGACTTTTGTAAATGTATAGTGTCAGTGAACAAAACATTGTAGGTCACCAATGGCAGGCTTACTAAATATTTAAGTTATTTATATTTTCCTATCCCAAAGAGCAAAGGTTTCATAATGTAAGCCTTCCATTGATGAAATGAAAAGTTTAATGATCACATCAACCTGTTTTTTACAGCTGTAATTTAGGTAAATTATTTTCTGTGTGTATTGATAAGAAGTCCTGATTATTTCTTGTGTGTATTGATGATAAGTCTTAAATGTCCAATATTAAGTACAAGTAACTCTCTTGGTTGAGCAAATCACAATTAAAGTCAAGACAGCAACCCACATATTTTAGCATTGTAATCAATGACCTACTCCAAAAAAATTTAACATAAGGGATATCTGTGTGTTAACCAAAACATAATACTTGCAAATCACACTGACTAAAGCAGGAAGATATGTTAAAATAATGATTTTATTAAAAATAATCAAATCAGTTTTGGCCCTTGAGAAACTCAGCATACAAAATAAAATTTTGAGTTCCTGCCTGAGCAGGTCAGCTTGCGTTACCTTCATTTAAAGGAAGAAACTGCCTGCCCGACAATGCACCAGCCAGGAAGTGGAGTGTCTCCACAGAGAGGATGAGAATAGACATCTCATCTGCAGACGGGTTGTGCAAGGTCGGCATCAGGGGATAGCCCATGTGGTGCTATTATAAGTAGTAAGTAGCATGGTCTATCAAACTGGCGCTGGAATAATTTTGATCAAGTTTGTCCTCGAAATGCTTGGGGATGAATGAAATTTTAGAAATGACCAGTGATAAAATTCCATCAAGGAAAATAATAAGAAAAGAAAAATAATATATATCACTTGTAAAATGCTGAAATGTTTCTCTTGTCATGAAACATTTTTGAAGGTGTTAGGAAGGTGGATGGAGGGTGGCAAATTAAATAATAGCTCTTTAAACTATATCAACTAGTCAGACTGCTATGAACCTAGAAAGTGATTATACAAAGACCATGCATATGGCTTCACACACAGATTGGGTATGTCAATCATATAGAGGAGGAGACTGACCTCAGTTGGCCTTGAGAATGATATACTAATTGCTGTGCAATAAATTTATAAGATCTGTTTTCATACTCTGTATTTCCTCACCAAGAGTAATTGCTTGTGACATATATCTAATCAGAAAAAGATTAAGGTAGATAGGGTGTCTTCCTCCATGTTGGATTTTGAAATACTAGAAAACAAGGTCTAGATCTTTGATGAAATGTGCAAATTTTTATAGTAGTAGGTATTTCATGTGTAAGAATTTTCATTATAATATAGAAAATGCCATGTTTGATCATATTTATGATTGTATTTTACAAAAATAAGAATTCTTTTGTTTGATTCATTTTTTTCCAACTTTGTCAAATAAGGGGAGGCAACTCAAATACAAGGGCAGATAATCCAGATAGTGTTACTTTTACAATAGAATGTGTTAGGAATTTACCCATTTTTACATGTATCAAGAAAACGAGTCCGGTGACCCCATTTTTTCTTTTTCTTATCTGAAAGCATAATATTAAAACTTGCTTCTCATATTTTATCTCAAAATTCTATGGTGTGGTTTGCGTTTTATGGCGGAAAAATGGGTTTTCCATGCATAATCTATACAAAATCTTGACAATTTTGAACAACCTGTAGCGTGAAAATAAGTTCGGTGACCCATTCTTTTTATTAATGTTTTTAAACAAGCAGGATATGAACTACATTTTGGCAAATTATTAAAAGATTCTATGGATTATAATTTAGACACCCCATCTACCTTAATGTTTCCCTGTTGAGACTCCATAACCTCAAAGTGTCAAATACCATAGAAAATATTCTCAAGCTAAAACAGGTGGTCAATGATGTTAAAAGTATCAATGATGTCAGCATCTTTCACCAGATATTAATTATACTCTTGTTTGTATAAACAAAACTTATATTACATATAAGTAAAATATTTATTCAAACCTGTTGTATGTATAATCAGTCTGTATAATAGTCTCATATTGTAATTTTCTGCAGTCTCTTATCTTTCTTAAATCTCATTAGGTGTAAATATACCCTATAGTTTTATGAGGTGGTTGTTTGTTATTCGTGTCTGAGTGGTATGCAAAAACTTTTGTAAATGTATAGTGTCAGTGAACAAAAACATTGTGTATAACACATGTAACGCCACAGTACCAACATTGCACCGATTAAAAAAAAATAAAAGCTGCAGAAATTTAAGAAATTTTTCCTTGAGACAAAACCATTTGTATTCTATGATTTGACATTAAACACATATTTCAATATAGGTAAATATAAAACGTTCATAGTATGTATCAACAGATGAATCATTAGCTGGAAAAGTAAAATCTTCGGAAACGTCGCCATGTGACGTTCACAAATAGTCAAATTTTAAAACTGAGCAAATGCAATATTTTCCAAGCATCAATTTCGTGAAAAATTAATAGTAAGTAAGGACTAATGTCAAGTTCTTCTAAATGTTGAAAGAAATAAGACAAAACATCTGTTATATGATTTTTAAGGATTTGAACTTAAGCATGGATGCAAATGGATACTCCTTGTCAAAGAATCATTGATCGTTCATATGTTACTTCAAACCCATTTTTCTATGATTCAATATAGATTTAAAATTAAATTGGTGTAAGTTAAATGTAAAGTAAATAAGGATAGGTCTACAAAATAAACACAGAATGGACAATTTTGTCTCACCCAAGTGAAAAAACTGTCAAAATAGGTGCAATTTTGGTACCCTCACGTTAGACGTGTTTTGCATGCACTCTAGTCCTATAACTGGTTGCACGGTATCAAAGATGCGAAAGTATAATTCGTCTATACACATATCACTTGAAATCAGGATCGTGTTTATTCAAGTGAAATACATGAAAATTTTAAAATGATATATCAAATACAAATACACCTTTGAACAGTGCAAAGAGTAATAATATATAACCGAATTATAATACTGATATTGTGTCCATGAATGTGACATTGTTCCGTTCAACTTTCTGTTTTGAATTTCTCGTAATGCTTCACACCATAAAAAGGCAGACCTTAACTTTCATTGGGTGATCTGAAAATTACCAGAACATAGTGTTAAACGTATTGTTGTGAGATCAAAGTAGCGAAGCATAAACACTTGATTAGTATTTCCAGCAGATTGGTCTGATGTATAGATTCAAAATTAAATAAATTTATTAAAATGCAATTTTTTTTTTATTTCAAGATAATATATTTGGCACACGTTGGGAACACGTTGGAAACACATCACACAAACTGATACAAAAGAAAAACATTAATCTGAAAAAGAACAAAAAAACATATATTAGAAATGTGCATATAAAAATTACAATCGCGAAGTTATCACTCTTGAGAGTCTCGATGGGGTTCCCTCATTTCTGTATCCTTTATTTTGAGCCGTTTTTCTATATTTTCTTTCCTTCAACTTTTCGCGCTTTGCCCATTTTTATCTATAGTATGTTAACCCTTTCTAGACACGCATTCATTATCTGAATCAAATTAGGACTATGCGTATTCTTATTGTTCGTACCCCAAAATGAAAATAACGTCACTTCATTGGTTGAATTTCAATGGTTAAGGACGTTTTTAATCAACCAAGACGCTTTGCCAGTGTACACTTTTGAAAATATTACCCAGGATGCATTAGATTCTGAAAAGGCGAATTCAGTAACCAGAATGTAAAATCGTTACATTCCACTCACTATGACCTCTCCATTCATGGAGGTCACTGACCGTTAGAGGGCGCTGCATTATTCGAGACTAAAATTTGTAAAATAAACCCCAAAATTACCAAGTGTTAGATGAAGTTGTCATCATAGTTGTTGGTGTTGTTACTGTTACTGTTGAAGTTGCTGTTGTTGCTGTTGTTGCTGTTGTTGCTGTTGTTGCTGTTACGGTTGTTGGTGTTGTGTTGCCGAATACACCAGGTAATACTACAAAAAAAACGTGAAAAGTATAAAAAAAAAAATCAACCTAATTTATCCCTAAAAGTATCATATGATTGCAATTTTTTTATGACATATTTGAATTCACTAAGGAGGAAAATAGCTTGTATGCACACTTTCGTCGATAATTCACATTGGTATCAAAACTGTAACGTTTGTTCTTAAGAATAATTCTTTTCTTAAGCCATGAATCTTTAAAAACGTAGACGTGTTTGTACCTATTTGAACTTATGGATTTTAAAGTAATCATTTCTACGGAAGCCTTTTAAAGCCATGCTAGTATACTTTTTACAATTTGATATAATATTATATCAATTTGTAAAAAGTAGACTAGCATGTTATATCAAATTGTAAAAAGTAGACTAGCACGGCCATAAAAGGCTTCCGTACATTTCTTATAACTCAATATATCATCACCGAAAGTTTTGGAAAATACGAAAAAACCGCGATGGAAAGCATGTTAGTACGAACACAGAACCACTAAGCTGATCGTCATCATGTTTTCTGGGGATGTTGACAGTCCCCAATTGGTAGAACATTTTGTAAATTATATATCAGTTCTTAGAAACAGTCTTTAAGACTGTAGGATGACTAAATATCTGATTGTGTTTGTATCGGTTGGTCTCATTGGCCTAAATATCTGATTGTGTTTGTATCGGTTGGTCTCATTGGCCTAAATATCTGATTGTGTTTTTATCGGTTGGTCTTATTAGCCTAAATATCTGATTGTGTTTATATCGGTTGGTCTCCTTGGCGTTTCCAGGGGTATGGATGGATGGTCATTTCTGTATTCTTTATTTTGTTTGCTCATTATTTTATCTATAAAAATGATGCTATTCAGTAAACTTGATAAATGTATTCTTGACCGTATTCTGTTCTGTGAAATCAGTATCCATATAGTTAAATATCTCATAAACATGTTTATCCCCGCCGCATTTTTGCGCCTGTCCAAAGTCAGGAGCCTCTAGCCTTTGTTAGTCTTGTATTATTTTTAATTTTAGTTTCTTGTATACAATTTGGAGTTTAGTATGGCGTTCATTATCACTGAACTAGTATATATATTTGTTTAGGGGCCAGCTGAAGGACGCCCCCGGACATGGGAATTTCTCGCAGCATTGAAGACCTGTTGGTGACCTTCTGTTGTTGTCTGTTCTATGGTCGGGTTGTTGTCTCTTTAACACATTCCCCGTTTCCATTCTCAATTTTATTTACCCATTTCTATAAGTTTTGCACATTTTCTTTATATTTTAGCACCTCATTCTTCTCTTTTATTTTGCCAATTTTTCTCTTTTTTTTTGTTTGTTTTGCTTATTAATCCCTATTGAAAAGCCCCATCCACACCCTCGATTACGGGGACTCTGCGACCGAGTAGTCTAAGTTCTTTACATATTGTACCAACAGTCTTGATACTGAGGCTATTGTGAGTTCGGGAACCATTCGAACAGGTGTATTCAATTAATTATCAATTCACTATGATTATCATCTGTCGATGGTTGGTGTTTCTTTCTGCTTCTTCATCTGGTCCATTTATTGTTCTTTTGTTGGGGTTTTATTTTTGTTTGATTGCTAACTCATTTGCGAGTACGACCCCTCCCCCATCCTCTTGAAATCATACATAACACTACAGGGAGATAACTAAGCAACATCAACTCAACATTTAAATCACGTTGTTTATTGTTGATGAAATATTAAGCTTCTCGATTTTCCACACTGCTATATATCCAATGATTATTTTAGGAGAAAGCGTGTGGTTCAATTTTATTTGAAATTTTTGTATTTTGTCAGAGTTTGAAGTTAATATTTTGTCAAAATTTTATGAAAATTAAACCAGCCAAATTAATTTAAGTCACGGTATTTGGTACCACCTTAATTCCTATTTGTTCAATTGTTAGACAGGCAAATGAGAATAGATATACTTCGATGATTTTGATTTCTTTCAATATCCCATACAGACAGAGTTGGACGATAACTCTGTCTGTATGGGATATTGCTAATTTATTGGAGTGAATACATCAATATTCCTGAAAGAAGTTTCTTATTTTTCCGATAGAAAATTAAGAAGAAGTTAAATAATTGCCATTGAGACATCTCTCCACAAAAGACCAAATGACATACAAGTTAACAACTAGTATATATATTTGTTTAGGGACCAGCTGAAGGACGCCTTCGGGTGCGGGAATTTCTCGCTACATTGAAGACCTGTTGGTGACCTTCTGCTGTTGTTTTTTTTCTATGGTCGGGTTGTTGTCTCTTTGGCACATTACCCATTTCCATTCTCAATTTTAATTATAGGTAACCAGATGGCATTCAACAATCAGCAAAACCAATACCGCATAGTAAGCTATAAATGACCTCAGAATGATAAATTCAAATGAGAAAACTTACGGCCTGGTGTATGTACAACAATAATGAACGAAACGCAAATATGATTTACAGCATTAAGGTGGTACCTAACACTACAGGGAGATAACTCTGTAAAGTCAGCTAAACGTTTTAATTACGTTGTGTTGTAAAAGGAATATTAAGCTTCTCGATGATCAAAATTGGTGTTTGTCAAACTGCTATATAACCAGTGTAATTTTTCTGACAAAACGGTTGGTTCAAAATATTTGAAAGTTTTATAGTTTTGTTAAAGGGTCAAAGTAAATACTTTGACAAAATTTTATGAAAATTAAACGAGCCAAATTAATTTAAGTGAAAGTGTTGGGTACCACCTTAAACGATAAGCAATGATTACAGGCGAATTATCTGATTTGGGACAGGTACAAACATGTACAGACTGGGGATATGATAAATTAGTAATATGGCACCATACCCTTCCCTAACCTGGTTCGCAACTTTCAAGGCAATCATGTGATATAATAGAAAACGGAAATATTTATAGGTAATAGCACTCTATACAAATGATTTAGAGTGAAAACATTTTTTTTCTAGTGAATACGTTCTGTGAATAAGACGAACACAGAACTTTGTCAACAAACTCTGCTGACATGGTCACTTGTGTGGTTTATTATAGCTTTGCTATCAGACACTTATCGTTACAATGTATCTGATTGTATTCCAAAATTACAGGTTATCGAATTTGACTCATATTAATAACCATGATTTCTATGAAGTATCTTTACATATTTAATCTTTTTAAGACCCGAAAAAGTATTTACATGGAACGGAAATGTTTTTTGCTACCAGCCAAAATGGTTTTGTTCCGGAAGAAAAGTTAATAGAGATATCAAACAAGGTGTCATGTTAACCTAAGAAATATAATTTTTGTAAAATGTTTTACAGGTATACATGAGCCTTAAGGGAAAAAGTTAAACCACAAAAATACTGAACTCAGAGAAAAATCAAATCGGAAAGTCCCTAATCAGATTGCAAAATCAAATGACAAAACACATCAAAAGCAAATGGACAAGAACTGTCATATTCAAGACATACAGGTATTTTTAAATGTAGAAAATGGTGGATTAAAATTGGTTTATAGCGCTTAACTATAGGTATAATGTTGACTTTTGAGAATAAGAATTTTTTTTCTTGAGAATACGTTCTGTGCAAAACTCGAACCCAGGCCTTGCGGTCATAAAACTTTCGAGTCGGTTTATTGTACTCGTACTCGAGCTCGAAAATCAACCAATTGAAATGTTGAATTTCATGTTTCGAGCACGATTTTTGTGCTCCGAACATTGTGCAAAGTTTTATGAATTCAAACCCAAATCTTTAACTGTTTACAAACTCTACTTGTTTAGTCACTCATTAATTACAGCTTGGTTATCAGATAGTTAACATAAGAATGTATTTGATTACATTCTAAAATAACAAAGCATCGATCTTGAAACAGACTTTTAATCAAGATTCCTATTTTATAGCCTGTTTTCATTCCTTTATTAACAGGACAAAAAATGATCGAATATTTGTCGCTGCACCAGTTATCCCGTACTAAAACTTTAACAGTCTCCGGGACAAGTTTGCAATTCCGCTGAGTGCAAAAGTTGTCACCTTAATTTTTGGAGTTAAATCAAAATGAGGTTGATAACTTGGTTTGTTAACTTGGTTGGTGTTGGTTCCCTGATATTTGTCCTTAACAGTTTTGGCTCTAGCATCACTGTTGAAAAAGTTATGCCCCTTTTTCAACAATTCTCTGTTATCGCTGAAAGAATTTTCTGTCAGAGTTATAGCTTTGCCGTTTAGTGTGATTCGACACTTCATCAATCTTTTTATCATTGTTTTTGAATGAAAATATGAAAAAGCATTTTCTAACTTAAAAAATAAACCACATCTATGAATATGTGCTAGATATACTCACGCATCATTAAAAACGGCAGAATAATAGCTAAACCAATCAATGACCCTATACCGCCGCCGCCAAACAAATCGCCACCAGTGTTACGGGCAACAGATCCACCACCGGATTGCATAATTCTAATTCCATCTGTTGGTTCATTTTCAGGCATTCGAACATAATACGGTACGGGTATCACTTGTCCTCCAGGTCCTCCAGGTCCTCCAAGTCCTCCAATCCCGGGAGGAAATTGTGCGATAACAGGAACAGAGCAATAGATAACAAGTCCTAAAACTGTGAGCAGGATGGTTCTCTCTAACAACGCCATCCTAAAGTTAAAAATCAAAAGCACATAGAAAACAAGAAACATGAAACTTTTCAATCGGTTAGAAAAACATTCACAGTCAACTTTAAACATTAAAAAAAGCCTAAATAAAATAAAATGTAACACATTACCGTATGACTGGTGATATTAGAATAAATGTGTTCTTTAAACAAAAACATTTCCTAACCGATTATGAAAATATTGTTCCCCACACTAGTGAAATAAATGTTCTCGGCAAATGATTGCTGGAAATTTGATTATGAAGCCAAATTTTCTTTTTTTTTTTTGTAACTTCCTATTGTGACGCCATGTAAAAAGATGACCATACCTAATGACGTCACATAAAAAGAAAACAGATCTCTGCAAATCTTTGAAGGATAAAATCATAAGACAAACAGATTCCATTACTTTATTTCATGTATATCGATATTGCTTCACTCTCAGTTAAATTTGAATCAATATTCAAAAATCTTGGCAAGCCTATTATTATGTCTGCGCTTCATCGAATATCAATATGATTTTCAATGGGATGAACACTTTGTCAAATGTATATATTTGTTTCAACAAGGCTCTCGTGGAAATTTAAATGCCCTTTATTTGATGAGTAAATGCTGTAATACTGGTTCCAGATGAAACATTATAACAAAATAATTTTTCCGTTCCGCTCCACTACCTTAAATTATAATACGTCCTGTACACCATTTTAAGGTGGTACCAAACACCTCGAATAAATTTGATTTGTCTCGTTTAATTTTCATAAAATCTTGACAAAATATCAACATTGACCTTTTGATATTTTGTTTTTTTAAAACTTAACCCACACATTTTATCGATTTTTTATCATTGGATGTATAGCAAACTGATTAACACTTAGTTTGATCATTGAAAAGCTTAATATTTCTTTTACAATAGAACGTGAATTAAACGTTTAGCTGATTCTCACAGAGTTATCTCCCTGCAGGGTTACATTGTATGAACCACATTTAAAAAAGTTCTGTACATGCTGCATAATACTTATTGTCTTACCTCCTTTACATTTCTAGGAATATGATTGGTTAAATAAAGGCAACAGTAGTATACCGCTATTCAAAACTCATAAATTTATGGACAAAAAACAAAATCGGGGTAACAAACTAAAACTGAGGGAAACGCATTAAATATTAGAGGAGAACAACGACACAACATTAAAATGTAACACACACAGCAACGGACTAAACATCCGATGAGAATAACCAATATAACATCAAAACCAAATACATGAATTTGGGATAGAAAAGTACCGTGACACGTCTTATGGTAATGTGAATTCACACTCAAAAATAGGAGAAAACAAACGACACAACGGAAACACAACGTAAAAATGTTACACAGACAGAAACAAACTATGATATACCAATGGCCATTTTCCTGATTTGGTACAGGACATTTTTAAAGAAAAAAATGGTGGGTTGAATCTGGTTTTGTGGCATGCCAAACCTCGCACTTTGATGGCACCGTTAAATATATCAATTAAATGACAACATAATAATACAGGACTACAATACAAATAAATAGCAGAACGTATTAAGCATAGAAACACATGAATAATATATAAAAAAAAAAGGCGTCCGCGTCGAGACCGTGTATATTCCATATTAGGTTAGTAGGGAGGCGGGGACTCATTTCAATACACGGTTAGTAGTTGAGTTACAACTTTGGCACTATTAAATTATATAAATGTATTGAAAGTTCTGTTTAATATTGTTATATCAAAGTTGTTGATAGTAAATTGTTATTGTTGACATTAGCTTTGTGTGCAGACATATAAAAGTAGGTTCTTAAAATTGAACACTTGAACACTTAAATATAAAAATATAATAAATGCTAATAAGAAACTCTAGTCTGAATTCAACAAATAAAGATAGTCGGTAAGACAAATTCGTTATATAGTATGAAAGTGACCTAATACGATATAAACGTGGTCAGTAAATTAAATATGGAGTGAGAACGACGCTCACGTATGGAACGGAACAAATTCTATCTCTGCACCATTGATTGAACCAATAAATCCTGTTAATTGAATATAATGATATCGTAACCGGTGATTCAGCATTAGACTATAGCAAATCACATCTCTCGGATTTAAGTCAAATACAGCACTTGATTCATTTAGCATCAGTTATTTCAATTTTCTAAACAAAGACCGTGGTCAAAGTACAGACAGAAACCGTTTGAAAGAGCAATAACAATATAAAGTCAAATTTTATTATAAAAACACAGAGAGAAACACCGCTTCAGAACAAAATATCAGTCATATCATGTTCTGTGGGAGGGTAAACAGTCCCTGTATCTCGTTACGAACAAAGAAGCAAGGACAAACAACGGTCCACAAAATACTTCATAATAAATGTCTCAATCGATGAAAAGAAAAAAGACTTATGGCTACAACAATTGAGGCAAAACCGTTGTTATCTATGATACAGATATTCCATAACGGTCAGCAAAATAATGATTGCGTCCGTAAAGATTTCTAATCTACATATAATTATCAATCATATAAATTTTACTAACGACCATAAATGATAATATATTTCAAAAATATTAACCCTTCTTTATGTTTTAAAAATATGTAAAATGTAAGATGTTCGAATACATGTATTATCAAAGGTTGAAAACAATAATAGGCGCTTACATTCGGGTTTGAATCTGAAAAATCAGAGCCATATTTGTATTTTCACGCTAATTTTAAGTCCGCTCTTATTAGATATTTATAGATTATCGTTGAAATGACCAATGATTATCTGTTTATCGCTATTCTACCTATGTCGATGTGGTCAATTAATTTTATTGACAACGCCACGTGCCCCCTTAGTTTCTACCGATAATTTTTCATGTCACTCGACACCGCTGAGATAGGAAATTATCAATCCACAATAGAGATAAAAGAAGATATTGTGTGAGTGCCAATGAGAAAACTCTCTATATAAGTCACTATTTTTAAAAGTAAACAATTAAAAGGTAAAATTAAGACCTTCAACACAGAGCTATTATTTTTACACCAAACATCAAGCTATAAAGGGTTCCAAAAATAACTTTCATTCATGTAATGTCATTCAAACAGGAAAACCACCGGTCTTATATACATAAAAAAACGAGAAACGATTCGAACGAGAAGTGATAATGTTTTTTTCTTTTCCTTAGCTCATTTTTACTTATATGAAAAATGATTTCTAACATTAAACAAGACAGATTAAAATATAGATGTGTTTTTTTAGATAAGTTAAAAGAATAACCAGACAAGAATCAACATATAGGATAGCATTTATAATCTCTGCATTACAAGAAAAAATTAAAAGTATATTCAATTGTTATGTCTTATTATTATTTATGCTATCAACTTCCTTACTATTTCACCAATAGATACATGTGCAATCAGTTTTTCGTTTATCTTTTTTTGACAAACGTTTTATTGAATAGTTAGCAAAATTACCAGGATTATAATTAAGTACGTTAGACGCGCTTAAAATCAAATTTTATTTAAACAGACTTTGCTAAAGTAGTTATATTCTATTTACCTTGCTAATCTACCAGGCGGAGATCCTCTCTGTGAAAAATTCTTAAATGATCTTTTTATATTAGAATCCAAAAAGCATTGACATGAAACCGAAATGTTTTTGCTACAAGCCAAAATGTTTTCTTGAGGAAGAAAAAATAATTTTGATATCAATATGTCACGGTATCCTTTATGGTTGTAACCTACTTTTTGTAGACCGCATTTTAGGTATACACGATTCAGCCTCGGGGAAAGTAATGATGACTTTTACACGCCAAATATTTGCTTCCTGCCATTTTGCAAGACGTAGATGTTTAATGAAGTCGTTTAGTGCTTATAAATTCTCCGAACCGCGAAATAATTAGAGAATAGTTCAAACCTGGAGAAGGAACTTATGCCATCTCTGCCATTTGTTTGATGCGTTTTAGCTCTAGAATTAGCCATTTGATTTGAGACTTTCCTTTTTGAATTTATCTCTGAGTTCGGTATTTTTGTGATTTTACTTTTTACTCCTGTTTATTAAAGACGATAGTTCATATCTTGCGATTACACACCACACAGTATAGAATGAAATCTTTGATCTAAACCATAAATAGACTACATTAAAGAACCGTTTGTCATCTCAATATTCTAATCCAGGCACCTGACCATTTATGAAAAGTTGAAATGAAAACATCAGTTTTGAGGACAGAGGATAGACCAAACCTACATACCGTTTAAGAAGTAAAGACGTTAAAAAATAAAATAAGACACTCATAAACAACAGGATTCACTTTAAACAAAACTTCAAATATATCATGTTCTCTGACTGGGTAAGCAGTTTCTATTATACAAGTAACGCGAGGCAAGACAAAAAGACAAACAACAGTCCCCAAATATCAGTCAGTTGATATGTATTCGAGGATGTCTCTATTGTAGAAATCCGTTTTGGACAGTAGTTATGATAAGTGCAACACTGTCTTGTAATCTATGACGTAGATAGTTCACAACGTTCAACAAAACTTTCAAAAGATCGACGTCTTTTATCAAGAGATAAATCCGATTAACATAATAAGCATACCTGCCATGTGCAGTCTGCTTCTCTAAACAAGTCGTCGCGAGAAGGAGCACTGTAGGTTACATATGAATACCGATTTATTACTGAAAATATACCGTCAAGTGTACAAATATGTACCAAAATGAAAAAAAACTTTTATTTATTGATTTATGAGTTTTGAACAGCGGTATACTACTGTTGCCTTTATTTGATATCAGGTTTTAAAATTATGTTTGCATCCGAGTTTTTTTTAAGTATATTTGGTTCCTTCCTAAAACTACGTTTTTACAGTTTGTATATCTGAAACTCATTTGCTAGTCGTTTGGTCTCTGATGGATAGTTCACAATCATATCTCATCTTTGTTTATGCAATTAGAAAATTTTGTAAACGTTATGAAAACTTTTACAAGTCGGAGAATTAATCTATTGTTTCTTGTTTTTTTCGTGTTTTTTTATTACAATTCTTTTGTTTGTGATTTAAAAATAGGTCATTCCACCATTCTGTAGAAAGGCGTATTGTATTTTTTCTGATTATTTTATTTTGTCGCCAAATTTATTTCGTGCCAAGTTTTGTGGTTTCGCAAGATGTCGCTTAAATTTTTTGCATATGATATCGAACAGTTATTGTGCTTTTTTCCGTAACTGTAAAGGGTAGAGACATATTTATTATACCAAATTGCCCCCTATATCCTCGGAATTTGCGTCAAATTTTGACGGAAGCGATACAAATACACCATATGACAGTTATTTCCTCTTCTGTATTTGACATAATGATTATATAAATATATAGCATGACTGGTAGGTGATAGAGACCTAAGGTATATTGGTTTGATGTCCTTGGTTCATTTAAATGAAATTGAAGCCAAGGTCAAAGGTCAAGGTCATATTCTAAATTTTGAATTTTCCTTGTTCCGTGATCTTCTTTGTCACTTTTAAAGATACATATGAAAGAACAAGTGCAAAATATTTGACTAATTGTGATAAAGATATGATACATTTTGTCTGAAACAATAAAATGCCATCTTATAGGAGAAATTGTCAATTTTGTAACATTTTTTTTTAATAAAAGTGAATCTCGAACAACTTTAAACATTAATAAAACCAGTAATGTATGTTTGAATCAAATGTAATGCATAACCGTATGACTGATAATACTGATGAAGATCGAATTTAGGTATTCTCTATTTTCCCCCACTATTTGCACATTTCCCAACCGATTCTGAAAATATAGTTCTCCTCACTAGTGAAATAATTGTTCTCCGCAAATGATTGGTCGACATTTAATAATGATGCCAAGCTTCTTGATTTACTTTTAAGTTTCTATTGTGACGCTATGAAAACAGGCGACGATACACTTATAATGACGTCACATATAAAGAACACAACTTTCTTCAAATCTTTGAAAAGGGAGGATAAAGATAACAGATTCCATCCATATATCTCGTTTAGATCGATATTTCTCTCAACACTCTCAACATTTAAATTTTAATCTATATTTAAAAGCTCGACAAGTTTATTATTAAGTCTGAACAAAAATTTGATTTTTTGATGAGATTAATTTTTGTCAATGTATCTTTGTTCAACCAAGGTTGCCGTGGAGATTGTAAATAAACTCATCATGAATACCAGGATTGAAATTCTATATTTGTGCCAGACGCCTGTTTGGTCTACAAAAGACTCATCAGTGACGCTCGAATAGAAAACATTCAAATGGGGCAAATATAATACGAAGTTGAAGAGTATTGAGGACGAAAAATTCCTCAAAAATTTTCCAAATACAGCTAAGGTAGAAGGTATTCCGGAGGTAGAAAAGCCTTAGTATTTTAAAAATTCAAATAGTTGTAAAGCTTTAATTTAAAATCATTAACGTATCAATGATAACTCAAGTCAACCCAAAAGTGCTGAATACAGGCCTGGGGATACCTTTTGGGAATTAAAACTGCAACAGCAGTGGCATCAAGCCATGTATGTACATCATGCCATTAATTTAATAAACATACTGGAATACTTGTTTTAGTGAACAAAATGATTTCTTCAATACCTTACAAACATAATACGTCCTGGGGGTAACTTTGGAAAAACTCCAACAGCAGTGGCATCGACCCAGTGTTAATATAAATCATGCCATTTGTTTAATAAACATTATGTAATACTTGTTCTAGTGAACATAAGTAAAACTGTGAGCTACTGCTCACTGATGATACCCCCGCCAAATTATTTTGGTAAACAGGACGTTTTTGAGCGATGAATCTGAAAACGCATCACACGGTAGAGCTGACGTATATAAACCCTGAAACCAAATTTCAGAAATCCTTGTATTGCAGTTCCTGAGAAAAATTTGACGAAAATTTTCAACTGGGCTATTATGTGTAAAATTTAGAATGGAAATGGGGAATGTGCGAAAGAGACAACAACCCGACCATAGAGCAGACAACAGCAGAAGGTTACCAACAGGTCTTCAATGCAACGAGAAATTCTCGCACCCGGAGGCGTCCTTCAGCTGGTCCCTAAACAAATATATACTGGTTCAGTGATAATGAACACCATACTAAACTCAAAATTATAAATGATACAAGTATTCGGTAATCAAGAAGTTGTTGAGTGATGAATCTGAAAAAGCATCACACCGTATAACTAACTTATATAAGCCCAGAAACCAAATTTCAAAAAACCTTTTCTAGTAGTTCCTGAGTAAAATGTGACAAAAATATTCATGGGACAGACGGACTGACGGACTGACGGGAGGATGAACAGGTAGACTGACGGACTGACTGACGGATAAACAGACAGAGGTAAAACAGTATACTTCCACTTTTTTAAAGCAGGATATAATAAAATAAGATAATTCCTTCGCTACCTAATGCGGGGTTCACAAATTGCCGATTATTGCTCCTGTTTGAGATCAGACAGCGATACCACACGAAAAGTGAAAAAGTCGGATTACTATCCTCAATTATCTTTAATGTCCTATCATTGTCTGAACGCAATCGTTTAAGTTCGTAACAGATTCCTACGGGTCGGGAAGGGTCCGAATAGTTCGGCGAAGCATTCTGACAGTTAAGTGCGTCCCGTAAAATTCGGGGAAACTCAGCCGATGTTGTCTAGTCGGATTACAATCGTGCCTATGTCGTGACAGATTCTGCTGTTTCGTATCAAAATCCTAATAATGTTCTGTGTATTCTGAACGGTGTCCTGTGGAACGGGAATGATCTGGAGAATTTTTCATTGCTGTTTTTCTGCCGATTGAGACCAGATTGCATCCAGATCTTGTCGATTGCGAACCATTTTTGCCGAAACCGTTCCGGAACAGTCCCGTTATAAATACGAAATTCGTCAATGATACCCACATCAGAGTCCCGACACTCACAGAATACAATACGACTGAGACCAGACAAAGCCGTTTGTAATGCGATTGAGCGGACCGTGATAGGATTACGTTCCGACAGTACCTGATCATCCCGAGTTTGTCGACAGTTTTCGAACGGATAACTTCCGTCAGCGTCGGTTCACTGTCTGATCACTGTCTGATATCTGTCGGATTACATTCGGTAGAATCGGGGCGCAGTCGTGATAGACTCGGTCAAATTTTACCAGGCGAGATATACAAATTGGATTAGAAGCGGATTGGGAACGGGATAATTGTTGTCGTGATTAAATTATTTGTTTTTAACAGATTTGAATTTAAGTTTAAATTTCCACCCACGATTTACAGGATCTTGATCAGACTTTTGACAAATTTTAATCGGGAATGGTCCTGTCAAGGACGGCAGTAAAAATCGTGAATGTGTGACCCCAGCTTAACACACATAATATGTCCTGTACACAATTAGGAAGTCTGTACGCGATGCACAATATTTCTCATAATATTCAGTGAAGTTATACATAGTACAGATAAGAACGGATATTATCTCTGCACCAGAGATTGAACTAGTACATCCTGTTTATATAAGGGGCTAGACCTTGGTTAAAAAAAAACCTCTTTGAATCAGTGATTCGTTTGTGAAAGTCGAGTTTCATCAATGTATTTTAAGCATTTACCTGAAACAGATTGACTATTATATAAGTAACCTAGAGCTTAGAATTATTGATGAAAATGCTTAACGTAGTGGTTATTTTAACAGTTGTTTCCATTAACCTTGGTCTACCTCCTTTTAAGAATTGAATGCTTCTTTTTGTAACTTTATTGAGGTGTAAAAGTGTTGACCGAAGTACATTTTGTATGAAGCGCGGAAGCGCTTCATTCTAAAAATGTGCGCACGGTCAACGCTTTTACAACCCTATAAAGTTACAAAAAGAAGCATTTAATACTTATAATTACATTTTTTAGCTAGTATCATGAAAACACGATTTACATCAAGTTTTTATTAAATTTCCTGTGCACTTTATTATGGGACCTCGTGTCATCACGCATGATAAGTTTTATTCTGTAATGCAACTGCTTAAGGAATAACACGTGATGTGCAGTTAGCCAATCAGAATAACGAATTATAATGAAACATACATCTACATTTGATAACTATTTACACCACTGGGTCGATGCCACTGCTGGTGGACGTTTCGTCCCCGAGGGTATCACCAGCCCAGTAGTCAACACTTCGGTGTTGACATAAATATTAATAATGTGGTCATTTTGTTTTATAAATTTCCTGTTAACAAAAGTTTTAAATTTTTCGAAAAACTAAGGATTTTCTTATTCCAGGCACAGATTTCCTTAGCCGTATTTGGCACAACTTTTTGGAATTTTGAATCCTCAATGCTCTTCAATTTTGTAATTGTTTGGCTTTATAAATATTTTGATATGAGCGTCACTGATGAGTCTTATGTAGACGAAACGCGCGTCTGGCGAACTAAATTATTCTCCTGGTACATTTGATAACTATTTACACCACTGGGTCGATGCCACTGCTGGTGGACGTTTCGTCCCCGAGGGTATCACCAGCCCAGTAGTCAACACCGAAGTGTTGACATGAATATTAATAATGTGGTCATTTTGTTTTATAAATTTCCTGTTAACAAAAGTTTTTAATTTTTCGAAAAACTAAGGATTTTCTTATTCCAGGCACAGATTTCCTTAGCCGTATTTGGCACAACTTTTTGGAATTTTGAATCCTCAATGCTCTTCAATTTTGTAATTGTTTGGCTTTATATATATTTTGATATGAGCGTCACTGATGAGTCTTATGTAGACGAAACGCGCGTCTGGCGAACTAAATTATAATCCTGGTACATTTGATAACTATCTAATATAATTATAAGTTAATGATATCATAACCGGTGGTTAAACATCACACTATAACGAATCAAATCTCGATCTCCGATTTAAGCCAATGCAGCCATTTAATTAATTTAACGTCAGTTATGTCAATTTCTTAACTAAAGATTATGACCGCTTGAAATGAAAACAGCTTTTGTTAGGACAAATATAAGTACGGACATCTACCGTTTGAAAGAGCAATTACAATGGAAAGTTAAACTTGATTCTGAACGCACAAAAAGAAACATCACAAACAAAACAACAGTGCCATCATTTTCTCTGGAAATGTAAATTGTGCCTGTTTTACTCGTTACGCCTGAAGACGAAATGACAAACAACGGTCGACAAAAATACATTATATTGGAGGATTACTGTCTTTATCGAGGAATAGATAATAGGATTGTGGCTACAATAAACAAAAGATAGCCGTTGTTGACACAGATATTCCATAAGGTCAACTTAAATTTATTGATAGATTTTCATCTCCACCCGCCCCTCTGAAATCGTCCCGCTCCGATTTCATCCTTATTTTACTTATTTTTGATTAGAAAAATATAATATGTTTATAAAAGAACTACGAAGGGTTATTAACGACAACAAAACAGTATCTCATAGGGTAATTTTATCAATTTAAAAAGAATGATGTTATAAGAAAAAGTTTATACTGTATCATATTCTGAGTATTTCACAGGGATACTGTATTGGAGCTTAGACAGTGAAGTTAAATTGTAACAATCAATCTGAAGAATCAAAAGTGATTATTTGTTGTTAAAAAAATATTTTCTAACATAAAACAAAAAAAGATATCGCTTCAGGTTCAGATAAGATGTACTGTAATGTTTTTACTTTAATTTACCAATATTTATCAAAAGTACCAGGTTTATAATTTAATACGTCAGACGCGCGTTTCGCCTACATCAGACTCATCAGTGACGCTCAGATAAAAACATTGGAAACCCAAACAAGTGCAATTTTCATTTATATAAACAAAATAACATGAAACAAAAAATATGTCCGCTCAAAGTTCAGATTAGATATATACATATTTTCACTTGAATCTACTAATTTTAATTCAAATAAAACTAGATAAAGGATTACTAGTATTTCTTACATCACACAAAACACTATGTCAGCTCTAAGTTCAGATGAAAAATATCAATGGTTTTACTTTAATTCAAACATTTTCATTTTTATAAAAATTATGACCTTTTTACATCAAACAAGAAAGATGAAAGTCTTAAAATGAAATAACAATGTGAAAATCAACATAGAAGATAACATTGATAAATCTCAGCATTACAAGAAAAGGGAAAAAAGAATTGTCGATGGATATGTCTTATCAGTTTTATTATTATTTATGTTACTTTTTTACCATTAGAAACATTTGCAATCAGTGTTTCTTTTTATCTTCTTTTGACAAATTATTTATTGAATAAAAGACTTTGCTAAAGTGGTTATATAGTATATACCTTGCTTACTCTATCAGGCGGAGATCCGTTCTGTGAAAAAAAATCTAGAAAGATCTTTTTATATTAGAGTCCAAAAGCATTTACATGAAACGGAAAAGGTTTTTTGCTACCAACCGAAATGTTTTTTTCAGGAAGAAAAGTTAATGTTGATATCAAACTTAGTGTCATGTTTATCCTAATCCTAAGATTTATATGTTTTGTAAAATGTTTGCTGGTATTCATGATTCAGCCTCAGGGAAAAAAGTAAGACCACAAAAATACTGAACTCCGATGAAAGTTCAATCGGAAAGTCCCTAATCAAATGGCAAAATCAAATGATAGAACACATCAAACGAGTGGACAACAACTGTCATATTCCTGACTTAGTACATGCATTTCCAAATGTAGTAAATTTTGGATTAAACCTGGTTTTTATAGCGCTAAACCTGACACGTGTATGACAGTCGCATCAAGGTATACTGTTGACGTTTTTATTAACCGAACATTTCTATTTGACATTATTTAAGTAAATATTTATCGAAGTCGTTTAGTTCTAATATCTTCTCAGAACCGCAAAAAATTAAAGAATAGTTATAACATCGATATGGAACTAACTTTGTTACTCCTCTTGTTAATTTTAGATTAAATGTCATATCTGGCAGTCACACACCATATAGTACAGAATTTAATCTCTGATCTACTAGTAATTTAATCATAAATCTCACTTAATTCATTAACTGTTTACCGTTTCAATATTCTAATCCAGTCACGTGACCATTTTTGAAAAGTTGAAATGAAAACAGCAATTTCAAAGACAGATTAAAAACCAAACTGATATACCGTTTGATAGGGAAAATAAAAGTAATTTCAGTATGTTGCTGTTCAATAGTAAAGACGTTTTAAAATGAGATTGAAAAAAAAATGATACTTGATACACTCTCAGAAACAAGACGAACCTATTTAAAACAAAACCATAGTAATACTGTATAGCGGGTTGTTTTCCCGGGTGTAAAATTTCGCGATTTTGATTGAATAAGGTATACGAAATATTTGGCAGTTATTTTTTTGGCGGATTCAAAACTTTAATCATTACCTTTGCATGTATGCTTTTAAATTGGCGGAATTTATTTTGGTGATTTTGTTCTATCCGCAAAAAATTTACACCTTGCGAAAATAACCCGCTATACGGTATCATGTCATCTGGCAGACTAAGCAGTTTCTATTCTGAACTGATCCCGAATCAAGACAAAATTACGAACAACAGCTCAAAAATTTACACAGGTAAGTTGATTTGATGTCTATCATGGAAATACGGATGGCTAGTTGACTACGACAAGTTAAAATTATTAAATTATTGCGAAATTTTTATTATTGCGAAAAATGCGACAGAGTTGAAAACGCAATAATTTGAACTTGCATTTGAAATGATTATATGAATTAAACAGGATTTTTTTCAAAATCGTAAAACTTTAAATCGCATTTAAGTCTAAAATGACAAAATCGCAATAATACGTGCACGCAATAATTTCTAAATTTACAGTAATTATGATACCTTTGATACTATTAACACAGTCTGTGTAATCTATGACATAGACATTCATAACGTTTAACAAAATAACTATTGCGTTCATCAAAAGATTATTGTCCTTTATTTAATGTTTAATGAGATAGATCCGATTAACATAGTAAGCATAATTTGAAAATTAAGTGAAAATGTATGATCTACTTGTATGATCTACGTTCCGTGAGGTGAAAGATTCATTCAAGCATCTCTTATTTTATCTTTTAGAATCTTCCGTGTGCAGTCTACTTTTCTGAACAACTTGTGGCGAGCAGGAACACTGCTGGTTTCATTAGAAACCCGATCGATTGTTTAAAATTAAACCATCAAACTGTCAAAAAATTAAACATAATTTTGATAGTGAATTAACATTAATGTTTGATTCAGAGTTTTTATTTAGGATAGTTGGTTCATTCCTAGAACTACGTATTTATATCTGTGCTGGTCATTTATTTTTTAAAACAAAGTTTTCCGTTGGTTAGTCTCTTGGGGTAGGTACCAATCATACCACATGCAACTCGCCTTTTTAGAATCTAAAGAATCATGGGTAATTTCATTATTCGTACCCCAAAAATAAAAATAAAGTCACGTCATTGGTTCAATTTCCATTGTTTATCACATTTTTAACCAATTCCGACGTTTTGGTGTACACTTTTGAAAATATTAACCAGGATGCATTAGATTTTAAAACCGCAAATTGGACAATTTCATTATTCGTACCCCAAAATAAAAAAAAAAAAACACAAAAAAAAACGTCACAGCTGTTCGAAATTCATAAATCGATTGAGAAAATAACAAATCTGGGTTACAAACTTAAAATGAGGGAAACACATCGAATATGAGACGAGAGCTACGACACAACAGAAACACAACATTAAAATATAACACACACACAAACGAACTATAATATAAAAAACGGCCATTTTCCTGACCTGGTACAGGACATTTTTAGAAAAAAATGGTGGGTTGAACCTGGTTTTGTGATATGCCAAACTTCCCACTCTTATGGTAATGATAAATATAACATTAAAATGTAAATAAAACCACATCTCCTCATTTGTATAATGATTTGCTTTGCTCATGATATTTTCTTTAGTAAGTTTTGAGAGAGTGAATGTTGGGTTTCTACGTGAATTGATAATACCTACTTCCACTGATGAGTCTACAGTAGACGAAACGTGCGTCATGCGTAAATACAAAATTAAATCCTGGTATCTATGATGAGTTTAATCACAACCATAAGGTCGATGCCACTGCTGGTGGAGTTTTAATATCCCGAGGGTATCACCAGCCCAGTAGTCGGCACTTCATCTGTGCTGACATGAATAATCATTGATACGGTCATATTTAAAATTAACTGTTTACAAAACTTTTGAATTTTTGAAATACTAAGGCTTTTTTACCTCAGGAAAAGATTACCTTAGCTGTATTTAGCTAAATTTGTTTTTAGAAATTTTGGTCCTCACTGCTCTTCAACTTCGTACTTTATTTGGTCTTTTTAACATTTTTGAATTAGAGCGTCACTAATGAGTCTTAAGTAGACGAAATGCGCGTCCTACGAAAATACAAAATGTAATCCTGATATCAATGATGAGTTTATTTCCAAGCATTTATACAATGTACCTGCTCGTGCATTTTACTTTGTTATTCAATGCAAAAAGGATTTTTATTGTCTATTTATTGAACCTCGAACTTATTTACCCGAAATAGGTCTTAAAGTTCAGGTTCAATATACTTAAAGTTAATCTGGCATAACTTATTAGATGCGCCTTATTAAAATTAGGGAGTCCGAAATACGATCGTGAAAAAACACCTAGCAAAATATCATAATTTAAAATGAAAAAAATGGTTTGATTCAAATTGATTTTGGTTGCTTTAGTATCTCCGGTCAATAATCAAACGGTATTCTAACAGAAATATTAATCTGTCCCTAACCGGGCCGTGTTGGCTGCAATAGGAATTTCCATATCTAATTAAATTGTTGCGGTCATTATTGAGTATACATGCATGATGTTTTGTTTTTGGCATTCGTCCATCATGGAGAAAAAAAGAGGGAGAAGGGCTAGTAGCTTAAACAACGAATTCGTTCTTGTCAACTGTATTACGGCATACATTTTACCTCTACGAACACATGTCCTTATTGTAAAGAGTGCCACTCTAAAATTGTATTAACTTGCTTAAGGTTGATTCGCTTCGATATCGTCGTAAATATGCATTACATATTTACCAACGGACATAAAGGAGCAATTGATTAATCAGCTTTATTGGGTGATGTGCAATCATTTATCTCCAGTTGATAATTTTCTCAAACAGTTTTCAATTTTTTATATATTTCATTTAAGAATTGAATGCTTCTTTTTTTAACTTCATTGGGTGTAAAAGCGTTGTCGTAGTACACATCAGGAGTAACATTGTATCCTTTCCATCAAAAATGATAGTAGAGGGGATTATAACAGAAAAAAAAACAATCTTCATTGAGTGGAAATAACTCGTATATTTGCTGTTTCAAGATAATTTATAACTCAGACTGGTATAATAGTTGTATTAAAAGCAAAATTTTACAAGCAAATGTTGACAACAGTTTATGTCATTTATTCAATTTATTTTATGGGTTTTATCTACTTTTTAAGATATTGTCTTGCTAATGGGTTTTGTTATTACTTTTTATTCTACAATTGTCTTAGTAAAAGTCGAAAAAAAATATGTTAAAATCAGTCATGTGACTTTTTCGTAAAGATTTAGCTAGCCTTTCTTGTTGTTTACACATTTCAATCATCCAACTCGTGCGTAGATCTTATTTCTCTCTTATATTTTTTAACGTATAGATGCGGTGAAATTCTCATTAAACCAGGCATCGGATAAATATACATCCAATTTTGCTTTTGGACAAAGCTGCGTATTTTTAAGCCGATAAGCCGACCGAATGCACCCAATTAGCAAAGGTATACTGTGGGACGGGAGAAATCCAGAAATGTCAATATTTCCATACTCAAGTGAATCATTTTTTTTAATAAAAGGAGACAATTGAAAAATTCATTGGAAAACAACCCAAAGACACACACAAATAAAAATATTAAAAATTCAGTCTTTTTATATAAATTGTTCCATGTACTAGTACTGAGCACACAAGGACTAAATCTTGTAAAAAGCTATAATGTACAATTTCCATTTAAATTATGATTTTTTTATGTTTATTTTATTTCAATTTATTACATAACTGACTGATTATAAAACCAGTATTAAATATTGTTTTACTATGGTTCTTAACAACTGCTTTATTAAGATTTATAACACATTTCTTTTTGTCAGGCCAGGATAAAACTAAGAAAGGATATTTTTTTTTCATAAATTTTTGCTTCATTCAAACAGTTTTATTTTCATATTATACATTGAACTTGCGAAAATACATCACCTGAAACGTTTTGATCGAGCCAGTGAAACCTAGTTTAATACGATTTTATTCATTGATTAACATGCATAGTTTTAGAAAATAAAATCAAACAAAGCTCTACTAATTAATTGAACTGAACAGACCAGTCAACCATTATTATTTTACATTAGCACGTAACGTAGTATAGGAAAATAACAGAATAAAAAAAAAATGAACATTTACCGGATGAATATTGTGAAGTAGCTTAAAGTTGTTTGAAAAGTTCATAGCTGCAAGAGTTTACTTACTATTTTCTAAGGTCTGGTCTGAATCTATTTTATGATTACCGACAGATTTAAAACATCAAATAAATATAACAAGACTTTGTTGTGCATAATACTCATTGGTCAGTAATAGATGAGGTTTGTATGGGGTTTTGATTTACACGTTTATTAAATACATTGTATAAAAATACTAATTTACAGTCTAATTTTGTAAAACTATCATTTGGTGTTATTCTTATGCTAAAAAAAATATAATAATACTGAACTTGTTTTAACTTTTTTTTAATAAGACCAGTGTGAATTGGTCTGAAGTTTATTCGATATTATTCGCTCTGTAATGTGAACCATACTTAACAGTTTGAATTTGTAATCGACAGCATATTCAAAATAGTTTAAGTAAACATTTAAAACTAAAAGCGGAGATCATTTGGTAAAGTACGGTTTAACTGTTCTAAAGGTTCACGTATAGTTCTGACTTTGGTCGAGTTTGATTCATACTAAAATAATAGGTTGACAAATTGATCGAGTATATGTCGAATACTGTTTCAGACTGGTCTAGTAATAGTTTTGACTTTTTCAATGTCAAAGATAAAGTTGGAGTGCAAATCAGTACAGTTGAGTAGAGTTAAGCGTTTAAATGAGTAAAATTGAGACCTATGCAGACTGTTTGAGTAAACAATCAGTATAGTCTACTCTAGTTCAGATATTGGTAACTTTTACTAGTTTGTTTAGCTTACCAATTCAGAAAAAAATTACGTTTTTTTCATGTTGTGGTCATTGTCTGAAACAATCCTTTTCTAAAACAGATAGTATTTTAAAGTTTGTTGATTAAGCTTTTAAGATTTTGTCTCTTTAATAAACCAACTTCGTTGAGAGAGGGAGATTTAACTGCAATAAAAGCATTTTTTTTCTTAGAAAAAACCTGTATTGAGTCTAGACATTTGTTTTTACTCGTTTCGTTGGTTTATATACTCAAGTGATTGTGAATTTTAACGGACTTTGTTTATATTTTATAACGTTGGCAGTTGGAAAATTATGAAATTTTGATTCAGGTAAAATTATTATTTTCTGCAGATACACGAAAATCAAACACTGAATAGTACCATATCTCCTCCATTAAATTTAAGTATTTGTATTTGTAGTATGCAACAAATAAAATTGAGAAAGGAAATGGGGAATATGTCAAAGTGACATTAACCCGACAGACAACCCGACCTAGAGCAGACAACAGCTGAAGGGCACCAATGAGTCTTCAATGTAGCGAGAAACTCCCGCACATCGGAGGCGTCCTTCAGCTGGCCCCTTAAAAATATGTATACTATTTCAGTGATAATGGACGTCATACTAAACTCCGAATTATACACAAGAAACTAAAATTGCGGCGGGGTTAAACATGTTGATGACACCCTCCTCCTATACCTATAGCCAATGTAGAAAAGTAAACGCATAACAATACGCGCATTAAAATTCAGTTCAATAGAAGTCCGAGTTCGATGTTAGAAGAAGTAAAAAAGAAAATAAACAAAATGACAATAATACATAAATAACAACAGACTACTAGCGGTTAACTGACATGCCAGCTCCAGACCTCAATTAAACTGATTGAAAGATTATGTCTTCATCATATGAATATCAGGCACAATCCCTCCCGTTAGGGGTTTAGTAGAATACTACGAACATAATTTTTTGTTTGCAGATAAATAGTGAAAACCCTGTAGAAGTACAGTATAAGTCATCCCCAACGGACATTAGGCTCATACCAAAAGTATTTACAGACCTACAATACACTAATTAGAAAAGATCATCATCAAAGTGTATGTGGCCCGGCTGGTGGGTCTTATTTAAAAAATAATTTACTGCCTCACTACTAAGCATGCGGCATTTATAAGAGGAAGAGCATGTCAAGATAGATCAGAAAAGTACGTTTAAAAAGGAGGGTTGTTTTTATATGTTTTACATTTCAAACCTAGTTTTACCTATAGCATCACATACCTGTCCCTAATCAGGTAACTTGTCACTAGTTTTACCTATAGCATCACATACCTGTCCCTAATCAGGTAACTTGTCACTAGTTTTACCTATAGCATCACATACCTGTCCCTAATCAGGTATCTTGTCATTAGTCGTAGTACGTCATACTTTTTTTTCGTTTTATGGATAACTGTTTATTCTAACAAGTTCTTTTATTGTTCCTGTTTCATAATTCGAAACTGTTATCGACTCGTAATGATAAAGGGATTGACACAATGTAAACCAAAATGAATTTTTTTGCTAACAATTTATTTTTGCGACCTTAGTGAGTCAAAAACAGCAAATATAGATTGTTGAAAAACATGTAAAACTTGGATCTTTCCTGAGCTGTTTACATCAAGTAAATTTAAAAATCGCGAAATTGAATCGCCGCTAAGTGGGCTACAACGAGCTAAACAGGAAATATAGTATCGGTGAAAAAAAAGTTGATTTACAGTATCGTGTGAATACTTTAGTTGCGTAAGTGACCGAGTCACTGTAACCTCCCACCTGAAAAGATACAATTTGTGACAGTTCATGTGTTTGTGTTCCTGATTGATTAGTTTTTATTTTCACTGAACTCTGAAAGGAGCTATACTGAATGCATTGACAGCGTACACGTTTTCTGATATGCAAAACTCCCCGGAAGTTTCAGCTCCGATCCTCATACCACTCTACACTTATGGAGTAGAGGAAAATAGTTCCGGCACGGAAACGATCACTGTACGGAGTTTGCTGATGTGAAGGCATTATCCGCTTTCCAAATTCATTATTAGTCAATCAGGATTAGGAAATAATCGGTAAAATGACAGATCAATCGATTGTATTGCTATCTAAAGAATTTAGACATCGAAAAAATGTCGTTTGTTAGTTGAGACACCGATACATCGTATCGATCAACCACTTTTCGGTGGTGATCGTAAAAGCTATGAAGTATCAATTTAAGTCGGCCGTCCTCAAAACTCTTTTGGGGAAGTTTTGTGTAAGGAGAAAGCTCATGTTAAGTTAGTCTGTATAGTAATAGTGAAGTGACCACTGGAGGCATTTACAGCAACGGTTTGAACTCTTCCCGATATTAAAGCAAAATCTAGATTATATGAATTATTTCCGAAACTCGTACATGTATTACGGATTTACCACCATTGTATCGATAATTGTGCAGCAGTAATGCATGTGTACCAGCATATATCCATTTAAATGGTTATATATATGTCTGGTGTTTAAATATTTTATAAAGTTGAAAACTTTATTTCGAGTTTATATTTTCCGATTGTAATCGGTAGAATCATTCTATTGTACGCTCATCGTATTCAACTCTAAGTTCAGATGACATGTATAAATGGTTTCTTTTTGTATCAATTTATTTTTATTCATACAAACATGATGAAAATATATATTCTGAAATAAAAAAAAAGATTTAAATGTTACACAAGGTAAAAATCAACTTCAATGATGGCATTTCTATCTGCATGTCAAACCGAGGGAAAGTCCATGATAATTTATTGGTGTACCTTCTGTTAGTGTAATTACGTTTATAAAATGGATGCTTACCAAGAAATTTGAGATGAAAAGTATGATAAAAACTGATCGCCCCTGTTAATATTTTATATTCTTAAAATGTTTGCTTCCGCTTTATTTTATTTAGGAATGTTCTTTTTTATACATGTTGCGTTCTCGAAATTTATTTATTATAAGCCTGGTGGTCATAATGACCACCAAGTTAACAACATGATTGGTCCAAGTGAAGAGTTGGTTGTCCAAGCGTTAGCATTACACACCTACATGTATTTCCATTTATGTGGGTATAAATAGAATGAAGCCAAAATATTTTACGGTTCTATGTAAAATATGGAAATACCAATTAAGCTGAACCAATGCTGAATAAAAGACAACTTATCAAAAGTCAAGACACGTTTGGGGTCAAATATACGTTTAATCGTTTGTTTGCTGAAAAGGAATAAATATCAACATTTAAATTCGAAAATAACGGTCTCTAATTTACTTATCTGATGAATTATTCATTAAATTTGTTTACAATTTGTCATCTCTGCCTTTAAATTATCAATGATAATTGTTATTTTCCCTATAATTATAATCCTTACCATAAGTATTATTCATTATTATTATCATAACTACTGTTATAATTTCTTATTTTTATAATTCTAATGAATATCATTGATACTATAATTGGTATCATCGCATATTAACCAATGAAAACACTCACGTTGAATAATTATTTTTATTTTTTTTAAGTTTTACAATCTAGAAAAGTTTACTAATATAAACGTTTTATTTTGTATATAAGACCAGTAAACAAACATTGACATAAAACGGAACTGGCCCTTTTGCCATTAGCCATGGAAGAGAGTAAATTATGATATCAAACGAAGTGTCATATATATCCTATACCAAAGTAATATATTTTATGAAAAATGTTTACATACTAGTATTAAGCCTTTAAGTTAGGGAAAGGTATAATGATGACTTTTGGACATTTTTGAAGCAAATATTATTCCATTTGCTACAAATTTGGAATGAAAATAAGTCTTTTAGTGCTAATACCGTATCAGATCTATAAAATACCATACAGTTAAGTGATACCGTATATAGGGTTTTTTTTGCGGACGTAAAATTTCGCGATTTACCTTGAATAATGTGTATGAAATGTTTTTGCGGCTTCAAAACTTTTTTCAATACCTTTGCATGTACATTTTTAAATTGGCGGAATTTATTTAGGCGATTTTGTTCTATCCGCAAATATAAGCCAAAATAAATACCCCGCAAAAATAACCCCCTATACGGTATTCTAGGATGTCTCTATCGAGGAAATTAGGATAAGATTATGGCTACGACACGTGTTACATAGTCGTGTTCATCTTTGAAATAGATATCCCATAACAGTCAATTAAATAACAACTGCATCCTCAAAAAGGGGGTTCTTTTTTTTTTTTATTTCATGTTTCACATCAGAAAATGAAGGCAGTAGTAAGTACAAATGTACCAATCATATCGGTATAACAAAGGACCAAAAAGACAACATTTAGTGAATTAATCTAGGAATATTTGTAATAATTACGAAAAAGAAAGAAAATCAGGCGAACGATCATACATGATACGTCATTCTCAAATCCTGGATATTAATATTCCACCCCATTTTATAACAAAGAATTATTAAGCATGATAAATATTATAAAAATGTCTACCGACGAGGAAACCAAATTTAGGTGACAGTAGTTTGCTTATGCTCAATTCTCGTAAATCGACGAGAATATAAAAATCAGGGTAACAATCTAATTAACACACAAATCTCAAAAGCAGCGACACCGAGAGAATTGGCCTGAGCGTGATAATCGTCTCTTGACATACATCAATCACCCGCCAAGCGAATTTACCCTAAATTAAAATGTCTAAATTGGGAATACGACACAATCTGTAAAGTTACAGATGTAACGACTCGCTTTTATTTAAAGAAATAGGACCGCGAAAACATATCGCTTACAGTCGATAAACCGACACATCATTACGGTCAACCACTTCTTGTCAGGTTGTAAAAAAAACCTAGTTTTGATATCAATCGTTCTATTTCATTATTTATTCAAAGCAGCATTGTGAACGAAGCTGATGTTCGTCAATACATTCCATAGAGTAATAATGAAGTGAATTTCTCATCACTGGAGACATTTAAAGCAACTTTAAAAACTCTCGAGACTAGCAAATCATAGCGTATACCATCCACTACTTCCCCCGCGCATGAAATGTACTCATTATGGAAATTTGGTTTTGTACTCTATGGATTATGAAAACCATTAATTAATTGATCGTTTGCAGCAGTAGTGCATGTGTTTCAAGATATAACCTTATATCTGTATTTGCAAACATATAGGCAGATATAAGCTAAGACTTATTCCACACAGACAAAATGTATATGTTTCAAGGTATATAACGTTATCCTTGTAAAAATAAAGCTATACTAAATATGAGACAGCAGGACCACAACTACATTCAAAACCAGCGGACCTTCGTGAACCTGATGCTTGATGTTCAAGACCGACTGGACTGTGAACACTGAACACTGCATTTAAAACGTTTTAATATTGATGATAACTTTTCTGATTTTATATTTACTGAAAGGTTATTTTTAACAATTTTTTTTGTAAACGGTCATATTTTCATTCGGATTAACACACAGATATAAAAAAAACTTGAATGCAAATATACTCATCATATATGTCAGGGTTAATTTATTTTAACGCCAGATGGTCTACAAAAGACTCATCAGTGATTCCCGAAATAAAAAGCTTAAAATATAAAAAAGAAGATGTGGTATGATTGCCAATGAGACAACTATCCACTAAAGACCAAAATGACACAGACATTAACAACTATAGGTCACCATACGGCCTTCAACAATGAGCAAAGCCCATACCGCATAGTGAGCTATAAAAGGCCCCGATAAGACAATGTAAAACAATTCAAACGAGAAAAATAACGGCCTTATTTATGTAAAAAAATGCACGAAAAACAAATATGTAACAAATAAACAAACAAAAACTGATTTAAAAAAGCTATACATGTATATTAAATAAGCGCAAAAGTAATACCATTATTTGTGCAAATGTAATAACTGTCAAAATTTAAATTAAGCTTATATCTTTTGACACAAATTTAAGAAACAAAAAAAAAAAAACAAAAAAAAAGTTTCACTAGCGTAGGAATATTTATATTTACCTTGTTATCTTTCTCTGGCGCAGATCCTGTCTGTGAAAAAATTATGAATTGACCTTTTTATATGAGACCAGAAAAAACAACATTTACATGAAACGGAAGATATTCTTTTGCCACCAGCCAGATTGGTTTTCTATCAGGAAAATAGTAAATTTTGATATCTAACTTAGTTATATGTTTTTAGTCAAATGTTTAGCTAGTATACACGATTTAGCCAGAGGGAAAGATAAGATTTTGAATTTTGCCAACAAATCATTTGCTTTCTGAAATTTGATCAGTCAAAATTTATTGAATATGTTAAGTGTGAAGTGCGAATAAGTACGGGTAACATTGAGGTCAAATATGTTTATGTTGATCAGACCTGCAAACAATGACTAGAATACAAAACAAATAATCAATAGCACATGCATTGATCCTTGGTTATGTCAAATAAGTTGCCTACCAGAAGACAATATCTAGCACACATGCAAGTTTTAAAATGCAAGAAATCGTACACCATAACTTAGAGCGTCATAGTAATATTATCGTCACACTTCTGGACAGCATGAAAGCATTTGATACTCTATGGCACAAAGGACTATTAGTTAAGTTGGAGTTCGGGGATTAACTTGTTTGTTGATCTATGAAATGTACCAGAACATGCGAAGCTGTGTGCAATTTAAAGGAAAGTGTTCAACCTCAAAAGAGGCGTAAGACAAGGCGGGGTGCTGTCTGCTGTTTTTTTATTTAGTGTTCATTAACGATCTTCTTAGACAATTAGATGAAAGTCCTTATGGAATTATGCTATTCAATTTTCGCGTAAGCAGTACCGTACAAGCGGACGACATTGCTCTTATATCTACAACATCAAAAGGTATGAAAACTTTAATAGACATTTGCCAAACATATAGCGAAAATTGGGGCTTCAGATTCTCATCAGCAAAAAGTGAAGTACTGAAATTTTGTTCTTCAAAGTGTGCTACCATAAGTCAACCATTGAAACTTTACGGCGCGGACATTCCAGTAGTTACATCAAACAAGCATGTTGGAATTATATTAAATGCCGAATTTAAGAGCATGTCAAGAACTTTAAATGCATGCCGAATTTTGCGTGCAACTGCGTTATCTGTAATGAAATCCGGAATACACACATCCTTCCTCAATCCATTAACGTGCTCCAAAATAGTATTTCAGATGTGTAAATGAAAGGCAATGTTTGCCTGTGAGCTTTGATATGGTCTTTCAAGTACTGAATTAACAATGTTAGAACGTTCTCACAAATATATATGTAAACTAATTCAAGGGCTTCCTGCACGAACACGATCCCACAAGTGCACAAGCCTATTCGGTTGGCTTCCTGTGGAGTGCTATATTGACAAGCGTAAGTTACAATTTTTTGGAAGAGTATGTAGAATGGACAATAACTTATTACCAAAACGTATACTATTACTACGACTTTTAGAATTTAGAAACAAATGTGCCAAAAAGCAAGACGGTTTTGTACCAGATCTAATCAGAAAAGCCCTTAAATATGATTTGATAAACTTTGTTGAAGATTTCGTGAAATCAGGCAGCTTTCCAAGTAAAACTGTATGGAACAGATATATTTCCACTTCCATAGCGAATTCTGAAAACAACAGATGGCAACAAAGAATATCAGTTGACAGTGACTATGAAATTTTCCGTAAAATTCACAAAGTTTAACACATTGTACCACACAGAGCTTGGGTTATTGCTAAAACTAATCCGAACTTCAGAGAAGGAGCTAAATATATTGTTGACCTATGTTCCGTCATACGAACAGAAGAGTCGCCTCTCCTATGTGATAAATGTGGACAGTTTTTTTATAACATTATTGAACATATCATGTGAATGTGCGATCGTCTATCAGACTTAAGAGCGAAGCTTTGGGAGGATTTAATCAGTATTAATCCGATTGTGTTCAGTGTGTATCTAGACAATCTAAGTTACGTCATCCACATTCACAGCAACACTTTTATCATGTTATACGGAATATGATCTGGATAATGATAACAGTATTTATTTCTCAAAAACTTGTATTACATATGTTCAACGGATGTGCAGCGTTTTTTATAACAGTTAACATTCAGAAATATTATCATTTACTTTAAAGTGACATTCAACTGATTCAGTATTATCATTTATATTTAAAGTGACATTCAACTGATTCAATCACTCTTATCAGTATATGACATTTAAATCGTACATTAACAAAACTGTTTAATGCATGCAAAATCTTCGATAAGAAGGAAATAAAGTTAATATAGGTGGAGTAAACAACGAAAAAAACTTTGTTCCTTTCGAAAGTAAGCCAACTAATTTTGTAATTTAAGTATCAATTATCAACACATATATTAAGTAAAATAAACTTTCCAATTTTAGACCAATGGCTGGTTTTATTACATGAAACCAAAACTGGATTTAAAAAACAGCCAATCATGTCCAGCTGTCGGATGTTCGATGGCGGAAAGAATCCTTCCACGGGGACTACCAAAGCAGGTCCTCTATTGTGGCATTACTTTAAATATCAAAACGCTGAATATCTTAACTATAGATGAATTATACTGCCTTTGAGTTGATATTTCTTTTTTTAATAATGAATTCAAGTATGTTTTTCGAATCAATTTATAAATTTCAAAGTATATAAAAAAAATTGTAAAAGAGGGGCGAAAGATGCCATAGGGATAGTAAAACTCATAAATCGAAAATAAAACTGACAACGCCATGGCTAAAATACAAAAAAATGTACAGACAAATAATAGTACACAAGACACAACATAGAAAACTAAAGACGTAGCAACACGAACCCCACCAAAAACTAGGTTGATCTCACGTTCTCTGAAAGGGTAGGTCATATTCATGAAAAGGAATGGGGATTATGGTTACGACATAAGGAACATATATGATATCATCTGGGAAACGGTCATTTCATAACATTCAACCAACTCGTGATGACGTCCGTAAAATTTAAGAAGGGATATAAACATAGCACAAGAAAGATCCAGTGAAACACTTGGGGACGAAACCATAAATAAAAATTATTAAAACTAAATTACTGGTAAACATCGGCTGTTTTGTTTTTACTCTTTGTTGGGGTTGTTGTCTCTTTGACACATTCCCTTTTTCTATTCTCTATTAGATTTTCCTCTCAGTTCAGTATTTTTGTGATTTTACTTTTTACTAAAATAATTATTAATTATCATACAGTTTTTCTTACATTCCATATGTTTTTTTTTTTATTTATCAAAATAATTATCCAACTTCTTTCAAAGAAAAATAAAAAAAAAGAATATTGGAAAATACTTTTAGCTGCCATTATAAATTCCACTTCTTGGATGTACAACTGAGTCTTTAATCCTTGGAAACCAGCCAAAAAGAGGATTTATTCATTACATCCCAATACAATTTTGACAAAACTAACTTCCTGCTAACTTAATTTACACCAACTGATAAGCATATTGTTTACACCTGTAATTGCTACAAATGTACGAATCCGTCTATTTAACAACAATTTGAACACATGACTACAAGTTATGATACAGTTGTCGACCTTTCACCGAAAAACAAATTTACTTTTGTATCATTTGTCGTTTAGTAATCGGGAAACATACATTTATGTACATATCAATCAGCCTGATTGATTACATGTGGATATTTGAAACTACTTCTTCCATTTCCGATGAAAATACACTAAAAAATTTCAAGAAAAAACATAGTAGACTACATTATAATAGACTCATTCATTTTAATAAATACATAGATCTATTTTTAAGAAAGTACTATTTCTTAACGAAGACAACACATGACTGGAACTAAGTAATAATGAATGGAACTTTTAAAGCAGCAGCAAAGTGATTGTTGCATTTTGGACCAAACATTCCAGATTGATTGGTATGACCAAGAAGAAAATTGTTTGGGAGAAAATAGCTCTGAAATTGATAAGTGAGGATTTTAAATCAATGTTTACAAGGTGGAAACAAAATGGGAAAATCTAACTAAAATTAAAGAGATAATTCTAATTAATTTTTAAGTTCAAAAGCATGTCAATATTACTATTCAATAAACTGTCTGAAGTTTATGATTTAAAACCGAATGCTATTCAAGTTGTAGCCAGAAGAGACCGTCTATAAAAAATATAAAACAAAAATACCGAAATCTGAGACAAATTAAAACAGAGGAAGTCCATACAAACTGTATATGCAGTGGCGTCGATACAGTGGTTATAAAAATCATCAAAGATGATAGGCTTGAATTGTGTTTGCCAGACGCATGTCTACATTCATCATCTGCATCCAAGCAATATTGTATGAGTGACCGTTAGTGTTATTGGCGGTATGAACATACCGTAAGAAATTTTCAACGCGTTGTTTTTTTACTTTAACGCGTTGGTTTTTACTATCAACGCGTTGGTTTTTACTTTCAACACGTTGGTTTTTATTATCAACGCGTTGGTTTTTACTTTCAATGCGTTGGTTTTTATTATCAACGCGTTGGTTTTTATTATCAACGCGTTGGTTTTTACTTTCAACGCGTTGGTTTCACTATCAACGCGTTGGTTTCACTATCAACGCGTTGGTTTCACTATCAACGCGTTGGTTTCAATTTCAACGCGTTGTTCTTCACTTTCAACGCGTTGGTTCGTAATTCATACGGTATGAAAAACCAACGCGTTGGTTTTTAATTCCATACCGTAAGTTTTTAACTTCTGTCTACCAATCAACATCTTTGTAACAAAGTACAATCTTATCAACCGTTTGGACGGACTCCAGATTGTTGTTAAGTTTGGTCGGAAACATATCTAACTAAGTTAGACATCACGTGACTTTTGTGACGTATTCTAGCCGCCATTTTGTATTATATTTCCCCATATAAAATGCATAGATGCTTCAATAAAGCTTAATTTTCTCATAAACCTGACACGTTTTCTAAGTTTTGCAAATCAATCCTTGATATCTAAACATATTTCTATCAAACAATGTTGGTCCTAACAGTTTAATTTTTAATTAAAGTCTGTCATTTTAGACTAGTAAAAACATGCACTTTTCTCTTCATTTCTCCGTTGCCTCCATGCTAAATTACCGATACCCATGTCTACTTGTACAACAAATAAAGAAATTACGTACATAAAAAACAAACTTTGCAAATTGATTAAGTGTATTTAAACATATATCTGGCGAAGAATACTACTTAAAATAGTTTAATTTCAAGTCAAAGTCTGTCAAACATCGATTTAAAAAAGGGAATTTTTCGGGATTTTTCAAAATGGAGGATGATGTATATGGAAATGTAGCATCCAATCAAGGATTTGTAAAGTAAGACTTCCTCGATTAAATTAATATTTTTATGCAGAATCTCTGTTTCTGTTCTTTTCTTTGGTGATATTTCGATATGATTGATTTCAAAATTTCTTGATAAAAAAAAATACTTTAAGTGTGACACGGGAACATTTTTTTGACAGATACCCAGGATATACTGTTACCAGAAAATAGCTTGGAATAAAATTCTTTTTTTAAAGGTGTTTTTCTGTATATTTTATCTTTCTTTGGAAATATATTCATACATTCCCTTTAGAACAAAACATGTTTTCTTCCCATGAGAAAAAAAAACCAATGCCCAACAATAATATAGATAAATATTCTATACCTTTAAAATTTCATCCCTTTACAGAACAGGTGAACTCTTACTTGGGTTATAATGTTACATAACAATATATTGTCAGGTAGACGTGCAAACCAAAAGCAACCAGGTGACATTAAACATCCTGTGTACACATGTATTACCAGAGTTTAAATTTTGCGATATACAAAAGTTTTCACAAATGTACAAATAAACTTTCTCTTAATTTCCCGTTTCTAATCAGAAGAAGTATCTATCATAATAAACTTAAAGAAAAATATGAATATTTTGAAAATGCCTTTAAAAAAATAATTTTTGCTTCAAAGATCACTGGGGTAAAGCTAATGACCGTAACTGCATTCAAGATGTCGGACAAAAAATTAGGTCAGTATTTGTTTTGTTTGTTTAAGTGTTAACAAGGATGACCGTGATTGGTAAATAGATGACCGTAATTTGTGAAGGATGACCGTAACATTTAAAGGATGACCATCAATTCTAAGAAATATCCGTATTTATATTACCCCCTTCTGTATCAAATAGTAAATCGTGTTGGTATTAAACGTATTTTAAGACTGCATTATCCTATAGGTAGAAGAAAAATTCATAGTTCACCATATGTAGCCTATCTAAGTACAAGTCAAATTTTGTTTTTTTTTATTTCTGGGATTCCTATATCATATAATACATACACCTTTTTAAAAATGCCAAAGCATGTACACCCATTGACATTATATCTTTTCAACTACCATTTCAAAATAATGTTCTTTACTTCAGATAGGTACATGTCTTATCACTATACCACCTTAAATTTCACGTCATTTAATGTAGAGAGCATTTTGATACAAACATCTATTAGTTTTAGAAATAAAGTTTTCGATGAAAACACTGGTCATTCTGCGTATCGGTTTGTACATTTCGGAGTTGAAGTAACTAAACTTAATATAATGTAAGGATTAGGTTAAAGGCCGAATATAAATTTAGAAGAACAAACTATATCAAAAAGTCAGTGTCGATTATGTAGAAGAAGAGTGTCAAACAGAATTAAAAAATGAACTTTATTAGGTCGTAAGTTTTCTTGTTTTGAATTGTTTTACATTGCTATTTAGGGGCCTTTTAGCTGACTGTGTGGTATGGACTTTGCTCATCGTTGAAGGTCGTACGATGACCTATAGTTGTTAAGTTCCGTGACATTTTGGTCTCTTTTGGAGAGATGTCTCATTGTCAATCATCTTCTTTTTATATTTATGAACTTTTGCCAAATATTGAAGCAAAACTAAAAGAGATAGGGCGATACGAAGACGTTATTTCCGTATTGAAATCCATATGTAATGGAATATTTACTGAACATATTGCTTTTAATTTGTTACTGGATGTCAGAAGGTTGTAATCCCAGTCAACAATATACTCCATAAGATATGTTCCAGGAACATTGGTATTCTGGATTACTATAAAGAACCTGTTCGAGGGTAAGGGAGTTATCTTTTTAGGGGTTATAAAGCAAAAGGACTATCAGCTGAAATCATACCAGTAAAACCAACTGAATGCAAAATAAATTTTGCAGGTCCATCGGATCCGGTGTTGTCAAGGGAATGTGTCATTTTTGGCAGATGTTTTGAAAATTTTAATGTGCTTCCTCTGGAATCATACACATAGGCTCGATTACTGGATATTCATGTGTTTAATGAACCGGGTTTTTATTTCTTCAACTTTTTTGTCGTATCGATGTCAATTTGTATTCAAATATTAATGTCGTTATCAATAAATATTTAATTATTTACGAGAAATATGCAATTTACTATCATTGTCATAAACTCAAAATACGGCAAATAGTTAAAGAAATTGATTAAATATATTTATATCCGCTAATCGAGCCCCTATTGAGACAAACTCAACAAAAAGCTATGCTTACAATTATAGATATTTCTTAGAATAGACGGTCATCCTTTACATATTACGGTCATCTTTTAACCAATTACGGTCACCCTTGTTATGAATCGCTGATCCTGTTACGGTCATCTCGATTATGATTTACGGTCATCTTAGCGATTTTTTCAAATCCAATTTTCTGTTTAAAACACATTTCTGGGTAGTAATTTGTGATTTCCGTGTGAATCTTTTATAAATTTACATCGTACAAAAGTATGCTTTGTAAAGAAAATGATGTAGAAACACTTAAACAGACAATACAAATACTGACCTAATTTTTTGTCCGACATCTTTGGATGACCATGAATGCAGATACGGTCATCAGCTTTACCCCAGTGAAAGATATTCAAATATTTTCATTTTTCCATAATTATTATAAAGAAATATTATGATTCAAATTTTAATTCAAATGGGCGGTTTTTATTTTATAGAAAATTTAACGAGATTTCATTGCATAAGATTTAATTTTTATTTAATTCAATATTTTAAGCTAAATCCAGGCATTCAATGAATCTTTAAAAAGTTGAACATTTGTAAAAAATAGTTTATTGTTTACATTTAAACAGAGACGTATAATACGATTGCTCTGATTTCAACAATATTCTATACCCTATAATGTCTATCGACAGAGTTATCGGTCCTGAATAGGACTGATATAATTGGGTATGATATATTCTCCGTTGTTTTAGATACTTACTGACTTGCTACATGGCTTCACGTAGGGTAGACCGGGGGCGATTTTTAGATCGATTCAAGGAAATGATGAATCATTGCAGCCGAATTATCACCTCAGATGCAATAGGTGATGATACATCAGAAAATGTTCGAGGAAATTTCAATGTACACATGTTCGTCAGAGCTTACATTCAAACAGTACCCACTACAAAGAAAATTATTTAGTTGGAAAACTCCTTGAAAAGTTATAGTTTATACCTGAAGATTTAACCACGTGTGAATTTTTATCACAGACTAAGGAGAAATTATTCGGCTGGTTAAAATGTGTATGTTTGCTCGAAAATCAGAAAGATTATATTAATATCAAAAGCATTCAATTTAATTAATTAATTAGAAATCAAAAAAATATTTAAAAATTATATACTGTATCTATGTTTCTGTAGAAACTAAATATTAAATTGAAGCCAGAATATTTTCAGAGTTGCAATGAAGAAATAAGTACTTATATGCAAGGAACTGTGCTTTAGTACTTATAAATATTCATTTTTAAATGAAACATGCATAATAATTAAATCTAAATAAATCGTTTTAGTAAGGTTTTATAAATAATTGTTATTTTTTGTTTTGTATTGTAATATAACCATAAAACGAATGGTAAGATACATTGATTAAATCTTAAAATTTTAAACAGTCGTGAATAAAAATACTTGTGTGTTTTCAATTCATAAAGATTTTAAATCCTTGCTGCTCACAGAAAAACGTAATAATAGTATAATAGTCCCAGTAATAATTTATAATAATCATAACAAAATTTAATTAAGTACAAAACCGAATAATGTCAGTCTTTATATTCCGCTGATCTCCGATTGCTATTATTTTGTATTGTTTAAGTATAGATTTATAAGTCTTTGCTGATAATTTTTTTACAGTAATCTATCCATATAGTGGAATGGTAGAATTTAAAAATAGATTCATTTGATTAATAAAATGTCCATCTTTGAATACTTGACGTTTGTGTTTATTGATACTACATATATATATTTTTTTCGGGAAAAAAATACTGACATTGACGTATAAAATTGAGAACGGAAATGGGAAATGTGTCAAAGAGACAACAACCCGACCATAAAACAGACAACAGCAGAAGGTCACCAACATGACCAACAGGACTTCAATGCAGCAAGAAATTCCTGCATCCGGAGGCGTCCTTCAGCTTGCCCCTAAACAAATACATATACTAGTTTAGTGATAATGAACGCCATTCTAAACTCCAAATTGTACACAAAAAACTAAAATTAAAAATAATACAAGACCAACAAAGGCCAAAGACTCCTGACTTGGGACAGGCGCAAAAATGCAGCGGGGTTAAACATGTTTATGAGATCTCAACCCTCCCTCTATACCTCTAGCCAATGTAGAAAAGTACTAAACGCATAACAATACGCACATTAAAATTCAGTTCAAGAGAAGTCCGAATCTGGTGTATGTTTATTATAAAATTTCAACCCTACTTTTGTTTCTTTGTTTAAATAGTTTAACCTTATAACATCTATATATTTGTACTATGGTACGGTTTTGAAAATCGTATTCATTGTGTTGCCTAACTATCATTAACGTCTTGATTCGTTCACATTATTATAGATCACATTTCAAACAAACACTATCGGTTTGCGTTCTCAAAAATGCATACACTAATTTTACTCGTGAATGCGCACTTTCGTTTTTCTTATCTAAATTTAGGACACGGCTGTAAGAGATTGACATGTGACTGTCATTCACGGTCATCATTACTTACGGTATAATGACCTCAAGCTGTTTTTGTTTCCTTTTTGAGTCATTGTCCTATAATAAACTTTGACCTTTTCGAAAAGCTAAGGATTGTCTACCCAATATAAATTCCTTAACTTTGTAATTTATTTGACCTTTTAACTTTTTCTTTCGAGTGTAACTGATGCGTTTTAGTAGACTTGCGTCTGGGGAATATCATTTTAATTCTGGTTTCTTTTATACCTACATACAATGTACCTTTTTTTATATAAATTTGTTAATTTGAGGATATGTACAAGTATTCATAAAATTTCTGAATTAAGATATTCTTCAGCAAAACCAAGTTTCATTGTGGAATATGTGAATTGATTTAAGTAAAATCAGGAAATCCTTAAAATTTGAGATGTTTTAACCAAAAAAGTCTCTTTATAAGATGACCTAATCAGTTACTTGCCACAGGTTTCATTGCACATGGTAATTGGACTTTAGATTTATCTATACAATTAACACATACCATGAGTAAAGACAACTTTAATAACGAGTTGAGAACATGAAGGTCCATGCAGGAAACAAGATATAAAGATATGATAGATAAAGTAAATGCATGCAGAATTTCAGATTATAAAGCAAACTGAGTGCATAAATTTCTATTGCGATTGGTTTGTGCAATTTGCATAAGACATCAGGTTTGTAGAAATTGGATTTGCTAAAGGTTATCATCGAGAAAATTATGTACATTCTCAAGTACTAAATAAAATAGTCTTGATTTAAAATGTATATTCAAATAGTAGATGTAAATATACACTCTTAACTGACTTCTAATCACAGTCAATTATTTCAATTCAAAGCGGTGACCCGGCAATTAGCGGTCTTATGTTTATTATGCTTTTCTTTTTTTTTTTAAAAAAGAAAGCAACTTGTTTAAATATTGTAACATCATTACCTTTTTATCAAAACAAGTTAAAATAATCAGATTGTTTTAGGTATATCTGGATCCTTTTCATTATTAAATGTGAATAAGTAGATATTATATATGAAGAAAAGAAAACTTAAACTAAAATCTAAATATAAAATGTATTTGAAAAAATACATATGACCATGCAGATGTAAGAAATAATACTTCAAACAATTAAATAACGAATTAAATGTGCCGCTTTAATTACGATCGATAACCTAAAAATTAATCATGTATGTAACAGACGTAACCACAGGCGCTTGGGTATATAATACAGATTGTTTTGTTGTTGTTGATTAAAATATTCAATTTTCTGCATTTATAATACAGATCTATCTATGATCTATAAAATACCAAATTTTACTATCCATATTTCTTAGTATGAATAGTAAAATTTGGTATTTTCTCTGAGGCGTTTAAATCACTCGAAACTAGGTGAGAGATGCACAGAAGTGATAGATATGTAGATATGCAGTATGAAAATATAGAAAATTGAATATTTTAATCAACAAAAAAAAAAAAAAAAAAAAAAATGAAAAAAAAAATCTGTATCATATACCCAAGCGCCTGTTGACTTAACAGGGCCAGCAACAAGATATCAAATGTCTACTTATAGACACCGAGTGATTACAGATGCAGGCAGAGATAAGAAATATTAATTTCTATTTATTATAGTTATCTGGGTCAGGGAACAGATTATTAAACTATTTGTTCCTTTAGTATTTAAGGCTCTTCAAAATTCGTCAAAATAAAAATAAATAATCATTATTTCTTGAAGACGATCAGATGATGAATTTTCGGTTTTAATATATCAAAGTATGAAAATGTAAAATAGTGTAAGGAGATTTTGAGCCATCTCAATGATCAGTAGGCTACAAAGTGCTCCAAAATGATCAGTACAAGTTGCTTTCTTTAAAAAAAGAAATGTAAACCCAAATGCTTGTTTGGTATTAAATATTAGATAATTGTTTAATAAAGATGTATTGTTTTATATAATTATTGTAGTATAAGAATTAAAAACTGACATTGATTGTTTACTAAATGAAATTACAATTCAGTGTGGGTTGATATATTCATATATAGCTGGGATCACACATTCACGATTTTTACTGCTGTTCATGACAGGACCATTCCCGATTTAAATTTGTCAAAAGTCTGATCAAGATCCTGTGAATCGTGGATGGAAATTCAAACTTTAATTAAAATTTATATATATTTTTTTAATCACGACAACAATCAGATATTGTTCAGGAAGCGTCGATATTCAACCGTTTCCAAAATAATTTTTTCACGATAATCCCGTTCTCAATCCGCTTCTTATCCGATTTGTATCTTTCGCATGGTAAAATTTGACCGAATTTGTCACAACTGCATCCCGATTCTACCGAATGTAATCCGACAGAGATCAGACAGTGACCAGACAGTGAACCATCGCTGACGGAAGTTATCCGTTCGAAAACTGTCGACATACTCGGGATGATCAGGTACTGTCGGAATGTATTCCTATCACGATCCTCTCTATCGCATTGCAAACGTCTTTGTCTGGTCTCAGTCGTATTGTATTTTGTAGGTGTCGGGACTCTGACGTGGGTATCATTAACGAATTTCGTATTAATAACGGAACTGTTCCAGTACGATTTCGGCAAAGACGGTTTAAAGGACTTTAAAATCGACTGGATCTGGATGCAATCTGGACGTACTCAATCGGCAGAAAAACATCAATGAAAAATTTTCCAGATCATTCCCGTTCCACAAGACACCGTCCAGAAAACACAGAACAATGTTAAGATTTTGATCCGATACAGCAGAATCTGTCACGACATAGTCACGCTTGTCATCCGACTAGACAAAATCTGCTGAGTTTCCACGAATGTTACGGGACGAACCTAAATGTCGGGGTGCTTCGCCGAACTATCAAGACCATTCCCGACACGTAGGTATCTGTTACGAACTTAAACGACTGCGTTCAGACAATGATAGGACATTCCAGATAATTGAGGATAGTAATCCGACTTTTTCACTTTTCTTGTCTTATCGCTGTCTGATCTCAAACAGGAGCAATAATCGGCAATGTGTGAGCCTACGACTAAGGAATATTTTTTTCTCCTCTCTCCCGGAAGACAATATGTTGAGTCACCCACTGAATGTTCCATTTTAAGGTGCTGTTTTTTTTTTTTTTTTTTTTTGTAAGAGTTAGTTTTTTAGGCTAAAGTTCAAATACAAATGGGAAGAAATGTAATTAATTGATGATTATTTGTGTTCAAGAAATGCAGTTCGTGAACCTGTGAATAGCTGTGTTTTTTTTTATGAAATTTGATATGTTCATGGTTATTTGAACAATGGCTTGATATTGATTATTATTAATATCTTTACACCTACTCTGCAAGATTTTTGTGATGCTTAGGGTAGTACGCATTGGCAATTTTAAGTTGTGTGCTTTGTGCCCTTAAAAATTTAGATGGCAAAATGCTTTTGTTAAAAACAAAAATTTTAACTCGCTATGACGATATTTTCTGAATGTTCCAAGTAAGAAGCATGTTGTTTGGTGGTTGTCTTTTTTTGGTGCAGTTCATATTTGCTTTTTGTTTCTGGTTTAAAGTTAAGTTATATTTGTTTTTCCTGTTTAAATTGTTTTATAACAGTGTCTTGGTGCCCTTAGTAGGATGATGTCCCATGTTACCCAAGCCTTTGTTATGAAGGCTGTATTATAACCTATAACTGCTAACTTTGACTACACTGTGTCTAACTCTTCATGGAGAGTTGTTTAATTGTTTTTCCTACCATATTTAAAAAGAAATCCCCTCTGACATTTGACTAATTCATTAGAATAATCTACATGTATATAAATAAAGTGCAAGAAAGACTTCCTCTTAATTCCAGTATGAAAAAACATTAGATAGCCTGCTTTGTACATCATGTACATCTTGCCTAGAATCAGAATCTTAAATAAAATGTTAGTTATTCTTCTTTTATAGATTTTATTTTTGACAAATCTCGTTTCCGAATATAAATCGCCTTGTTTACATGAAATCTTATCTCATGAATTAACACAGCTGGTTTCAACGTTTGACTCTAATTAAAATAATTACGAATATATGTAAGGTAAATACTAGCAGCTTGCAATTGCGTGCAAGGAAGTATTCAAATGCTCATTAACATAGCTTGCGTCATGATAAATTTTGCATCTCTATAGCAACTTAAGATGCTAATGCTTATTCAACAGGTCAATTGATAAGCTATTGCGCATGTATATGAAAGGTGGCTATAGAAAGGACAGATGTATTCCGAATAACATCCGGTGTTCCGAAAGACTACGGACATCGTCCAATATATACTGGGTAAACCCTCAGGGGTTTACGAAATAAAACTATCCAGCAAAAGAGAAAAAATGATAGGTCAAATTAAGAAACCTACAAGGCAACTTCAGTTCAATTTCAATATTTAGACTATTCTAATGGATTTGTCAAATGTCAGGGAATATCTTTTTAAATGTGGTATGAATACAAATGAGATAACTCTCTATCAAGACACAGTGTGGTCAACGTTAGCAATTATAGGTTATAAATTATAATACAGCCTTCAATACAAAAGCATTGCTCACATCAGACTGCATCCTACTAAGGGCACCAAAACACGGTTATAAAACAATGTAAACAGGAAAATACAAATCCAATTTCACTTCAAACCAGAAACAAAAAGCTTATATGAACTGCACAAAAAAAGACACCCCTTAACAATATGCTTCTGACTTGGGACATACATACATACCATAAGACAGAAGTGAAATTTACCAAGTAAAAGAAACCCTTTAAAAGTGAATGAAACAATCGTGTAAAGATGAAAAAAAAGGAACACCTTACAACAGTTCATAAATGTGGCCTTCAACTAATATTTAGTTGCTGGGTATTCAGTGACAATTTCAGGTTTGACCATGTTATTATTTTTTTTTTCAATTTTGTTTGTTTATTTGTAAGTACAAGGTGTAAGCTGTTTTATCAAGGCTATAAATAGGTTTCTTTATGAAGTGGTTTCGGTCATCAAGGTGAAGAGGATACAGTGCAATTCAAATTGTATATATTTACAATCAAACTTGAAGGCCCTTTTCATGACTCACAATTTAAAATATAATGAACATTCAAATAAAAAGGAACATTCGGAAAATATCTTCAAAGCAAGTGAAAGGTTTAAAAAGTATTTGTGTTTTTAACAAAAGAGGTTTGTCATTTAAAACTTGTAAGAGCACAACGCACACAACTTCAAATAGCCAATGCTTTATACCTTAATCATCACAAAAACCTTGCAGAGCAGGTGTAAAGATCCTAATAATGACCAATACCAAGCCATTGTTCAAACAACCATGAACAAATCTCAAATTTCAATCAAAACAGCTATTTTACAGGTTCACGTATTGTATTTCTTAAACACAAAAAATCCTTAATTGATTAGATTTCTTCACATTTGCAATTGAACTTTAGCGTAAAAACTAACTCTTATATAAAAAAACAGCACCTTAGAATGGAACATCCAGTAGGGGTGACTTAACATGTTGTCTTTCGGGAGAGAGGAGAGAAACAAAAATATATTCCTTTAACAAAGATTCCTTAAAAAAAATATTTCACCCACAATGAACAGTATATAGTTTCTTTAAGTAAACAATCAATGTCAGTTTCTAATTCGTATACAACAAAAATAATCTAAAACAATGCATCTTTATTAAAACAATTATCTAATATTTAATGCCAGACAAGCATTTGGGTTTACGATTGCATTTCTTTTTTTTTTAAAGAAAGTAACTTGTAAACATTCGCAGACGGGCTGCGAACATTTCCGCCATATTTATACTTTACCACCAATCATAAGAAAACTCCGGAGGCTCTCCAAATGTGAGATGACGACTAGATATTTTCAGAAAACTTTGTAACAAACATTTTGATTTGTTGACAAAAGTACAAAACTTACGGTATGGAAGTGAAAACTAACGCGTTGGTTTTTCATACCGTATGTATTACGGATCAACGCGTTGAAATTGAAAACCAACGCGTTGAAAGTAAAACTAACGTGTTTAAAGTAAAAACCAACTCGTTGAAAGTAAAAACCAACGCGTTGATAATAAAAACCAACGTGTTGAAAATTTCATACTGTATGTTCATACCGCCAATGACACGAACGGTCACTCATAATGTTGTAGTGTAGTATATTGTACTTTAAATTTAAATTTTTAAATTTCTTTTTTTTTTGAAGAATTGTTGAAACATCAAATCAATGGTGAAGTTTAAGAGCATTATAGGGAAAACGGTACTATTACATTTTCCCAGCATTAGGTTGGCCTTTTGTGTACTCAAGACAGGTGAAGGAAGTCAACTTAGGAGGGCTGTGATTGGATGTGAGGGTACAATATAATTTTTTATTTATCTATGAATAACTGCAGTGTGTTTTACAATACATGTATAAATTTTAAAACCTATTGAAATATTTTCTAGAGAATTATTCGAAAAGGCTTCCAAAATTTCATAAATTTTTAAAATAGATTAATAAAGTACTAACATCACACATAACTGTTTTATTCAGGTTTTTATTGTAAAAACTGGTAAATTTAGAAAATGTTAGTATTGTCGCCTAGGGCAGAGTAAATAGTACCGTTTTCCCTGAAAACCGAAAATTTTAAATAGAATGAAATTCTAAACAGTGTGGTTGTGGCCATTGATTGACACATTAAACTCATCCATTGACTGGGACAATTTAGGTGAACGTTTGTATGTAACGACCATTGCTCACTGTGTACTTTTTAAAAACACTTAAACTATGGGGTCACCAAAGGTTCTCAACACCTTAATAAAGTAATTCGAAAAAATTAATCAGAAATAACACGATGTTTTGATTTATATCAATTATATAAATCAAAACATAAAGGTTATTTCTGATTAATTTTTCGAATTATTATATAATTAAAGGCGTTAAGAAACCTTGGTGACCCCACAGTTTAAATGTCTATCGTAGGTACGTCGTGAACAGTGGTCGTTACAGACAAACGTTCACGTAAATTGTCCCAGTCAATGAATGAATTTAATGTGTCAATCAATGGCCACAGCCACACTGTTTTGAATTTCATTCTAATGTCAAAAATGGGTGAGGACAGCCAAGCCTTGTGTTTTGTCATTTGTCGTCTGCTAACATACACCATGATCGAGGCAGATACAGTTTTCGATATAATCAAATACAAAAATCAGCGACTTTAATATCAACAGGGTTGTAAAATTTAATTTTTAACTTTTTTTTTAATTTTTTTTTTCCGAATAAGTTAATTAAACTAATTCATTGCTATTATATCTGATACAAGTACATTTTGTTTTAAATTCACGAATTTTTAAAGCTATTTAAATTGTATTTCAATTAAAACACCTTCCTTTGAAAGTTCACTACCTGTTTATTGAGAAACACACATAATATAAACTACCTTAAATTTATGTTGTAAAAGTGAAAAAAAATATGTGGTATACGGCAGCGAGACATCAACTAAACCAAACTTCATACACTGGTCGTTTCCGTTCCGGAACTATTTTCCTTTACTCCTTTACAAACTCCGTAAAGTGATCGTTTCCGTTCCGGAACTCTTTTCCTTTACTCCATTACAAACTCCATATAGTGATCGTTTTCGTTCCGGAACTATTTTGTTTTACTCCATTAGTGTAGAGTAGTATGCGGATCGGAGCTGGAACTGCCGGGGAGTTTACAACTAAACGACACGAAGTTGCACCATTATTAACATATTACGGTTGGACTCACACGTTCTATTAATCTATTAACACGGCCGACACTCGGCTAACCGAGAGATTGGTCGGTTAATCTATATTGAGTATGCGGCTATATCGGCGGTTGGTCTGTTAATCGGGTTGGCTAAAGTCTGTTAATCAGGTGTTATCGACAAAATCATTGAAAGTTCAGCATGTTTCATTGTATAACTTTTTAAATATATTTTTTTCATAAACATTATTGATGTCTAACAAAACAACTCAATATACTGAATCCAGTGGTGTAATCATTATTTTTCTAGCTTCGATGTACGATCTATAAAACGAAAAGGCGGGTTACTCATCAATAAATTTATACACATTTTACACACACACAATGTACACAAAATGAAACGTTGGTTGAATTAACTTGCATGCGATATTTTGAACATCGAGAAAAGACAGGCATTATGTTTGTTAACCATATTGATATCTTTGTGTGAAAAATCTACACGAAAATCTGTATTTTGGTGACATAAATCAATCTTTATTTAAAACCTGGTCTGTTAATGGGTCGGATGTATGAAACCCGGTCTGTTAATTGGTCTGTTAAGAGTTATGAATGGCAATAAACGTATAAATTTATTGCTATATGGCTGTTATCGGATCAAATGGGTAGGCTCAAGACGAGCGGCTAAAATATACGAAAACAACAAATGAGCAATGCAACATAAAATATACGATAACAACACATGAACAATGAACAGTTTAGACAATGGAAATTGAAAATTGATAAAAATGGTTTCAAAAAGTGTAATGTTAAAGTAATAGAATGAAATTCAAAACAGTGTGGCTGTGGCCATTGATTGACACATTAAATTCATTCATTGACTGGGACAATTTACGTGAACGTTTGTCTGTAACGACCACTGTTCACGACGTACCTACGATAGACATTTAAACTGTGGGGTCACCAAGGTTTCTTAACGCCTTTAATTATATAATAATTCGAAAAAATTAATCAGAAATAACCTTTATGTTTTGATTTATATAATTGATATAAATCAAAACATCGTGTTATTTCTGATTAATTTTTTCGAATTACTTTATTAAGGTGTTGAGAACCTTTGGTGACCCCATAGTTTAAGTGTCTTTAAAAAGTACACAGTGAGCAATGGTCGTTACATACAAACGTTCACCTAAATTGTCCCAGTCAATGGATGAGTTTAATGTGTCAATCAATGGCCACAACCACACTGTTTAGAATTTCATTCTATTAATTTCATCCAAGAATGGTCGCATACATAATGTGGATTCTGTTTAATTGTTATGAATGACACAAATTTGTCATCTACATTGGTAACCAGTATATAAATCAGAGATAAACGTCGTAATGTAACTAAACATGAGTGAATAAAATATATTTGGATGCTAGAATATAAAGAATAGAGAAAGAATAATATACATTTATTTCCCGTGCCTGAGGGAGATATGAAGATTTGTTCAATGACACGTGGGATAGTCTTAACCAATCAGATATTCATTTTGATTAAACTAGCAATGTGTATAAACAGTGGAATAATAAACAATTATAGCCGTTGAATGAGGGCGATACAAGGATGTATTGACCCGAAAGAAGTATATTGACTGAGGACGAAGTCCGAGGTCGATATACTACTTTGGATCGATATATCCTGTATTGACCTCATACATAGGCTATAACTGTTATATCTTTAATTACCAACCATATTTGTATCAAAATCGTCATTTGATATTGTTTGAATTTTATAGATCTCATATTGTGTCCTATACATTTACAACACATAAATTGTTATTTTATTTCTTTTCAGTTTTTTTTTTTTTACATCTAATATATTTGAAGATTTTTTGTATAAAACTTTTAACAATTCAAATTCAATTCAATTTAAAGTTTTATTGCCATATAAACTTTACAGTTTGTGACATATAATAAATATAACAACAACAAAAACAAATAAAGACAATAACTAAGTAACTCAATATATATATACAAATTCAGGTAAATATTAAAGGGTCCCCTGTCCACAGTTCCATAGACTTTGTTTTTATAAAGGGTCCTAGTTTATTCACTTGTGTTGGTGTTGATGGGTTAAGTATATATATATATAACTTTGTCATTGTCAGTGAGATTAGCAAATGAATTACTTTCTCTGTTAATGCAATTAAAATATGTTTATCTAATATTTTAATTGTGAGAACAATTTATTAAGAAATGTTTCTCATCATCTACATCTAGTACTTTGCATTTTTTGCAAAGTCTCTCTTCGCGAGGAATTTTAAAATGCCTTCCTTTTTCAATTAATAATGAATGGTCACTGATTCTAAGTTTTGTAATTAAATTCAAAGTTTGAGTTAGAGAGGTAAGGTTTGTTCAATAGATTTGGCTCAAGTCCTTTATAAACAATATCATGAAATTCATAACATGACGTCACAAAGTATGTCGGCTTTTAGACAATCTGAAAAGAAATTAACAACACCCCCCATCCGGACCCTCATGGATCTGGAAAATCTGGATGGAGACGCAGAATATAGAATAGTCGATTAGGACAGTAGAGAGTGATGCATTGCTAAAAAAAAAGGAGAGAAAAAAATAATAATTGTTTATAATACAGACATGAAACACCCCTGGGTGTTGAAACAGTTACGGATTGCGATGTACTCATATTGGTGACAAATGCTAGAAGGTTACATGCGGACAACTGCAGTTCTCCTCTGCACTTCTGTAGAAAGGGACTAAACGGAATAAAATGAATTAAAACTTAAGTTAACCAAATGTAGCTGCATTCGCTCCTTTCCATTTACTTCTTTAGAATGATTTGAAAACAACATATGATTAAGTAATAAAAGAAAAGAACCAATTGGATGATGCTGACGAATAAGAGTTTAACTTTCAGTGACAAATATCATGTACATACATGTATGAGAACGACAGCAAGTTATATGTTCCGTGTTGTATTAGAAAGACACTTTCAGTCGGATTTGAGAACGTGCTACTTTGAACAGATATAAAAATTAAGGCCGATTGAAAACTTTAATAATAAATTCATGCATATTCCAGCGGCCAATCCATATCACGCTATATATAATATTGAAGTGACACACCCTTCAATAAAATGCGAAGAAAGTAAAAAAAAAATGCTCTTACTAGAAGGATACTGTTGTACCGTATTGTCATTTTTTTTTTACTCAAGAACATCTCCCTCTTAACTTTTTCAATGGGAACATGTAAAGGTAGCAAAACTATTGCCGTGGATAATAACTCTTAAAAATACAAAGGTAGCAAAACTATTACCTTGGCTAAATAACTCTTAACTGACACAATTTCAATTGTCCAACCCATTAACAGACTGTATTCCCATAATTTTCACTAAAACGTGGTATTATTCACGTTATATTACAATTATGAAATATTTACTATTATCAATTTATTTTTTAGAACCAAAGTACTATTTTGTGTCCTTTAAATGATATATAAAATTGTTTATTTCGCCTTTTATTAATAAAATTGCTATGCATATAAGCATAAATTATACATACTTGCGCGACGCCTTTTAGATTTACTGAAAACTGCGCAGACTATGAAATGTTTTTACAGGTGGAAAATATTCTATGATAAATATCATTTTGTCAGACACTTTTCTTTTTTTGATTTGGTTCTTATAATATACCAAAAATCTGTATATTTAATAGAGTTTAACATAAAATTGTGCATTTTACTCTTAACAGACGTATAACCAACCCGATTAACAGACCAATCTCCCATATAGCCGCATACTCAATATAGATTAACCGACCAATCTCTCGGTTAGCCGAGTGTCGGCCGTGATTAAGTTCAAAATAATATAAAAAATAATAAAAAGAATTAATAAATAAAAAGATGAATTGTCATTGAAACAACTATCCACATAAAACTTATCTTGTTGTGTAGGTACATAATAACATAATGACATAAGACGTAGAGCCTCGGAGCCAGTGGCCTAACAAGTTATATAAACCACGCAATTACTCGTATAAACAATTCAAAAGAGAAAGACATCGGAATGATTTCTAGACAAAATAATAAACGAAAACACAAATAACCACATCAACAATACAAACAACACCGTCCTGAACCCCATTTCCGTTACACCATTAAACTTTAGCATGTTATCCGAATGCACTTCAGAGTGCCATATGCAATCGCATTTTAGCGTGTCATAGCATTGCACTTTGACGTATCATCTTATCGCACTTTAACGTTCAATCTGATCGATAATAACAATCGCACTTTAGCGTCTGACACAATCACACTTTAGCGTAGACAATCGCACTTTAGCGTGAGCATCTCACTTTAGAGAACAATCGCACTTAAGAGTCCTACATATAAATACATGTATAGTTTTACTATCAATTGTTTTTGGCATGCACACGTATTAAAATTGCGGTTTTGATACACCGCCATGAATCTTAGGTTGGATCTTTGTTTTCAATTAAGACTTATAAGCCTCAAATATATGTCCGGCCTCAAATCTATGGCCTTTTTAATATTGCGTCATAGACGTTCCACGTCTATGTCCTTTATTGTTTCAAATCTATGTCCTGTATTGTCTCACATCTATGTCCTTTATCTACTATAGGATTAAACGCCTTTTTAAAGAAATGTATTGGTGTATAAACTCGACCAATTCACTCACAAACATGTGAGTGACTTGGTCCAGTTTAAAAATATGATACTAATATATGCATTACGTTCAATGTTTCATAAAAATGCGTTGAAAGGAGCGGTATGGGCTTTGCTCATTGTTGAAGGCCGTACGGTGACCTATAGTTGTTAATGTCTGTCTCATTTTGGTCTCTTGTGGACAGTTGTCTCATTGGCAATCATACCACATCTTCTTTTTTATATTTAGTTTAGTCAATTTACTTAAATAAATTTGATAATATAAAGATTCTTCGCCATTGACTGTTAGGGAAACAACAATCAATCGAACTAATTCATAATTATTTTTTTTTTTTTTTCCAAAACTCCTTTTTACAAGTAAAGGCATAATACGTACTTATTAAGCAAGAAAATGAAATCCGGTTGATACACGAAGAATGTCACAAGTGGAGCTGGATCTATTAACCCTTCCGGAGAACCAGAGATCACCCCCCCCCCCCCCCCCCCCCCCAATAATTTGGTTAGGTTCGAGTTGCTCAGTCTGTGGTTGTTTATGTTGTGCTATGTGTATTGTTATATGTCTGTTTGTCTTTTACTGTTTTGGCCATGGTGTTGTCAGTTTATTTCCGACTTATGTGTTTTGAATGTCCCTTTGGCTTCTCTTTACTACCGGACTATAATGTCTGTTAAAATTTAACTTCCTTGCTCGTTCTGTTTTTGTTCTAAAAAAACATATTAACAAACAGCAAACGGGGTGTTACATGTATCAAAGGAGAGTCGTTTTACGTGTAGAACAAATTGAACTCGAAGATTGTGAATAGTTTAGTATTCTGCTACAGGGGAATACGTTAGATCGTATGATTATAAGCAAGACTACTCTTAATTGAAATAAATAAAAGGATTCTGTTACTTCATTTAGAAAATCGGCAGGTGTATTTATTAAAAGATCTCAATTTATTTATCGATAAAAATGTAACAAAGTATCTCAATTCCAAGGTCTAAATAAGTTCATACGATACCCTTTAAGTTATTCTAGACTTAGAATTCAAGACCTTATGAAAAACGAAGAATTTATCAATCTTTCATTAATGAGAATTTTTTTCTGATTTTTTTTGCCAATTTTATATTCACTGCCTTCAACAGCAACATTTAACGTCGAATAATATTTGATAAAATCAAAATATGTTAATTTTTGAAACTCAGAGTTAAGTACCTATATGAAATAGACTCTCCTGTATCAGTTTGTTTTAACTTTAGAATTTTTATCATGATACAAGGGAAATTATCCTCACTCTTTTTTGTTTGAGTAGGAATACGTGATAACGAAAGCTAACCAAAGATAAATCTGTCATTTAAGTTTAAAACATACTTGTTGTAGCTGTAGTCACGACAGTTGTACCGGCTGTAGTGGTAGTCACACCAAGACCTAACGCCATCACTACAATGAATATTACATATAAATGATACATCTTCAAGATAGTTTAACATTACTAAGAAAAGCGACTAGACATAACACAAAATTGAATATTTAAGGTTTATAGACGTCATTTAAATCAGGTTAGCTGGGTTTTTGCCATACCCTTCAATTAATTTTAACTTTAAAGATTACCATGACTTGGATTTGTTGGGGAATTTTTATTTCATACAAAGATTTGTATGGAAAACATTGAATATTAAATCAATCAATGTACATGTAAATGTATAAAGCTGAGATAAATAATAAAAATGGAGAAATAAAATAATAATAAGGGTTTGGATATCCCTAATCACAAAAAAGCGCCCTTTCAGTAATATTTATGTCTATTTGTCAATAATTTGATCGTAGTCAAAGATGTTTTTTTTTCTTGTCAGTGTTGAATATTTTCTAAAGAGATTGCATTAAATGAGGTGTTCACCTTAGGCGAGTACAACGATCTCAGCACTTAAACTATTCTGTCAACAAATATATTATGCAAAAAGAATTTGAATCTGTAAAAATTTGTAACTATGCAAACATGTGTATTGAACAGACGTGATAAGTAAGTAGTTGCCATTTGTTATAGAGTACTAACATAAAAAGGGTATGAATAACAGTGGCAATAACATTCCAAATCCTCCACCAAATCCACCGTCAAATCCATCATCAAATCCACCGCCTTGTAATCCATCATTTTCGACCAGTAAAAATGTGCGTCTTTCATCAGAACGTCTACCCTCAACAGGAACCAGTCTAGGTACAGGTGCAGGCAATATATTGAGCTTACCACCTGGTGGAACGAAGGTGGGAGGTCCTATTCTTGGTGGTGATGGTGGAAATATCTGACAGCCAATTAGGACAGGACCATTCAATAATCAAACAAATACCGTTATTAGAAGGACGGCCAGTTTAAAATACGCCATCTGCTAACCAAAAACTAAATTATATAAACAGACCTTTTACATTGAAATGCAAAATATATATATTCTTAATAGCGAGAAAGCTTTACTGAAGTCTTTACTTTGAGAGAATAGTCAAGATGTAACCGCCACACGAACAACAGCTATGTTTTATTCAACAAAAATTTGAACCGATGAATGAATACAAAATAACAAGATTCCAAAAATTGCAAATTCATTTATCATATTTGTTAACGAACAAAGACAAGAAGATAAACAATATGATTGTTTTTTTTTAAAAGCAACATACTAGTAGATGTTTATAGTAAAATAAAAAAATGACCAATCCCATCAAAGAAGGGTTTCCATTCACTAGAACGATAACATAATAAATTGATTATTGATAAGTGTATAATACTATTTATGTGAATTGAATATACATACATCTTATTAATAAAGAAACGATTTCTTTTACATAGATATATTGTATATATTTACTAAAATTTGTAGCGAAAACGTAACAAAAAAAACCGAACTTTGTTATACAGGACTAATATGTGTGGGTATAAATTCAGTTACTTAAAGTTCTCTGTCACTTTTCCGCTAAAAATAAAACACCCGAATCCATACGGGTATAAAAATGTTATAAACATCAATTTATACGCTTGTTATTGTCTGGCCCTTTATATGTTGCTGTTTGGTGTGAATAAACTCATCATATGTACAAAGATTTAAATTTTGTATTAGTGCCAGACTTACCTTTCGTTTACAAAAGACTCATCAGTGACGCTCGAATCAAAAAAGATAAAAAGGCCAAATAAAATACGAATGTGAGCCAAGGCTTCGTGTTGAAGGCTGTAATTTGACCTACAATGCTTTACTTTTACAAATTGTGACTTGGAGGGAGAGTTTCCACATTGGTACTCATATCAGATCTTCCTATATTTATAAAACTTTTAAAATAATTGATTGGTCGATATCATTTTCAGTTATAAATTTTTTTATAACTTTTTAATGTAGAATTAGAAATAAACATGTTAGAAAACGGCTGTTGCAAAATTTCCATATAAGCGTACAATTTAACGCTGCAAAGTAATATTGACCTACAAACTCTAAACCAAAGTTTTTGGGACGTTTGTTAAGTTTGTGTATTTTTCAGTCCAGTAAATGCATCAATAGCCTTTAAAAAATCGTTTCATCTTATAATATTTAAATTCTATCTTTTGTTCATGACTTAGTTCATAATTATTTGTTCTTTGAAATATATGCCTCTTATACATGTAGCCATGTAATATTATTTCGTTGGTAAGTGTCTATCATAATCATTTTGTTTCATTTTGTAGTCAACTCTTTGGTTTCCTCATAATCCTTGTATCCATAATGAAGTTCCTTTTGGGTAAATTGCTGCAGTAAAATAGAAAATGAATGATTATTTATAGCAAAAATATCATCAAGACAATAGTGTTTTTTTTTTAGATTAATCGATCAAACGTAATTAAGACAAATCTTTACTGTCCTAAAATTCCTAAAGCATGAACAAATATCATATTAAAAAAGAACAAAAGGTACTGATAGGAATATTCAAAAAGCAGTACAAAGATGTTGTCCAGACAAACACGAAAATTTGCAGCTTAATAGTAGCATTAAGTATATCTAGCTTACGTTAATTTTTATGACAGAAAAAGACTTTATATGAGTTGAAGCAAATAAATTTGAAATCATATATTTGTCGAAGGATCATTTAAATTGATAAGATAATCACCCTTCAATAATAATGTATTGCAAGTGTAAAGCAAAGAGTAGAAAAGACATTACTGTCAATCGAAGTCAACAGACCATTAAAAGCAAATCAATCTGAAATCATATTTTTCAAGGAATTATTGAATTCGCTATTTAAGGTGGTACCCAACACTTTCACTAAAATTAATTTGGCTCGTTTAATTTTCATAAAATTTTGTCAAAGTATTTACTTTGACACTTTAACAAAAATATAAAAATTTAGAAAAAAATTTGAACCAACCGTTTTGTCAGAAAAAATTACACTGGTTATATAGCAATTTGACAAACACCAATTTTGATCATTGAGAAGCTTAATATTCCTATTACAACACAACGTAATTAAAACGTTAAGCTGATTTTACAGAGTTATCTCCCTGTAGTGTTAGGTACCACCTTAATCAATATTGACAGAACAATATTAATGCCTACCTCATGCGCTACGCTAATCAATACCTTAGAAATTATTTTAGTATCTTAATTATCAAAACAAATCAATAGCAGTTTTCTTATATTAACAACAACTGTAAAATAATGCGGATGTGAGTAAAAAAAATTATCTATATTGTTGGTTTGTCTTGTCAGAATTTAATAGTAAGATTACTTAAAGTAAAAATTGATTTGAACCGAAAGTGAACTGATATCGATCTAATTCCATATTTGAATAGTTAAACTAACATGTTATTACCTTTATGGTGTCCGGTTGTCCTGTTCAAAATCATTTCAGTATTCAATCTTTATATATGCTGTGACAAGGAAGGTAATTCTTCCGATAATTTGGAAAGCTTATTAAACTGTTTGACGAAATAACAAATAAATATCTTTCTATCGACATTATAACCTACTTTACATCCCAGCTCCTTTGTTCTAACAGGAATGATCTGAGCCGGATCACCCCTACCAGATCACCCCAGTTTGAGTTTCTTTGTTATGCATGCTTTCGTTTGTTCTGTAAAATTTTGGCGGGAATGCCAAATTCACTATAAAACTTATAATTAATTATACGGAAAAGACTATCTATCAAAATTCACGTAGAAAAAATCCAGTGAATATGCTGGGATTCGAACTCAAGACCTTAAGCATATCAAGCCACGACACATACCAATACACCAGGACGACTTGATACGAACTAATTGTAATTTTACATACTTAAAGGAAGCAAGATATTTTTATAAGTGGGTCGAGTTGTCAGAACTTTTTTCAGTGGGGTTTAAACCTTTTTCGTTCATAAGTGAGTTTTCAGACTGATAGTTCAATTTGATTTTACACTTTTTCAAAAGTGGGTCGAGTCGGTAAACAAGAGTGGGGCGATTTTGTTACAAAGTGGCGATAAGTGTGGGCCGATTGGCAAATGGGGCGAGTTGACATTGTTTGATATCTACTCATCGTGTTTGGGGGTCATAAAGGGTATACATCATATAGTAATAAATAAAGTATATTTTAATGGTTGTGTGGCGTTTTAAACTAGATTTTATGAATTGTAAATCGTTTTTCGACTAATCTTAAAGAGCTGGGATGTAAAATAGTTATCCCACTCGGACTTGGTGTGTCAGTGTTAGATCACCCTCTGGCCTCCGGCCATCGGGGTGATCTAACACTGACACACCGCGCCCTTGAGGGATAACTATTAATTAAAGCCAGTTCGAGAGTTTAATCCTTTTTTCTTCATCCTTTTCAAATCTGTAAGGTAAATCATGTTATTTTATTTAATAGTACACTTTTCATCATCGTGTTTGTCGACATACAAGTCAATACCCTTGCTTCCCTTCTGAGGTCACGAGTGAACATATAAAGGTTATTCAAGAGATATGTGTTGTGTACGGAAGAAAACTACACATTTTGTGTCATTTGTGATGTAGACGAAACCCGTAAAACTGGATTTCTCAAATCGTAAGCAAAGTTCATTATGCCGCTAATTATAGTTATCTAGTTTACAGTTCACAGTCTGAACAGATCTTATATATGGTATTCCATGTTCACATACAAATGACTGTATCGGATGCCATATATTTTAAGTGCCTTTACAACATACATTGGTATTATTTGGGATTTTGTTGTTATATCAGTCGTGTTTGATATGCGTCTCTTATATTTTTTTATATATCGTTCTTGTGTTGATATCGATTATATGCGTGGAAAAGCAACAACACCTCTTCCTTGGTCTGCTTTTAGCCTGGATATATATACCTTGTCGAGCAAATAAAATTATTTAACCGAAAGTGCACGAAAGGACAACCCCAGTTCAGACGTTTGAAGAATTTAATGATGCCTTTCAATTGTTTGGCCTTTGAAGATCAACTATAAAGTGAACAATCATCTTAAGGCTTATTTTGTAATGTATCACATTCTAATGTTCGGTGACAGTTAAATTGCTAAATGTATTTTTTGGTATGTGTATCAGAGTCAAGTCCTTAATGCAATATGGATTTGCTTATTGTTGAAGGCTGTACTATGATACATAGTTGTTGAATTCTACGTCGTTTTGGTCTTGGTAGCAATATTTCTTATTGGCAACCATAACACATCTTCTTATGTTTAAATTAAAACCAAAATTCAACAGCAAACAAATGGATAACTTAATAGTTATCAAAGGTACCAGGATTATAATTTAGTACGCCAGACGCGCGTTTCGTCTACATAAGACTCATCAGTGACGCTCAAATATAAATATTTATAAAGTCAAACAAGTACAAAGTTGAAGAGCATTGAGGATCCAAAATTCCAAAACGTTGTGCCAAATACGGCTAAGATAATCTATGCCTGGGACAAGAAAATCCTTAGTTTTTCGAAAAATTCAAAGTTTTGTAAACAGGAAATTTACCAAAATGACTACATAATGGATATTCATGTCAACACCGAAGTGTTGACTACTGGGCTGGTGATACCCTCGGGGACGAAACGTCCACCAGCAGTGGCATCGACCCAGTGGTGTAAATAGTTATCAAAGGTACCAGGATTATAATTTAGTACGCCAGACGCGCGTTTCGTCTACTTAAGACTTTAAATTAGACATAAGGATAAAAAACAATCAACAATGTTGAAACCAACAAACAGTCAACAATGACATTACATATAGCCAACATTGTGAAAACAAACAGTCAACAATTTGGTAACAAACAGACACCAACATGGTAACAAGTAACCAGCAATGTGATTATAAAACAGCCAACAATGTTGAACACTCCCATAGTCAAAATACAGTAACACCAGTGTTATAGATATCAGGCAACAACACGGTGGTGGTTTGATGTCAGTAGTATAAAGCTTTTTTTTAAGAATGAAATCATCGATTCGCAATCATTCCGTCCACACTTCATAAAGAGGTCACATAGTCATCAATAAATTCATAACCACATCTCAGCCTAAACGTTCACCTATACAAGTTGGTCCTACTTTTGATTGTTTTTTTTTTTATATAAACTCAAATATTCTACAAAATATACCGTTTCATCTAGTCACCGTCACGTAAAATTGACACAATGATTTTGGTTGAAATTGTTAAACTACCAACCACATTCATTCAAGATGACGTTTTTGAAGTAGCGGAATCAAAAATCAATTTTGCCAATTTTACGTGACGGCGACTATAGGCTTCTAGTAAGTGTTATACAAATAATATGTCAGTGTCATTTACTAGTTCTCTTACTTTTTTAAAAGAATTTATCATACGCTTTTGTAATAAAATAATTACATTAAGAATTTGTGGTCTTTGAAATTTTAAGACAAATTACGCTTTTTTGATGGTCATTTAATCAATGATAGATATAGTCTTGACTTTCGAATTCTGTACATTACTTCCCCCTATCGATATATCTTATCAAACAATTTTTTTCTAAATAAGAAAATTAATGTATCTGCTGTAGCTCATATGAAGCCTTCTGTGAAAAGTATGTTAACTACGCTGGAAGTGTGATGCGATTATAAAAGTTTTTGGTTTTGATATATGTTTTTCTTCTCTTAAACTTATTCAATACTTTAAAGATTTTGGACGATTAATTATGAGATTGAAATATTGTGTCGGCAAATATTAACTCTCTAAGACTTATCGCTCTCTAAATGCTTTAAAGTGTTATTTAGGTTATCTTATATACGGAGGCTTCTTCTTTTTTTCTGGACCATCTCTTCTTTGATATGTTTTTTTCTACTGTTTTATGTATTCAAACATACTATTAGTTTTTATTCATATTCTTTTGAATTTTTGCCTATGGTTTGTTATTTTTATAGTTCGATCACAAATCTCTATTGATACCGTTTGAGGAATCGTCCACATCTTGATTTAGTTATGCAGATAAACAAGACAAAGAGTACACTAATTCATACTTGTTCATATATATATATATATTTATTTAAAACACAAATTTAGAACACACAATATATCTTTCCGCATATTTTTGTATTGCAAATAAGTGTAAGGTGCAACAGTGGTAGCAGCTGTGAAAGCAGCATACGTAGTGGAAGCAGCAGTAGTGGTTGCAGCAGTGGTTGCAGCAGTGGTAGCAGAAGTGTTAGCAGTAGGGGTAGCAGTAGTGGTAGAAGCAGTGGTAGATGCACCGGAGGCTGCAGCAGTGGTAGCAGAAGTGATCGAAGCAGTGGTAGAATCAGCAGAGGCTGCACCAGTGGTAGAATCAGTGGTAGAAGCAGTGATAGCAACAGTCGTAGCAGCAGTGGTAGAATCAGCAGTGATAGCAGCAGTGGTAGAAGCAGTAGTAGAAGCAGACAAATGGGAAATAGACTTAAATATACAGATTGAAGATTGAAATGCTATTTATTTCATGCCCTTCATAAAAACCAGAAATTCGTTTTTACAAAGTTTTGTAACTGAACTATGTACATTTTGTTCAGAAGTTAGAGAAAATATTTTTCACATTTTTTGGGAATGTAATGTAACACAAAACTTCTGGTTTTCCATTGTAGATTGGATTAGAAATTATGACATCTTCTTGCCTTTTAGTGTAAAAGAGGTCATTTTAGGTGTGTCTGAGGATTTTGTCAACAGTTAAACATTTAATAATATCTTGTTGTTACTTAAATACTATATATACAAATGTAGATGTAAGAGCATATTGCCCACAACATATGGTGGAATAGAATATTTAAAGTATTGGATTTAAGTTTCTTAACCCCTACACAAAAAATAAAAATGGATCAGAAGTGGCAATTGTTAGAAGCAGCATTTGATTAACAAAATCAATTGTAATATTTATATCTTATTATACCGTTATAATTTAATCGATCTTACAAGTGTTAATTAACTTTTTATACTTTGTGTCTAATACTGTATTATGTAATTTCACACGTTTTATCTTGAAAAATAAAATAATTACAAAAAACAATGGTACGTAGCGGCAGTGGTAGTAGCAGCAGTGGTAGCAGTAGTGAGAAGTGGTAGCAGCAGTGGTTGTAGCAGCAAAGGTAGAAGCAGCAGTGATAGCAGCTGCAGAGTTAAACTCAGTGGTGGTTGCACAGAGGTAGAAGCAGTGGTGGTTGCACAGTGGTAGCAGTTACAAAGGTAGAAACAGTGGTAGTAGCAGCAGTGGTTGCAGCTGCAGAGGTAGAAACTGTGGTGGTTTCACAGAGGTAGAAGCAGTGGTAGTAGCAGTGGTAGTAGCAGCAGTGGAAGCAGCTGCAGAGGTAGAAGCAGTGGTGGTTGCACAGAGGTAGAAGCACTGGTAGTAGTAGAGAGGTAGAAACAGTGGTCGTTGCAGAGAGGTAGAAGCAGTGGTGGTTGCACAGTGGTAGAAGCAGTGGTAGAAGCAGAGAGGTAGAAACAGTGGTGGTTGCACATAGGAAGAAGCAGTGGTGGTTGCTTAGTGGTAGAAACAGTGGTAGTAGCAGCAGTGGTAGCAGCTGCAGAGGTAGAAGCAGTGGTGGTTGCACAGTAGTAGAAGCAGTGGTAGAAGCAGTACAGTTGTGAATAAATTTCATTAACCTTTGTGGTCGCATTCTTCCCTGTCAAAGAATATATCAGTTTCCGATCTTTATATATGCTGTAACGAGGATGAAACTACTTTGCAATAATAAGCCCGCTAATTGAGTTATACAATTTGACGAAAACACTTGTTAACCTTTTATCGAAAGTGCATCCTTTTTTTTTCAACCTTTTCAAAGGTGTTAGCTGTATCATGTTATTTTGTTAAAATACATTGATTCATCATCGTATGTGCAAACATACATACGGTGACCTATAGTTGGTAACATAAATTGCATTTGGTCTCTGGTGGAGATTTGTTTCATTGGAATTTAAACCACATCTTCTCATCATATCACCCGTACAATAATGTATGGTGACGTATTGCTTTGTGCAGTTGGAATTGGGAATTTTTAATATGGCAACCGTTACCAGGGGAACAGAACAAGTTTGAAAATATAAATGTTTGCTTTTATTGAATATTGAGTATAACTGAACTTAAAATCACCATATACTAGTATACAGTTATAGTATTCATAACATCCAGGTTTTGTAATGAGTTTGAGAATCTTAAAAAATACAAGATAGCCATGGAAACTGCATATGTTTAGCAATACACCCTAAGTGAAAACGTTAAGTAGCATACAAAGTAAAATCACAAAAAATACTGAATTCCGAAAAAGATTCCAAACCGAAAGTCCCCAATCAACAGGCAAAATCAAAAACGCAAACAGATCAAACGAATGGACAACAACTGGACTTATCTGACTTTTGATTGAGCCTTTAATTAATCAACGTGGTTGGTCAAAACCGGTGAAACTTAATGGTATAATCTTTGTCATGTGTCAAAGGTAGAAGGTGTTATTGTAATTTTGAAACGGTTACCGTTACAATGTTAACATAAAAATGTCGAAATTCAGTAATTTTCCAAATTTAATGAAACTTTATAGAAATATTAAGGGGCATGTCCAAAGTTACTTTTAGCCTTTGGAATATCCAAAATAGCATATGTTGCAATTAAAACTGCAAAAAAGTGATAAATTACAAATGATCAAAACGTTCTGAAAATTAACTGAAAAATGTAAAGCAACTGAATACATATCTACTACCCTACCGAAGTAGAATAGAAATTATAGGCACTACGAGCATATCATAATGATTCAGAGATACGGGTTGTGCACTAACAGAAGTCATATTATATAGAGATTAATACATGGCCTTTTCCATATCGGCCCGGGTATCATCCCGAGACCCCCATATGGGTCGACGGATGATACCCGGGCCGATATGGAAAAGGCCATGTATTAATCACTTTATCATATACTTCCGACATGTATGGCAAATTAACAAATAAAATAACTTTGACGTCGTCCTAAAAAAGATCTGACGTCACAATGGAAAATAAAAAACCGATACCGGAAATACCGGAAGTAACTTGCACGTGAGGCACTTTTATGGGTTTTGTGCACGAGATGCCTCCTTATATGGGTTATCAGCCCGGGTGGGAATTTATGGCTTGTGTACTTCCGCTCATTACACATATGCAAAAGCTGTCATGTCAATGCTTACATAATGTAGTATATGATAAATGTGTTTATTAATTAACACTTTGTTTTGTTATCATCATTTATGAAACTGAATACATTAAATCTTATCGAAATATTATATGCATCTCCATTGATTCAATACACTTAACCATAATTGATATACATGTAAATATTTTACTCCTTCATTGTTGGCAAACAATTTACCCACCAAGTTTTAGCTTTTTGTATTTTAGGAATAGTTGTTTCTGTTAGACGTGAATAAAGACAATGAACAATGTGACCAGTTAAATAGATAGTTAAAAATGGTAAAATACCATGTTGTTAATCATTGCGATTCTCATTTGGGAGTTGACATCATCCAATCAGAATGCTATACTCATTTGTTCTATCCAATCAGGAAGAACATTTCTATTTGCACTAGGATATTTCCTTTTTAAATCTATTTAATACATGTATGAAGATCATTTCATGATGTTACATCTGATAATTGTTTTGTCTTTGGATACATTTGTAACTAGTCAAGAATAGACGACGAACCTTGCGTAATTAGCGAGGTGGAGAAAAGGTGAGCTAAACATTTTTTGTATAGAAGACCTTCTTAATGCTCCTTAACTTCGTACCTAATTTTCTTATTCTCCAATTTTTTTGTGATCTGAGGGTCACTGATGACTCTTTTCAAGACGCCCATCAAGCAGTACAAACTCCTCCGATTATTTATTCAAAGATGAACTGGTAATAGCGACCAACTTGATTATTATTATTTATTCTTTGTGCTTCAGCATCCCATTATTCTATACTCTTTTGTTTTTTGTATAGTTTTCTCTATTCTTTATCTGATGCCCCACAATTTTATGTCATTGTTGTTTATTCTTGATCTTTGAGAAATTCCCCAAATATCGTTTTATTTGTGCAGATGGAAAAATGCAAACATTAAACAAATTCTGATTCTTTATGTTTAGATTAAACACAAACACACGTTGGGTACACACATTCTATGTTTTTGCAAATCTATCATCAAGGCGGGGGAGCTAGGGTGGTGGCGGGGGAGCTGTGGGGGTGGTAGCCACAGTTGTAACAGCAGCCGTGGTAGCAGCAGCCGCAGTGGTAGCGGCAGCTGCGGTTGTTACTGCGACAGTGGTGGCTGCAGCTGAAATAGAGAATAAAGTGATAATATATCACACGTTAATACAACCATGCATATGATACGTTTTTGTAATCTATAATTAGTGGGCAACTTTACCTTGTTGTTGTAAAAAAAAAAGCAAACAGAAAATGGTGTGTTACATGTATCAATTAGAATTAGTTGTACGTGTGGAAATTTTTTTTAACTTAAAAGTTGTGAAAAAAAATGCTAGAATATCGGCTACAGGGTTTACGTTGGATTGTATGAGTATAGACAAGACATCTCGAATCAAATTAAATAAAAATTATTGATTAATTGATAAAATCCACAAGTGTATTTATTTAATCAATGGCTATTATTAGTTTTGAATTTGTTGAACAATACCATTTATTTTTGACTCTTCACATTGAATAATCCGAGAAGCGGATTATGTAAAATGTGAAGAGTCAGAAATTTATTTTATTGCCCAATAAATTCAAAGTAAATTATTGCCATTCATTATAAATGAATTTCTTTCAAAAATAAGTCCTTATGAACTTTTTGTATATTATTCAAATTAACTATAACAACGTTCATGTTGGTGTATGAATAAACAACGTCAGAGTGGGCGTGTCGCCATAAAAATTGACAATATTGAAAATTAAAACTTTTAACCAATCAGAAGACAGTAAATACACAAAAATTATGTTTTAAGTGATCTGCATGTGCTGATCATACAAAATAAATGTAATAAAGTAGCAAAGTCTAAAGTTTAGAAATTTACCAGAATTTATTCTGTACTTAGTGTTCAATAAAGTATGAGACAAGAAAAATTATTAATTCCCATCAGCGGAATGTTTGTTCATTTATTTACATTTCTCAATTAAACATTGATAAATGATAGGAATTGTGGCAAATACGATATAATATCTAACCAACTTAAAATAGGAACATACAATTTTTTTTTGAAAGGCCAATTTAAACAAAATACGACTATGTTTATGTTCTCTAAGACATTTCGTAAATTTGTGTGGGTACTTTTAGAACAAGAAGACTTTCCTAAAGGAATAATAAAGATTAACAGAAAATAAAGATGATCTTATTATTCATACGTGTCTAACCTTAGTTTTGTATAAAGTTGCAAAATCAAGGGCTACAGAATGATATCAATATCCCTTTAAATAGAAACTATCTATATGTATAATAATAAGGTATTCAGAAAAAGTAAAATAATAAAAAAAAAAAGCGGAAAGTCTCTTATCAAATATTCAAGAATACTTCACAAACAATACCATAAACCATAAACGTAACGTAAATTAAACGTGTGTTTCGTAATATATAGATTGATTGTTTTTACTTAATATACAAATTGTGACTTGAATGGAAAGTTGCCTCATTGGCAATCATACCACATCTTCTTATATAGGTATAGGAAGATGTGGTAAACGATTAAAACGATTAAAAAAATATATTTAAGGTATAAATTGAGTGTAAATTGACATTGCGATAAGACGTGTCACGGTACTCGTCTATCCCAAATTCATGTATTTGGTTTTGATGTTATATTTGTTATTCTCGTGGGATTTTGTCTGATGCTTGGTCCGTTTCTGTGTGTGTTAGTTACATTGTAGTGTTGTGTCGCTGTTCTCCTCTTATATTTATGCGTTTCCCTCAGTTTTAGTTTGTTACCCCGATTTTGTTTTTTGTCCACGGATTTATGAGTTTGAACAGCGGTATACTACTGTTGCCTTTATAATTTCTCCTGAATTTATTTGACACTAGATTTGGGTTATCAATTACTGAGTTTAATTCAGTTTCTAACCGAACTACACGTTTGTGTAACAGTCTACCAATAGTAGACTTGAATTATCTTGTAGCATGTCAATTGTCTTTAACCCTTGAAGAATTACCAAAAAAAATCTCAATTTGTTAATAATTTTATATATTTACACTGTCTTCAACAGCCTTATTTTACTTTTAAGAACTTCTTATTAATTAAGGAATGATTGTAATATTTTTTCTGTCTATTCGAAATAACATCAAATATGTGATGCACACTGAATAACCCGCACCACATTTTTGATGTTATTTCGAATAGACAGAAAACATATTTCAGTCATTTCTTATTGTTAAATTCTTAGTTCCATTTTAAACCGGAGTTAATCATGAAAACAACGTTAATGACGTCACGGTCAAATGACAAAATTATGTCTATGAGCTGATAAACAAAACGACGTCAATCAGAAGACGCGTTACATCCAAAATTAAATTATAACGAAATATATTGATTTGTGAAACCCAATTTTAATTCACTATTTGATATAGACTCTCTTTTATTCAATTTGTTGTAAGATTTGACAAGATTGAAATTTTCAGCATGATACAAGGAAACTAATTCCTACTCGTTTGCTGAGTAAAAAGACGTGATTACGAATGCTAATTGAAGACAAATCTGTCATTTAAGTTTAAAACATACTTGTTGTGACTGTAGTCATTGTAGTTGCACTTGCTGTAGTGGAGGTCACACCAATACCTAATGACATCACTGCAATGAATATTATATATATTTGATACATATTCTAGATAGTTTTACTGCAATAAGAAAAGCAATTAGACATAAAACAAGATTGAAAAAATTAATTTTGTTAATGTCAATACATGGATAAAACCAGAGGATTCCGAAAATCTGGCAAACAATAAAATAATAGAGTAGCAAACATCCTTAAGCTGGGCTATTTCCATACCCTAAAGCAATATTGATATTGCAGAAAACTTAAATAATAACCATGACTGAGATTTTCGTGAATTTTTATTTTGTTCTTAGATAAATATGGAAAACATTGAATATCTAGACAATTATTGTAACTAAATAATTCTGAACTGAAAAATCTAGTAAGTGTTATTTATATTCAAAATGCACTTTGACGATTCATTAAAAAAATGTATTATGTAAATATAAAAAAAATGTAATTATGCAAACATGTGTATTGAACATTTTGGTGAAGGTGGCATTTCAAAATTTTTCCGACATTAACAACATTCACGTTCTTGAATGCAGTTAATAATAATAATAACATTGATAATGAGCATGATGATATCGGTGACGAAAAGTTGTTAACTGTAATGTCATTTGAGCTCTTGTGAAATGTTGCATCATTTGTAATTATACAACGTTTTCTTATATGTTAAATTATTTTTTTATGGTAAATTTTTTATTTTGAAGATACATTAATTGATATAATTTCATAATGTTTTTTGGTGAAATTGACAGACGGAATAGCTTACAAAAAAATGTTTGTTATAAAAGTACTAACATATTCCGGATATCAATAACAGTGGTATTAGCATTTCAAATCCTCCACCAAATCCACCGCCCAATCCACCGTCCTAAAATCCATCATCCTGGAGCAGAAAAACTGTTCGTCTTTCATCAGAACGTCTCCTCTCAACAGGAACCGGTATAGGTATAGGTACAGGCAATATATTGAGCCTGCCACCTGGTGGAACAAAAGTAGGAGGTCGAAATCTTGGTTGTGTTGGAAACTGACAGCTAACTAGGACAGGACCATGCATAAATCCAAATATAACCAATTTGGAAAGAACGGCCAGTTTAAAATACGCCATCTATAAACATAACAAAATTAATTAGATAGACGTTTCTTCTTTAAAACAAAATAAGAAATGCAATATAGCGAGAAAGTAAAAATTAAACATTATAATAAGAGATTTTGTTCAATTGTAATCACCAAATGAACAACAGCTTTATTTTGTTCAACATAAATTTGAGCCAACTGATACATAGAAAAATGTAGGAAATCAAGTTTATTAATTTAAAGTTATCATGTATTATATTACACAACGAAATTAACAATATATTCTCAATGCCCCTTTGGCATCTTTCGTCCCTCTACTTACCAACACAAAACAGGTAGAAAGGGATATTAACTTTATAACACTGCCATCAGTACTAAATTGCATAGAGAGGGACAAGAATTAATTACAAAACTATTTACTAATTTTTTATACATATATATATATAAGAGTAAGTGTAATTTAGTCCTTTCATATTTTCTCCTTCCTATTTATGATTTACATCTTTTTTTTAATCACGAACCATTTGAATTGATTTATTTGTAAAAACAATTTGAATTTGAAAAGGTAATAAGATAGTATACTGTGGTCTCATTCAGATATCTCACAGTTTCATGTATGTAGTACACATCCCACAGTTATGTAGTACGCATCAAATCATTTCTAGTGTTAAACATATCACTACCGAATTTACCAGTAATTGTTATATCAGATTAATTATGTCTGTTAAAAAATCTTAATATACAGAGCTGTTTTATTTTAACGAAATTTTCACTGAAACAGGTTTCGGTAAAGGAGTAGGTCTGGTAAGGGCCGATTTCGGCCTCAAATTTAAAGTTCATCTGACGAAAGATTTGAGACACTTTTTAAACACTTAAGTGTCTTTTTCAGTTGATTCAATTAGTTTATGTGAAAGATTTTAACTGACTTACTCATTAAAAACGCCCCGATTCTAGCTTAAATATGAAAAATATGTCAAATATGCCAAAATATGTCACTTTTCAGATGGTCTTTGTCATAAATGAAAGTGGCCGCATCAGTGTTCATCCTGAACCTTTATATATGTTATGAATTATCATCAAATATAACTTACATTTCAATATTAAGAATGAACACAAATGCGGCCACTTTCATTTAAAACGGAAACCGTCTAATATTAAACTAAAATGCTAAAATTGTGAAGATTTCAGTAATTTAGCATGACTTAATGATGCTAGTACCCGATAAATGTGCATTGTATTGTCAAAAACTGCCAATATTTATACATGTAGCAGAAGCATTCTACTTTCAAATAAATGACTAAAAGTTTACATTTTAACAATTGTGTAAAACTGCTTTATTTTGGGGCAAAAAAAAAAGTCTTGAACCTACTCCTTTCCAAATGACATTTTTAATGCCGAAAAATGTCAATATTAAGGACCACTTTTACTATTTTTTAATTATACCTTGCATTTTCTACTTTAAAATTGAAGCAAAAGGCCAAAGGGACGTTCAAATCCATAAATCAAAAATTAACTGACATCGTATTGGCAAAAAAAGAAGAAACCAACAGACATCAGTAGTTCACACAACGCACATATAAAAAAAACTAGACTGGACAACCCTTACCCCATCCGAATCAGACAATCCATTTCTTCATGTTCTCTGTATCCAAACTTGCTATTCCAAATATTGTAAACCAACTACGTTTCGCGAGCGAGAAGAAAATAATGTGAATATTAATATCCGCGAACAATTAAAACTTGGCTCTCCCTTGCCTGATTTGATCAAATTAATTTGCAAATCGTAGAATGAAATCACTGCAAATTGGGCAAGAAAAAGGTTAACGTGAAAAAAGTATCTGCGAAGATAAATTGGATTACAGTATAACATATGATCTAAAAACGAACAACTATGAAAAGAATTAGAATTTTAATACAATACACTACTTTTTTCAACTTGTTTGTTGGTTGTTTCAGCATAATATTGACCGCTTAGTTACTTAGAATAATATTTTTCATACTAAAAAAAAATGCTTACATTCGAATCGCAAATCTAAAATTAAATTATTGAAGAATAACATTTTATTTACCTTTGTGTATGCCGGTTCTTCTGTCCAGGAACATGTCTGTTCCCGATCTTAATATATGCTTTCACGAGGAAGATAAGCATGCGTAGTATTCGGGACGCTAATTGAATTGTACATTTGGCAAAAACACGTATTTTTAACTTTATATGGACTTTATGCTGTACTTTATAGTACACCCTTTTCATGTCTCATTTCAAGGATATGTGCTAAACTATGTTATTTGTTAAATAGTACAGTTATGCACCATCGTGTTTAACATACATACGGTGACCTAAAGTTGTTTACGGCCATGTCATTTGATTAACTCTTGTGAAACGTTGTAATTTTGCAATATCTTATTATCTTAAAATCACGAGTGAACATCATGAAAGTTTTTATCAGACACATGCTTTGTGCACTAATGAAAATCATATGATTTGAGTTTTTTTTTAACTTTAATTTGCATTTTCTTCCACTGTTAATAACTTTAAAACTGCGTTCATTCCATAATAACCGAGAAAGATCGATGCCGCCAATTTAATTAGTTTTCTACTTTTTTCAATAGGACAAAGAAACGTATCCTCCAAGAAAAAATATTCAAGGATGTACTTAGGTAAGATTTTGAAAATCTAGGGTACAAAATGTATACAATGAATAAATATAGTATTAGAACCAAAACAATGGATACTATTAAAATAAACATCATTAGATAGGGAACAAAATTAGCTAAATATAATTATTATTACAGGTTATGGGGCCTCTTTTTTTAGATGAAAATGCAAACTCGGGCTTTTACCTTATATTTGCATTGGTATTTTTTTGGTCTCATATTGTAAAAACAGAAATCTTGAATCTGTACTAATAAATCTCATAAAAAATAGTCAAGACAATTAGAACATATTTGTCGTGTGATATCCAAAATCCCTTATTGACTATTTTCCTCATTTTTTAGTATCAAAGCTTAAAGTTTACAATTTGAGGTTAAACTAATCACGTCATATATGTCAGAAGTTTCATGAGAATAATTAATATTAAGGTCTCAGACAGGGTATATACTGTGAAATTCCCTACTAAGAGTTTATAGAGTTTAAGGATAGAAGCCCTCAGCGGGGAATTACACAGTATATGCCCTGTATGAGCCCTGAAATACACACATATTACGAATTATTCCTGTATTAATGTTTTATTTCCAGTGCAAATAGGCCTATTGCATTCACAATGCAGCATGTATATTCATTGCATGTTTATTGTTTCTTAATATTTTGAATAATCAAAAAATAAAAATGCACTTTTTTATTTAGGAAAATTTTTCCCGTTAAGAAATTGTCTTCAATAAAGCTTTAAGATTTCATATGTTGTGTTTGTATGTCCGGTTGCTTTCTTTTTTAACAACACATATAATGAAAAAGCCAACCTGATATGTTGGGCATACTTGATGGATTTTGTAATTTGCTGTAAAAATAATTTTATCGTGTATGTAATAATTTTCAAAAGCATTTTTCATTTTAAGTGTAAATTGCCCGATTTGTATTTAAAATGTATTTTTGACTGATGCAATTTATTATTTTCCTTCTGTGACATTCCTTAGCTTTAGCTTTTGACTACGTCATATAGTAACCAGTGTTATTATAACGTTATTTTGGTTCCAATTGACAACATTTGTACTCCGTAATATTAGTATATGGTTCAGTCAATTAGTGAAATTTCTTTAAAAAAAAAACTATCGAGGATACCAGGCTGTTATATTGTTTTACGCTAGATGGGAGTTTTGTCTTTTGTTATTAGAATCAATAAACAATCGAAACGCATTTTATGAATTAACTTAATACAACACAATAAAAGTGTTGAGAAAACAGCACAAAGGAACGCAATGAACAACAGAGCAGTTTATTCTAAGCCTATTTTTACTTTTAGGAGTTTTAAAAACTTTATCATTTTAAATACAATTTGATCATTTATTTATTGAATTCATTTATTGTATAACTTTTCAAAAGTAAGCAAGCCTAAGTTTGACTGTCCCTCTGGTATCTTTCGTCTCTCTTTTACACATTGCTATCATTAATCATATTCAGGTAAATATTATACAATCAGTGTCTACAATTTACACAAGGCTGTTTGGTTTCGCACTAAATGTAAGCACGGGTTTCCTGCTTTTAATTGCGAATAGACACAAAAAAAGCAGTTTCAATATACCATAGTGTTAGTAGGAAAATAAGAATTCATATAAGATAAAATTTTTATATTTTTATCAAATAGTCAAAGTAAGCATTGTGTCAACATTTTATGGAAATTAAACAAGTCAAATTTATACTGATTAAGGTGTTAGGTACCACTTTGAGCAAAATTTTTGTACACCCCTTCCAAATGTATAACTCCATATTGTATGCCTCAAATAGCAAGGCAAGGGATGAAATGACACTGTCAAATAATTTGGGTCATGAATTTCAAAGAAAAGAAGTGATTTGGTCCAGTTGAAAAAGGTTAAAAAGTAGCACTTCGGAAGCTGTCAAAAGATTTCAAGACCCTCTTAACATAAAATTGTCCATATTTTGAATTAGAGCCGATGAAGTTTTCTATTATTTTGATATAATTTGTCCAAAAAGTAGTACTTACACACTGTAAAAAAAATATTGAGAAAGCGCAGGTGGGATTTTTTTCTAATTTGCATTTATTGTCTAAAAGCAATGCACTAGGAAATAATTGTGGTCTCGGACCAATAGTCAACTTGTAAATTGTTGATAATTAACTTTAACTTATTGGTTTGAAGAAAACTATTCTTTGATTAATCTTTCTTGTTCATTTAAAATCAAATCCAGCATACGTATTTCCGAAAAACAATTTCTTTGACATATAATTATATTCAATAAATTAAATACTGAATAATTTACAATTCCCATGGGCACTTGAACAAACAATCCTTTGTTCTTCTTTTTTATGTTTAAAGAGTAGATATTATACATTTGTTTGCTGGATTTGTTTGCAGAGAAATCGTTTGGTTTAAAATTTGAGTCAAATACTAGCACCATAAAAATTCAGCGCGCACAATGTTTCTTCAGATTAACACTCATCACTAAACCCTTGGTTTTTATAAACAACCCACAAATAAATACCTTCCACTAGGTCAGGTTAGCCTGGAAATAAATCGATCCGTCTAATGTAATCATCTGGTGATAAAGTTTTCAAAACCCACATCCAAAACTTCACAATACAGAAGCCAACATACTGGGAGCGGTACATCTGTGTTTAGAGTGACATACGGAAGTAAGTTACACTAAAAAGAGTTGTTAATCTTCTCACAAACATAATCACAGGTTTATGCGTTGTTGTTTTAGTCTGTTCTATTCTGATTTGATTTTTTTTCTATGACAAAATAAGTATATTTACAGATGAAATATTGATATCATTAGATAAACAAATTTAAAAGCATTTAATTGACTGTAATTCGGTCAATAGACATAATTTGTCATCTTTAACATATGCCGCATTTGGCACAACTTATGGAATTTTTGGTATTCAATGCTTTTCAACTTTATACTTGTTTGGCTTTATAATTGTTTTGATCTGACCGTCACTGATGAGTTTTATGTAGACGAAACGCGCGTCTGGCGTATTAAATTATAATCCTAGTACCTTTGATAAGTATTAATGGCGAATAGCAAGCCAAAATATACAAGGTGTTACGCGTCAATGATATAGAATGTGATGAGAACAACATTACAATCTGAAAACGGATGCTATTTTTCACCAATTAAATTATGTCACAAAATCGATATTATTGACTATTGTCATTGGTTAAATTAAGCTTTAGTTCATGAAGATATATTTATTTATCGTGTTTAATAAATCTGTGTTTTCAAATGTGTTGTATTGTACATGTATTTGTAAGACGAACAGAGAATTTGATAGTAATACACACATAAAGCAGGGTTAATTAGTAATGCTTACTTGTAGTATTCAGTACATAATCTGCACACGGTGATTTTGTAGCAGAAATTTATACTGACAATAAAGGTTTGGGTGATTTCAGGTGCTTCGGAAAGGAAAACAGATCCTGCTCCACATGTGGCACCTATTGTTTTGATTAAATTCTTACCAACCCGGTAATTAGTCTTACTCGGTAGGTCGTATTCATGAAAAGGGAAGGGAAATGTAATTACAATATAAGGAACATATCCGATTTCATCTGTTGAACAGACATTTCATAAAGGTTTACAAACTCGTGGTGGCGTCCGTAAAATTAAAAAAAAGGGGTGGTTTCAACATCACCATTTGGAACTCTTTGTTTAATAGCTTCCTTAGTAGCAGCAGTCCTCTATTAAGGAAATGTTTATACGAAACACAAGCCCGGACGTATGGTATCAATTGGGACAAACATACTCTGGATTCAGGCGATTCTAAAATGTTGCTGCATAGAACATGTAGAAATGAAAAATTACCTCTTTTGTTGTAAAAGAGGGACGAAAGATACCAAAGGGACAGTCAAACTCATAAATCTAAAACAAACTGACAACGCCATGGCTAAAAATGAAAAAGACAAACAAAAAACAGCACACATGACACAACATAGAAAACTAAAGGAAAAACAACACGACCCCCCCCCCCCCTTAAAAAAAAAAAAAAAAAAAAAAAACTAGGGGTGATCTCAGGTGCTCCGTATAGGTAAGCAGATCCTACTCCACATGAGGCACCCGTCGTGTTGTAAAATTTTGTTTTATAAGACACGAATAAAATATTTAGAAAAATTACAATTTCCAATATCATTGTAGCGTTTATTGCGATTAAGCAGACTATTATGGATTAATAAATAATTGTTAAATTTATAACACGTCTCACCAAATCCAATTTGAAGAAACATGACTTATTGCATAAGGATTTTTCATTTAAATTTTTTAAAGCACACATTAAGAGGGTTTTATTTTATTCCACCAGTTTTATTGTTCTTAGAGTGAATTGTGTCTGTTTGCTTTGCTCGCACACAGCTATTGATATAATGCAAATTATATGTGAATGTCAAGTTAGAAGTTTAGCTAGCTATAAAAAAAGGTTAAATCCATCGTTTTTCTACATCAGGAAATGCCTGTACCACGTCATTATATGATATATCTTTTCCTTCCGTTTGAGGTGTTTTAACTTTTGATTTTTCCATTTAATAAAGGACTTTACGTTTTGTATTTTCCTTGGAGTTGTTTTTTTTTTTATACTAATCCTTTTTAGTTTTTGGTTTAGAACATGTGAAGAACGACACATTATCAGAACAATGCAGTCCTGATGAGCTAAATTTAGAAACTATTTTATTTACAGAATATAGTCTCAATTCTTCTAAAACTCGTACTTTATATGGCATTGTTTTTATTGTTTTAATTCGTTGGATCTTTTGTATACGAATCGGGAATGTCGGAAACCATTTTTTTTTTATTCAATTCTTTCATATTTTTATATCGGAAATTTGTATTGCCAACCGTATGGCAAGTTTTTTTTTCTCATTGTTTAAAAATTTCCTAGATCCACTTCATTTTTTCTCGGGTTGGGGGCGGGGTGGGGATAGCTGTCATATTGGCAATCATACTACGTCTCCTCAATTTCATATTTATGAACATAGATGTTTTATTTGGACACTCAATTAATTGGATCAACACGACCTCCGAAGATTGACGATGCTCATTTTCGTCTGGTATAAAAATAACTCACATACATTTACATTCATATGAAATAAACACATCATAGATGACAGGAATGACCATAGATACAAGAAATTTTGTATTCGCGCTAGACGCATGTTTCGTCTACAAAACACTCATTAGTGACGCTCGAATACAAAAATGTTAAAAAGGCAAAAATGAAGTACGAAGTTGAAGAACATTGAAGACTTTCCTGGGCTGTTTTATTTCATGAAAAGGATAAACACAAATTAATATGAAAATCGCTGCTCAACCTTTTTAAGAATGAAATATTATGTGCAGTACACAATCAGTCATCGCAAACTGTCCTAGGACTCTTGTTGGCTTTTTGATGATGCAGTGCAAATATCTCATTTCTCATATCAAGTTGTTTTTTGCTTAATTTTCTCTATAACTTGTGTGTTTATGTCTAATTTTAGGAATGACCACTTAACTTCAAAGTGAGGCTATGTTGGTTTTTTTCTTAAAAAATCCTGATCCCTATTTTTCTAAAAAAAATGTTCATTTATTCTGATCCCCATTATGATGGAAACAATATTTTGTCAAGCAGATTTCCCATACCTTATAGTGTCAAATATTGAGAGAAAAAAAGATTGATAGTGCTGAAAAATCTTTAAAAAAAATCTGACTTAAACAAAAAATTACAACCGACCCTTGAAGTTATATAGTTGATTCCTTATCTCATTGTTTTCTTTTATATATTGTCGAGTGTTTCAAGTAGATCAACTTTTGTACTGCTAACCAATCAACACTGACAGTCCAAGTTGAAATTCCGCACATGGCGGATGCATTCGAGATTCAAATTTTAATTGACTAGGATTGTCAGAGTTCCTGACGAAGATCGATGGATCTCTATGGGCACTCCAGCTCCATCCACCAATAAATACTTACTTAATAGCAAATAAGTATTCAAATTAGCCATCGCCACCAACCTATCAACAATCTGTTAAGTAAACCCAAACCAGAACGTCAGATATTGTTGTCTCTTTGAGGAATTACAAACAATTTGTTTTATTCTTGCAGATAAACAAGATTATAAATGAACACATCTATATTTATTTATATTAGAAAAATTGAAAAGCACACGTTGGGTACACACTACATATCTCTTTTTGCATATCCATCTCTAGGTTGTGACAACTGCAGCAGTGGTGGTAACTGCAGCAGTGGTAGCTGCGGCAGTGGTGACTGCGGCAGTGGTGACTGCGGCAGTGGTGACTGCGGCAGTGGTAGCTGCAGCTGAAATAGAGAGTAAAATGTTATATATCGCATATCAATTTACTCATGAAATGACACCGTTTTTGTACTTAACAATAACTAAAAAACTTTCCTAATATGCTCAACTAGTAAGCACTGTAAATAAACAATTTTGTCAAAAATTTAAAAAAAAATAGAGTATTTTGCTAAAATCAGCAGAATTTGCATGTTGATTCATTAAGCAATCAGCATGCATTGATTAACAAAATAAATTTTAAAAAGTACATAAAGTACATATTTAAAGTTATTCTCAACGTAGAGTGAAAGTCTGAATAAGACATCAATACATTCTACGGGTTATTGATTGATATTTCAAAACCAAATGTATCTGATTAATAACAATAGCGTAAACAATCTACCAATTAATTAAAACTAAGTGATATGTGTATTTAAGGTGGTACCTAACACTACAGGGAGATAACTCTGCAAAATCAGTCAAACGTTTTAATCACGTTGTATTGTTAAGGAAATATTAAGCTTTCCAATGATCAAAATTAGTGTTTGTCCAACTGCTATATAACCAATGATTTTTTCTGATGAAATGGTTGGTTAAAATTTTTAATGATTTTTACATTTTGGTCAAAGGGTCAAATTAAATATTTTGTAAAAAATTATGAAAATTAAACGACCCAAATTAGTTAAATTAATCAAGGTGCTGGGTACCACCTTAAAGAGACAATTTAAAAAAAAACACAAGTTTGTTTATCTTTAAGATCTGTCTATAAGATTATTCCATATTTGATGTGTATACCTTTAAACTGGAATTAAATTTTCGTGAAGCAATAACAGGCATTATTTCACAGCAGATAAGCAAATGACACTCTTATAATATTTATTGTTATACATGTATTTTCCAAGTTAAGTATTTTCGTCTTGAAAGAAAAACAAATACAGGTTAAAATCTTTTACTGAGTAGGACGACGTGAGTTCAAAAACTATTAATAAACAAAACGACCATTAAAGTTAAAAATATACTTGTTGCGGCTGTAGTCGTGGTAGTTGTAGTAGTTGTAGTGATAGCAAGTGACAGTACTGCAATAAATATTATACACATAATAATATATTGATGAGACTGTCGTAAAAGTGAGATATTTAGCGATATAAAACCAGGTTAAATTCACCATTTTCAACATTTGAATATGCCTGTACCAAGTCAGGAATAAAGTTCAAAAGTTCAAAGTTCAAAGTTCTTTATTTTCCAATTAAAGGCCCCTGGTGGGACATAATGACAACAATACACAATACATTCTGATTCTTAACACATAAACATATAATGAAGATAAAATTAATATCTTTATGACAGTTGTTGTCCATTCGTTAGATGTATTTTGTCATTTGAATTTGCTATGTGATTTTCGACTTTCCGATTGAATTTTCCTCGGGGTTCAGTTTCTTTGTGATTTTACTTTTTCAATATGTTTCTCATTGCAATCTGAACAGTGACAGAGCATGAAACATAACTGACAATTTGACATTTGCAGACTTTTATGAATCAGGGTTAACTGTTTGCTTTTAACAACTGCAATTTTACATTTCCAATCAAGTATTTCATAAAACTACCTTTTGTATCTATTTTCTAATTTGTTGTTTGTTTTTGGAAATGAATGATACATATGTCACTGAATTTTAAGCAAACAAGCGGCCAATCAATCACAACAATATTCATTTTCATTCCGTCAAGTACTTTAATTTATTTGTATTTTATTTATATTTGTACGATATAACAACATCTAATGCACAGAATAAAAACGGACACTTTCCCATAAATTTGCCACAGTACGCAACAAAATAACCCATACTAGAATACAGTGGACAGCTTGACAATTATCATCAGGTACTATTGAACCCACAAAATAAAAAAAGAAGTATTATAGTCATTGTTCAACTGTGACAGAATACTGTGAAAAGTGGATGACCTTCTGCATGTACTGATCAAACTAAAAGGTCGGACAGTTTCATCGTAAAACATGTAGGAACATAAACCTCTACTTAGTATTACACAGAACATACCTGTTTTGGTAATAAACATAAATATTCAGCTTTGGGCGTTTCTTATCCAGAAAAGCGCCTCGGACGCATTAAATTTTTCACGTGTTATTTCAAATACATTTCATAGTTGGTCTCAATGTTACATTTAAGAATAAATTTAATTGACTTGTGAATTTACTTATGAATTTACAGACGGATAAGGTAAGTTGTACTTATTTGTTATAAAATTTCTTACATAAAGAGGATATAAATAACAGTGGCAATAACATTTCAAGACCTCCACCAAATCCACCGCCAAATCCACCGTCCTGTAACCCATCATCTTCGAGCAATAGAACTGTTCGTCTTTCATCAGAACGTCTCCCCTCAACAGGAACTGGTCGAGGTACAGGTACCGGTAATAGTTGGAGCCTGCCACCTGGTGGAACAAAACTGGGCTGTCCTATTCCCGGTAATTGTGGTAAGAACTGACAGCTTACATGAACAGGACCATGCATTAATTCAATAAAAACCGTTATGAAAAGGATGGTCAGCTTGAAACACGACATCTACAAACAAGAAATCTTTTTTTCACATACTAGGCTTTTCCACATTGAAATGCAAGGATGAATTGATAATCAACTTACAAGATTCCATATTCAATATTATATTAAATATAAGATAAATAAACATTTACGATTGAATTGATGCATATATTAATTTTCTTATAAACAGCACACAGGTAGTTGTTTGTAATAATAGTTATCACAGGTACCAAGCTTATAATTTAATAACGCACAGAAAAAACATAAAAGTAGGATTTCTATACGCTAGAATATGACGAATTTTTTTTAATATAGACCATTTATGGAAATTGAATAATCATGAATATACATGAACCGGATAAGTTAAAAAAACCAATTATTCATAGCTGGTATAGAAAGTTTAAGATTATCTTAATAAAAAAAAAAAATTCAACTGATTAAAATAGGAATGAATTAGTGGATATAAAATCCTTTCCTAAAGTCCTTTGCCACAACAAATATAAAACATATTCCTTTCACTCGAAACAATACTCAAAAGAAAACTAATATTTTTGTTACATTCTACGTCGCTTTCTAAATAAAACAATATTTTCCAAATATAAAATACGTTTATAATCACCAATTTAATAGTTTTAAGTAAACAATAATATTACAATTTGGTTTACATTTTCAAAATTTGTAATATATTTTAAATGTAGAACAAGAATTAAAACATCTGAAGTTGATACTGTTAAATGATCAGTCATAACATTCAAATAAGCGTTATAATTTACAGGTAAAAATATAAATGAAATCATTATATTAACACGTAAAGATGTACTTAGGTGAGGTTTTGGAATAAGTGTCAAATGTTCGGACTCCTTGGTGTTTTTCCATACAATACCAGGTAAAATATTTTGCCCCATAACATCTATTTATCTTTTAAGACTTAATAGCTGATAAAAAGTCATTTGACAAAATTTAAGCAGACTCTTGATTTTCTTTCTTTGGATCTGAGACCCAAATAATACCAATGCAAATATAAGGTAAAAGTCCGAGTCAAGCTTTTCCCGCCATATTTTATAAATCAAATATCTCGAAAAGGAGCTCCATGACCTTTCAATATTTTTAGCTTATTTTCATCTTTAAATGACGCTCTTCTGGCTTATAGTATCAATTCAAAATTCTTGATTTAAAAGTACATCCTTAAGTTTATTAGTCGTTCATTCAGTTGCTACGTTTTCGGTTAAGGTACATTGTAACATATCAATAACCTTCAGCAAATGCAATTCGTCATAACTCGGCCGATTTCGTATCCTCATGGAAGGAGAGTAGCGGATTAACCCGAGCGTTTCCGATTGCAGGAAATGCGTGTCATCCTTGAACATTTGCGTTCGAATTTATCCTTATGGAGACTTGTATCTTTATTAAGTGTATAAAGGAATTTAGTAACATAAAAAACAAATAAGAAAAATACAAACTGAATAAAACTCAAATTCCCTAATTATTATAAAAACGATTATTTAATATAGTTCGATAAAATTAATTCATATTTATATAAAACACTGAAACAAAGGATTAAAAATTATAAAACACATTCGAATTCATATGAAATATATTGGAAAATAGATGTAATATCGCCATAGTAATTATACTTTATTGACTGAAAATGGGAGACACCTAAAAAGTCCGAAAGAAAATACTTTATGCCATTCCTGTAATACAGTTATAGAAGAGAACATTTTCGTATGTATGTCTCATGTATTTCGGGTTAAGATCAATCTTCAAACCAGTTTGTATTAAAGATTATAATCAATGACATAATTGAATTGATTTGGAAAGTATCTTCTCTTTCCATCAACACATAAACATGTAGAAAGCATATGTTTGTTTTGAAACACTTGTTGGTAGTAAAGGAGAGAGATAAGACATTGCATTATAAAACATTTTACTTCTAAAACATGTATAAAGACATATTATTGCATAGCAATATAATATTTCCCACATAAAGTAACCAAACGTTAGCATGCAATAAATGCGTGCAATAAATTCCAATATTGCACAAGTGCAATAAATCTTCAAAATTCATGACGTCATCAACGACAAAATCTTAGTTTAAACCAATTTTTACCTTCAAATATTATATTGCTATACAATAAAAGGGTTATTACATCAATATTGGAGAATATTGTCCCTCGCAGAACATACATTGCACTCGCAAACTCGTGCAATATAAAATTCTACTCGGGACAATATTCCCCAATATTCATGCAATAACCCAATATTATTATACGTAAGTTTAATAAATAATTTCTTTTTCTCGCCATTTAAACAATATAAATTTTGTTTTGTCATAACCAATATCATATACATATATCAATATTGAATTCTACAGTAACTCCAATGATAATTTTACAAAATATTGTCTTTAAAATGTCAAGATTGTCTCATCATAAAATTTTTCAATGATTTTTTTACCCTAAAAAAGATCTTTTAAACGACGTTGAACCCAAATAAAAGTAAGATTTGGAAGAAAATAAAATAGCTTACTGTATTTTCTATTTTTATATACATAAAGCCAAAATGAATATCGATCCTAAAAAATCAAACATCGAAATATCATTATAACGTGACAGAACAATACAGATAAATCGTTGAATGTTATAGACTAATTAGTTCGATAATTACTTACTGTAACCAACTTGTTTTCACGAGCGATTTATTTTTCGCGACTTTTACGTGTAGAAAAATATAAGATTTAGATCATTCCTTATTTACCTATTTAAGTTTAATTTGAAAATTGCGAAATCAAAACGCTGCGAAAAGGGAAAGAAAGGACTTAACGCGGAATAAAGTATCCGCTAAAATAAGTTGGTTTACAAGGATTCTGCAAGTATCGAAGAATCGGAAATTAGAAACTACAATTTTTCTTTCAATCAAAACAGCGTTTCAAGTAATTGGAATGAGATTAAAAATAATTTTATTTATTCTAATATTTTGATAGTTTAGTTTCGAAAAATAATATGTTGAACTCAAAGCGTTATTTCATCTTATCATAAAGTTGATTGGCCAGCTTTAAAATCGTGTATCGTACACATTATATTTCATTTACCTTTGTTGGCGCCGGTTGTCCTGTCCACGAAAATAGCAAATTCCAATCGTTATATATGCTTTGACGAGGAAGATAAGCCTTCGGGATACTCACGAAGCGACTGGAATCTTGTTCAGTTTGACGAAAACACACAAAAAAAAGTTCATATTGACATTACAACTAACCTTTAGCAAGTACGATAGTTCACCCTTTTTACTCATCTTCGAAGCTGATGGCTAAATCATGTTAGTTAATTCAAAAGTACAATCATTCATCATCTTAAATGTAGAAATACAGGTAACATATATGTTTCCAATCGATGTTGGTTAAACATCAGAGGTGTTACGAGTTAAATTAATGAATGTTATTTCTGAGACATGTTTTCAGCACTTACTTGAAATAAAGATATGTACTGTATTTTTTAAACTTAATGACCATGTGTTTCCAATGTCAATATCCATAAAACCGGATTTATTTAATCACAACGAATACATCTGGATGCCACCATTTGAAATTTGGGTTTTCTACTTCATTTATGTTTAGTATGATAAACAAACGTAAATAAAAAGAAAGATAAAAAAAAAAAATCAAAAAAAAAAAAAAAAATCAGGAAAATTGGACGACAATATAAAATAAATTCATAATGATTGAATTTATAAAACCTCTACTATGTATAATACGAGGTAGTTAAGGTGGTACCTAACACTACAGGGAGACAACTCTGTAAAATCAGCTAAACGTTTTAATTACGTTGTGTTGTTAAGGGAATATTAGGCTTCTCAATGATCAAAATTGGTGTTTGTCAAATTGCTATATAACCAGTGTAATTTTTCTAATAAAACGGTTGGTTCAAATTTTTTGAATTTTTTATATTTTTGTAAAAGGGTCAAAGTAAATTCTTTGTCAAAATTTTAAGAAAATTAAACGAGCCAAACTAATTTTAGTTAAAGTGTTGGGTACCACCTTAAATGAATAAAAATAACTTTTTTTAAATTAAAATATTATTGATTTATGAGTACACTTTGAGGATGTTACAATGGATTAATTTTTCAAAACTCGTAGCCCAAATACAAATGGCCATATACTTGATTCTGAAACAGATTTTGTATAGTCGGGTACTTATATATAAATGTACTTATTAATGTTATAATGAACACGTGTATTTGATTTGACACTTGTCACTAGATATCGGTATAAGGTATAATCTTGAAATCTGAGTACTTCACGAGCTAAAATAAGCGGGAAGAATTGTAACGGTAAATCTGTCTGCAATAATGTGTCATTCGACGTTCTCGGACAGTTCAGTCTGGTCATTTCTAACCCCACCTACCCATCCACTTTTATTTAATCAAAGGATGTAAATTTATATACTCATAATTATGATTGATACCTACCCATCCACTTTTAGTTAATCAAAGGATGTAAATTTATATACTCATAATTATGATTGGTGTGGATGTTTATTAAGATTATACATGCTTAAAAAGATTGTGAACAAAGATATTTCTTTTGTAGAGTGTGTATAATTGGGAAATGATATTTTGAGGCAGCGGACGTGCAGACAAACATTCGTCCATTGTAAATGAAATGAATAAAGTTGCTTATTTATACTGTTTAGGCGAGCTGATATCCAATATATGTTTGGTGTTTTATTTATAAATATTTTATGTTCGTTTGCGTGTACAAACAAGAACGTAATAAAAAAAAATAATAGTTTATATGCTACAGACATTTTATACTTTAGACAATTAGTAGAATGTTTAAAATTTGAGCCGTTTTTGAAATAAGCATATAAGTTATCTAGACTTATGAATCTGTATACCGGACTATAATTAAACTAATGAATAATGCTAAAATCAATAAAGCTAAAAACAAAATAAGGTACGAAGTTGCATTGGAAGCATCGTATATGAGTGATCAATTGACAATTTCAGACTTTGCAGATCATATATTGCTTCCTCAATTTTGAGATGAAGTTGTTTACAGAACATGCAAATTGAATAACCCCCCTTGTTAACTTGTCAATCCTTTAAGGACACTGATTCTGAACTTTTAAAAAATGTGATCAACAGGCTCAAAATATAAGGGGTAAATTTGCAATTTACGGTTGTCTCTATCCTCAAAAGATACCTTATACGGTAAACGGATCATTCAAAAACTAAAAATGTAAAGTAAAAAAAAAAACAACATTACAAACGGGATAGTGCATTCTCATGCTTGCATTGATGATTATTATTATTTAGTTGCAGAATATTGTTTCGGTTATTTCTTATTTACTAAAGGTGCTCTCTATCTATACAAATTTTCACGATTATAACGACAATGTTCATGCTATGAGAAAAAGGGACATTTCAGCTTAATCTATAAAAAAATTCACGATTATAACATACAATAATTGCCAAACTATGAGTAAAATGGTCATGTCACGCACAACTACCCCAAATGAGGAAGTCAGATTTTTCATGTAGACTTAAATAATGGATTATTATTACCCGTATCAGTTAGTTGATAAAATTGAGAATGGAAATAAGGAATGTGTCAAAGGGACAACAATCGGACCATAGAACAGACAACAGCAGAAGGTTACCAACAGGTCTTCAATGCAACGAGAAATTTCCGCTACCGGAGGCGATCTTCAGCCTGCCCCTAAACAAATATATATACTAGTTCGGTGATAATGAACGTCATACTAAACTCCAAATTGTACACAAGAAACTAAAATTAAAAATAATACAAGACTAACAAAGGCTAGAGGCTCCTTACTTGGGACAGTCACAACAATGCGGAGTTAAACAAGTTTATGTGATCTTAACCCGCCCCTATACCTCTATCCAATGTAGAAAAGTAAACGCATAACAATACGCACATTAAAATATTTTTGTAACTACAGTTTTTAACACATGTCCCTTCGAAATTTAGGAAATTTGTAAACAATAGCCCCATATTAAAGCTGTACAACTGCTATGATTGATTTCTTTATGAATATTTGTAATCGGTGGTCAAATATCATAGTGTTTGAAATTAAGGTTTTGAAAGAAAATTAATATTTACAGATAAAAAACGACGGTAAAAAGTATTCAAATTTTTTTGTTTCTTGCAGCCCGGTCAAAATAGTGTTGCACGTGATAATTTTAGAAGACCACATAATATCACATATTACAAGTTAGGAAATGATTACGCCTTAATTAGTGACAAAAACAACATTGGTATGTCGAAAGAAAGGAGCTGTCTCTTTTGGCATCTGTTTTCAATGATAAAGTTATGTAATCATAGTTGAAAATTGTTATTAGTTTTATTACGTTTATGTTCTTTTTAAAAAAAAATATTAAGCGTTTTTTAATTAACCCGTGTTTTCAATATTTGTGTGAATCATATTGGTATTGGTCGTTGGTTTTAGCTTGATATATATCAACATACTTGTACAAAGTTTACATATCTCTATAAAGAAATTTTTAACAAAAGTTTTATTTATTTTTCCGTATGTTCTCATGCTTGTATGCACTTAATTCTTTACAAATATTTAAAATTAGTCCTAAACTATATGCAATATTGAATATTTAAATAGCAGAGGGTAATAACTGTACGTGCAATTCCAACAGTTAATTAGATAGCATTACTGTGGATTGATTTATTTTCGTGGCTACTAATTTTTGTGGATCGAGAAACACGTGCATATTCGAGGATAATTAGTTTCGTTGTTTTGGCAATATATGTATATAGTCCTTTAGAAAATGTGTGATTCGTTGAATATTTCAATTCGTGGTTCCCATGTACCCATGAAATCCACGAAAATTGATATCCAACGAATATTAATGAATCCACAATATACTCGCGATAAGCTAATATAAAATGAGGTCAGTTTTACGTAATTGCGGTAAACAGTATTTAGTCTGGATACGGAAATTTTGACTTGACACTTTAAAATGTTCTATTTCGACTACTTGCATTATGTCCTGTTACATCGGTTCTTCACGTTTTGTTAAGTTCTTATTGAAAATATAGATTTTTTACCATAACTCTTCATATGGTTATGGTTTGGATGTAAGCTGAAGGTTTGTATATAGTAACACTAAGTCAGACAACTTATTCGGGCTCCGTATCTTCTAAACAAAAAAAAAATACTGACGTCATACCCAGTTAATTGATTGTTCTGAAATATCTTTACCACACATGACGGGATGTATTTTTTTATTGTCGCCACTAAAACCCGTCCGGTTTTATTTTTTATAAGGGGTCGTGTTGCTCAGACGCTTATTTTATATGCTGTGGTTTTGGTATTGTTATTTGTCGTTTTATATTTTTGCCGTTGTAATGCTAATTATGTTCGACCGTTTAGTATAAATATTCCATTGGTAATTTTCTACCCTCATTTTTCATTTCTGTCGTTTACAGAGGGACGAAAGATACCAGAGGGATAGTCAAACTCATAAATCGAAAATAAACTGACAACGCCATGGCTAAAAATGTAAAAGACAAACAGAAAAACAATAGTACACAAGACACAAAACATAGAAAACTTAAGAATAAGCAACACGAATTCCACCAAAAATTAGGAGTGATCTCAGGTGCTCCGAAAGGGTAAGCAGATCCTGCTCTATATGTGGCTCCCGTCGTGTTGCTTATGTAATAACAAATCCGGTAAATAATCTAATGCGGTAGGTCACATTCATGAAAGGGAAGGGGATTGTAGTTACGACGTAAGGAACCAACGAGTATAAACAGACATATTTGATGATGATGTTTGTCGTTTGTTGATGTATTTTATTGTTTCTCGTTTTTTATATATAAATTAGACCGTTTGTTTTCCTGTTTGGATTATTTTACATTTTTGGAGCCCTTCAAAGCTTGCTATTCGGTATGAGCCAAGGCTCCGTGTTGATGACCGTACTTTGACGTATAATGGTTTACTTTTACAAATTGCGAAATGAACTGAGAGTTGTTTTCTTGAAACTAATTCCAAATCTTCTTATATCTGTACTAGATAAAAAAAAAAAAGCATATTCTTTTTTAAAGGTATTTAGGGAAGATAGGACAAAAATGACAAAGGAGGTCTGATCATTAAAGAACAATTCCAGTCTACCCTTAAGTTAATCTGTTCACTCTTGTATCACACGTTCCGCTTCGTTTATCCTTTATCTAATTAGAGCCAAGCCTGATAATTGTGACAGGAGCACAGTCATGCCAAGTCCCGTCGTTTGATTCTTTTTCTGACATAGTTTTAGCCTTTGTATTCAAAATCATACGCAGAAGCAAAAAAAATACTGACGTCATTGACACAATAGAAGGCCTCATGGAGGTATCCAAGTCATCACATAATCACATTTTGTTGGCCAAATAATCACATATAATCATTTTTTTTTTCTCAACAATATAATCAAAGAATCAAAAAGACATTCCTAGATTATCTAATTATAAAAAAAATCATAAAATATGTTGTCTTGAAATCAAATAATCCCTTTAAAATAGACCAAGTAATCACAATATAAAAAAAAACTTGAGAAAGCTAACCATGTCAATCAGCAAAACTTTTAAGACCATAGAAATTAATTTGAGAATGAATCCTTGATAGCAGAGCATTGATTGTTTCTGTATAATCGCCTAAACTGTTTTTATTCTCTTTTCTGTAAAAATCAATGAACCTCGTAAATTGCTGTCTCTTTTGGGATTACCAACAATCGTTTAAGTCGTGCCAAAAAACAAGTCAAAGATTAAAAAACATCATACTTCTTTATAGTTATGAACCTCGCAAATTGCTGTCTCTTTGAGGAATCCAAACAATCGTTTTAGTCGTGTCAAAAAACAAGTCAAAGATTAAAAAAAAATATCATACGTCTTTATAGTTATGAACCTCGTAAATTGCTGTCTCTTTGAGGAATCCCAATTAGTCGTGCAAAAGCAAAAAAAAAAAACAAGTCAAAGATTATAAGATACAATAATTTTTTTTTAAATTATGAACCTCGCAAAATGTATTCTCTTTGAGGAATCCCAAACAATCGTTTTAGTCCTGTTAAAAAAACATCATACTTTTTTATAGTTATTGCAAAAAAATCACGTCAAGGACAAAAAAGGTATATTTTTTTCACATCCCTGATTGCCATTTAACCACTACCAGCAGGAGTTGTAGGTTGAGTAATGGTAAGTGGTGCAGTGGTAACAGCTGTAACAACTGTAGCTACTGCAGAAGCAGTGGTAACTAGCCCAGCAGTCGGAGCTAAAATAGAAAAAAAATGTGGATCTATCTAGAAGAAGAAACGAATCTCAATAAAGCAAAATTACACACACTAGGTAAACACTATATAACAGTTTGGTGAAGGTATTTTTGTACATCATATTATTTTAAAATTTTATTTAAAACCATTACATCGGTTAGTATAATGTCAATTCGAGCATAAATCATTTATATTCTTAATTGCATTAAGGCGGTTTTTAGTGTTTCAGTAACAGATATTTTTGTTTGGATGAAGCGATATCATTCGAAGCCCATTTAAATAAAAAAAAAATTAAAAAATTTACATTTTTTTAAGTGTCTTTAACAGTCAGTGGTAGCAATGAAACACTTTTTTATTAAGGAAAAAAGTATTTTTTAACTCTCATTTAAGTATATGATATTAACTTTTTTACTTTCAATTTCCAGGAGGATTTGACAATGATCGTATTAGTGTATTACCAATGTTATTTCAACTAATCGGGCGGAGCTTACGTTTCAATTTGCATAAGGACAGTCTATTATATTATTCTGTTTGAAACCTTTCTGATTGTGAAATTTTCTATAAATGGGATTTATAATAAATTAAACAATAAAAATTAAATGTTTAGATCCTATTTTTCCATGATCAATTCTATTTGCAACTTATCCTGTATACCCCTGCCCCCACAAAAAAAGAATTCGGAATATAAGGGGCTACAATTATTTCAAAACTTAATTAAATAACGACATATGCATATCGTGCAACTGATATCGCGTAGTTTTACTTAATACTGCAACTAGTTGTGTTTATTTCCTAAATATAGTAACATAGCTATATTTTGTATGTTTGTATATTTCTTATCCACAGATTCCAAAGTTGGACAAATCTTACGTTTGTTAAAACTTTGCTTAACAAGAAAATCAACGGCTTGGTCTCATTGTTTATTTTGCGAATACACGTATAATGTTTACATATTCTAAGCGGATCAATGACCAAAACTGGATACTTCATTGATGAGTTTATCCCAAAACACCTGTTTAAAGATGGACTGGTCTATGATGATACTTCATTGATGAGTTTATCCCAAAACTCCTGTTTTAAGATGGACTGGTCTATGATGAGCAAACAGGTTAAACCCCGCCTAGTCAAGTGAAATAAATCAAGTAACAACAAATACACGGAAAATTAACCGTACTTCTTTGTCGAGCAGGACAACTAAGCACAAATAGTACATGAATACAAACAGGTCAAGTAAGTTGACCATATACCTGATACGGCAGCCGCGGGAGCTGCGGCCACAGTATTTGTACTTGCTCCATTTGCTGTTCCGGTCAGAACTTATCCCGCTAATACTAGCATAAAATATCAACAGTTAATGTGAATAAATATTCACGATGTTAAATTACAATCAGAAGAAGGACGGCATTTTTATATAAGGCTTTTAATATATAAAATATACCACTGCGTGTTGTGTGATACTATATTTTCTCCAACGATACAGTTACTGCTGTATATTTAAAACGCGATGCTTTGAAAACGACATGCTTAAACCTTTATATTTCTTTTTCATTGTCAGTAACAGAGGGGCGCAGATACCAGAGGGACAGTCAAACTCATAGATTGGAAATAAAATGACAACACACAAAAGAGACAACATAGAAAACATGACGAATTATATCATTAAGAATGGTCGCCCATGTGACGTCACAACATGTTCAATAGTCATTTTAATTTAAAATTAGAAAATTTACCTTCATACGAATGTAACATTCATTTAAATATAACCTTATTTAACAATACGGCATTTACGACTGCAATAAATAAGAAGAAACTATAAATTATGGTAGTACTAACGTAGAAGTGGAAATAAAAGCAGGGGTAATAACGATCCAAATCCACCACCAAGTCCGCCATCAAAGTCACCGTCTAACCCTCTATCAAGTCCGTCATTTAAACTCCTCCGAATTCAGCACCAAATCAACTTTCCAGTATTCCTTCGCCTTCGATAACATAAACTGTCAGTCTTTCATCAACATCAGAGAACAATATAGGTGCAGGAAATGTTCTGAACCCGCCACCTGGTGCAAATGAATGGTCCTATTCCCGATGGTGGTGGAAATATCTGACAACTAACATGAATAGGACAATGCGTTGATCCAATAAAAACAGCTATGACCAGGCTGGTTAATTTAAGATACGCCATACATTAACAGAAAAACGTATTTATATAGTTATTTTAACATAACAATGCAGAAAAAACATTACACATCGAACGGCAGGGATGAACGAACAGACGCACAAATCAGTAAATATATCATGTAGCACTGCTATTATAAGTTGATTGTGAAATAATAAGATCACAACACAACTGCAATCAAATATTAAAAGTATTTTTGTAAAAGTAATGATATCATGCTTAGATAATATTGGTTTCTAGAAGATGGCTTTCTCATTGGCAATCATACCATATATTCTTGTACACCATTTACAATTTACATGGAGGTCTCTTTGACACTTTTGTTTTAAATTATAATTTATGAATTAAAAAATGAGAACGGTATTTCGTGTCATATTTCATTATATTTATTTCCTCAAATATAATTTTGATGTAGTATTTTTTAGAAATTCGCCCATTAAGATAACAAATATAGATAAAGTTATCGATTGCAAAGTAATGATCGATGCATTTGAATACCGATACTTGGTCTAGTATTCACTATTATCTTGAAAAGACTCTGCCTCAGATAGAAATCTACCATATGCAAGTGCACATTTACATGTACATGTATAAATCTTTGATTAGCTTCAGGAAAATATAACTTGTACAAGTACGAAATAAAAGATGAATTTTGGTCTATGTAATAGGGTTCTTATAACAACGCAATTTTCAAACAATTACATACTTTTCATCGAGATATCAAGCCGAAACAGGATAACAGATATATTGATATTCACTTACATAAGGTCGATTTCTATCCGACAGAGCCCAAAGGTCGAATGCAATAAGATCAACCAAAATTATAATCAAAACAAAAAAATAACTGAGTTATGCTTTTAATATTATCTACTGAATCAAGTTATGTGTATTCAACGAGCAATCAATTCAATAGAAAATATAATATAATTGAAAATGTCTTTCTCTCTATGAGAGCGCACAAACACATTATATGATGTCAACGAAGTTGCACAGAAACAAAGTGAAAGGGCAAACAAAGTGAAACAGTTCATTGCATTTTCTACTCTAAATGTATAAAGAAAAACTAGAAAAACTTTGCACTTTTTTCCATATGCAATTAATTATTGATTACACGAAGTACCTCTTAAGTATAAGATAAACCATGTTATCCTGTTTTAAAGTACATGTACAAATAAAAGTTATTGACTTTCTTGCTCGAAGGTCGATCAGGAATTCTAGCCATTACAAGTGAAAATCATATATTTAGGTATTTCCTATTGATTATATTGACATATTGATTTTTATCTGATCATTAGGTCTTTTCACTTTTCTATGGAGAGACCCTATTCTTTTGTTCTGATTATCTTAATATCAATATTATTTTTTCTTCCGCCTAATTATTTTTCGTGCTTAATAGTTTTGCTTCAAAAGATGTCCCTTAGATTTTTAATACATGATATCACATTTATACGCTTTTAAAGCTGACTCTGTTGAATTGAGTATTTTTTTCTTGTGATAGTTATCTGCACTTTTTATTCCTTTTGTCTAATACTCCTTCGTAAACGTAAACCATTAAGTTTATGCAACTAAATTGTTTGTCAAATTTTCAGTATAATGATGCTCATTTAAACCGAAGCTATCTGGAGACTTTATATACGAGTTATTCTCCCTTATGCAATAGATATAAGTGGTATGCATTTCTTATTGGTAAACCGTAAGTTAAAGATACCCGGTGTCTTTTGATTAGAGGTCCTTGGTTCAAAAAAGAAAATAAGGACAATGTCAAAGGTAAAGGTCATGTTTTGAATTTAGATATTGCCTTATTTTGACTATTTTCAAACGCAGTACAAGATATCGACAACATATTTTTACTAAAGTGTTTGTTTCTACATATCGTTGCACTTACATCTCAGTCAAAAGGTTACACTCATATTAAATGGGACATTTATTGCCATTAATCTTAAATTGTGCGTATGTTGATATTTCTCATTAACCGTATATACTAAAGACCTAATTTGTTTTCATATCAGGTTTTTTTTTAAATGACCTTCAAATTTAGACCAAGGTCATTTGTAATTTTGATTTTCTAAGTCTACACCTTTGCTTTTCCTTAATATTTATACATTATTTTTGTATTAAGTTGCAAGACTTTGAAAAAGCCGACCGCGAGTGACCTTGCATAAAGCGAAAGAAGTTACTTCTGTACTTATTCAATGAAAAGGTATATAGAATCATATATTTTTGGAATAAGAGTCAAATTAACTATAATACAATATAACAGCGGAATTTCATTTTTTAAACCGAAATTAACAAATTGTCTACCTTTTTTTCAAACAAAACTGTAGAAACCATATATTTTTAAAACTAGTATACATTAATCTACCGTTTGACACAAAAAAGGATATGTTAAACTAGATTTTAATATTTTCATATCAAATACTTCTTTCAGTACGGAAAGGCCTTCGATGAACAATGTGTTTTAATCTTATTCTTTGCTTGTGCCTTTTTTTAACTTTCGAAGTATTATTATCTCAAAAGATGTCGCTTAAAATTTTGGAATTAGATACTTAACAGTGTATACGCTCTAAAAAACTAACCCTGTTTAATCGAGCACATTTAATTTTGAAAGATGTTGCCCCAAAAACTGTTTTTCTTGTTTCCAATACTTCTTCGCAACCATAAAAGATTGAGACATATTGATTTTACCAAACAAATCCTTATATCTTCGGGATGTTGGCAATTATGTTGATCGAAGCTACCCGTAGACTCCAACGAGAAATATTCCCCCTGATGCATTTTGTATAAGGGTAATGCATTTCTAACTGGTAACCCACAAGTGATAGATACATATGGTCTTTTGATGGGAGGTCCTTTGTTAAGAAATAGAGGTCAATGTCAAAGGTTAAGGTCATATTCTAAATTTTGATTTTGGGTTTGTTCCTTCTTTTATAAAACAATATAAGATTTAAACACGATATTTTACCTAAACTGTTAGTTGCGACATGACGTAACACATACTGTTTGGGTGTAAGTGTACGCTGGCATTAAATGAATGTTTAACACATACTGTAAATTCAAAAAATTATTGCGTACATTTATTATTGTCATTTTAAATTCAAATGCGATTTTGATCTTTACGATTTTGTGAAAAGTTCTGCTTAATTCAGATAAAATATTACAAATACGAGTTTTAATTATTGCGTTTATAACTCTGTCGCATTATTCGCAATAATAAAAACCTCACAATAATAAAACTCATTTACCATATATACAGTTGGGTGCAGACCAAACATATGTATTTTAAACGGGATGCAAACGTTAGCGAAGCAATTACTCCCTTGCACTTCATGTAAACGCTAGGGTTAACTATGTGTTCACTCCGAAATTCTAGAACACTTAAAAGATCAATGGGCGTTCACTTTAGCATTATATTATCATTGTATCCTGGATACACTGACCTTACATATCAAATGATAAGGACATTAAAATTTAAATGAACAACTGGTCATTTTCAAATGACATATTGATGATTTAATTAAATTGAAAATTATTCATAGTATATTTCATTTTTTTCTGTACAAATAAACAGTTCAAGCGTGTCCTTCTTTATTTCAAATAATTAAATAATCACCGAAATCCAGCAGTTTTCACATCTCTGAATGACCCAAGATCCAATATAACAAAAATCATTTGACCATATAAACCAAAAATGACCATACTAGCACTATATTTTGTAAAGATATATAGCTTCATAGTAAATCAGTAATATTTCTATATCAGGATGGATTGTATAATAAAGATGACAGCAATATTGGAACACAATGACTCAAAATGTTTTCTGCATCAATTTAGAGTGCCAGCATGTCCTCTTTTTATTCAAAATATTGAAACGTAAACCAGTAGTTTTGATACCTCATGCTGACTCGTATAACAAAATTATTTGACCGCATAAACCAAAACTGACTATATTTGCAGGTAATTTTGTAAATATTTATAATTTTATAGTTAATCAGTTATATTTCTATGTCAGAATGTCGTATAAAAATGGTCACAGCAATACTTTACGGCATCAACCAAAACTGACTATATTTGCAATTTAGTTTGTAACAATATATAGCAGCATAGTAAATCAGCAATATATTGATGTCAGATTGAATGTATAAATACAAATGATAGCAATATTGAAACAAAACAACTTCAAAATTTGTGTCTGCATAAATTTTGAGTGCAAACATGTCCTCCAATTGTTCTATATATTGATACGTAAAAAAATTTCAGTTGTTTTTGATACTTTAGACTGAATCGTACAACAAAACTATATGACCGCATCAACCAAAACCTACTTTATTTGCACTTTGTCAGTATATCTGCAATATTTGGAAATCAGGATGGATTGTATAATACAAATGATAGCAATATTGGAACTCAATGACTACAAAATTTTGTCCGCATAAATTCACAGTGCCGGCAGATCCTTTTTTATTCATTATATTGATAACTAACACACTTTTAGTAGTTTTTATACCTCAGACTGACTGGTATATCAAAGTTATATTACATGTATCTACCAATAGTTATCAAAAGTACCAGGATTATAATTTAGTACGCCAGACTCGCGTTTCGTCTACATAAGACTCATCAGTGACGCTCATATCAAAATAGTTATAAAGCCATACAATACAAAGTTGAAGAGCATAGAGGATCCACAAATCCAAAAAGTTTTGCCAAATACGGCTACGGTAATCTATTCCTGGGACAAGAAAATCAATAGTTTTGTACCAGAAAATTTATAAAAATGATCACATAATTGATATTCATGTCAACACCGAAGTGCTGACTACTGGGCTGGTGATATCCTCGGGGACGAAACGTCCACCAGCATTGGCATCGACCCAGTGGTGTAAATAGTTATCAAAAGTACCAGGATTATAATTTAGTACGGCAGACGCGCGTTTCGTCTAAATAAGACTCATCAGTGACGCTCATATCAAAATAGTTATAAAACCAAACAATACAAAGTTACAGAGCATAAAGGATCCAAAATTCCAAAACGTTGTTCCAAATACGGCCAAGGTAATCCAAACTGACTATGTTTCCACTTTATTAAGTAAAACAATATAGCCGCATAGTAAATCAGCAATTTTTTTTATGTCAGGATTGAATGTATTATACAAATGACAGCAATATTGGAACACAATAACTGCAAATTGTTTTCTGCATAAATTAAGAGTGTCAGCGCATAAGTATCCTCCTTTTGGAAGACATTGTTTTATAACAATACACGGGGAGTTTGATACTAGAAGTTGCCGACAATATAGGCCTCAACATGGAATCAATTGATCGTGAGGATACGTTTCATTTCATTGAAGGAACAGTTTTTCAGATTTGTCACAATTTATTGGAGTATGCGTCTGATGAAAGTGAAGAGAGGTAAATATTGCACTTTTCAGTTGACTGACAGTGTATCATCGTTGGCGGCTGTTTCATTTAACCGAAGGAAAGATGAGTTCCTGTTCGTGTTTCGAATGCTTTCAAAAATATTTCAATTTGTGTTGAAAAAAACGGAAAAAACATCGATGATTGGTTGAGTAATTTTACGCTCCATGTCAAGAGATATTGGAAATTTTCCTGTTCAGGTAGAAACGTTTGACCATCAAGTTTTAGACCGAATATAACAACACTCTGTCTGACCGCAGGCTTAATTTTTCGACTGCATGGGAAGACATCAATGGATTAACCCGGATATTTTTATAGGGTAAAATGTCATCAGATTACTTTCAAGATTAACTTTGCACCTTCAAAGGTAAATCCTTGTGCTTAAAAGCTATATTTACTTTGTACACCGCACTTGTTTGTATCAAGAAAAGAAGGTGTGCTGTTATGCTAATACGCGTACTGAATACACATAAGATGACGAAGAGACAGACCAATATCTCTAGTTGATGAAGACAAGAGCTATTGTATGTAGCTTTTAAAAGACAAGTATATTAAGGTCATGACCGATTTTGAATTCCAACATAAGAAAATTGACATTACATTGCAGTTTCCATCACTTCCCTAAAAAAATTGATGAGTTTAATTTTTTTTTACCAGGATAATCCCACTTAGAATTGCACCAAGGTGTCTCTCTACAAAAAAACTGAACTCCGAGGAAAATTCAAAGCGTAAAGTCCCAAATCAAATGGCAAGATCAAATGATAAAACACATCAAACGAATGGACAATAACTGTCACATTCCTGACTTGGTACAGGCATCTTGTAGAAAATGGTGGATTGAACCCTGGTTTTAAAGCGCTAAACCTCTCACTTGTATGAAAGTCGCATCACATCCAATTAAATTGACAATGATGCGCGAACAAAAGGTCACAAATAGGAGAACAACAACAACACGAACCCCATCAAAAACTGGGGATAATTTTAGGTGGTCCAGAGAGTAAGCAGATCATGCTCCACATGTAGCACCTGTCGTGTTGCTTATGTTATTACAAAGCCGATAAATAGTCTAATTCGGTAAGTCACATCCGTGAAAAGGGAACGGGTTTGCTGTTTCGATATAAAGTACATCTCCGATATCATATATATATCGGGTATTTTATAACGGTCAACCAACTCGTGTCGTAAACTTTTGTTTTCAACCGGTCTTATACTCAATTTCTAGATATTAGTCCAAATCAAATGGCAAAATCAAAAGCTCATACACTTTTTGCGTTTGTTTTACACTCAACCAAATGCTAAATCAATGCAAGTCACACCAATGTTTTTCTTCTTATTCATTGCATTAGTATCGGTTGGCTTTGATATGTCTGATAATTGAACTGATCTGTCCGGACTTTGGAAATACACAATATTAGTTAAAATTCGCAAAATTAACAACCTTTTAGATGCTAAATAAAAACAAAGTAAGAAAAAATATTGAAATAATTTGATAAACAGGCGTTTTACAGTTTCGAAAACAATACTGTTATATACTGTAGTGAAAAATAATAAGCAATATAAAAGTTAATGGATGTGAAAAGGTCAAGTCCACTTCTACTTTTGTTATGTCATCAATGGGGAAAAAAAAAGAATGCAGCTCTTATATAAACTTTCTTTTGCTGTTCGATACAATTTAATAAATTAACACAAAAAAACGAAAATCTTTGTTTACCTTTGTAGTGTTTGGCGCACTAAATTAGTGAACACAATTAGTCTTTCTAGGGACTTCTTCATTTTCAATTAATTAGCTAACACTTTTTTTGTAAAACAATTTGACATGCTCTGTATAAGGGTCTGTAACTCAGGTCAACATACCTCAATTGATTGAATCACTTAACTGACTAATATATGAGATAATAGCTTATTTCTATTCAATACTGCGTCTTGTTATGTTTGGAAAAATACAAGACTTAGTATGCTTGGTTTTCAAAACCTACGGTCTAAATCGGATTTTTTATTTCTCATGTCAGATTTCTGCGTAAATGAACCCTTTACAAAAATTTTCTTTATATTTTTTCCTTGACTGTTGGTCATTTATCTTTCTTCTGTTAAATCCATTTGGAACCTCATATATTGCTGTCACTTTGGGGAACTCCCCAAATATCGTTTTATTCTAACAGAGAAAGCAAGTAAAAGATTAAACATATTATTTATACATGTACATTAATTTTATAGTTTTAGAAGAATAACAAAACACGTTGGAGACATAAAAAACTTTATCTTTTTTTCACTTCCATGTTAGCCACTTAAGGACCTTAAGTGGTAGGTGGAGGAGTGGTAGGTGGTGCAGTGATAGCGGCAGCAGTGGTAACAGCTGCAACAGTTGTAGCAATACCAGCAGTAGCAACTACCGCAGCAGTCGGAGCTGAAATAGAAAATAATATATGTAACATCAATACAAACATTTTAATTGAATAAGGACAAACTAACACAAACTGTAAACACTATTTGATATGCATATTCATTTTTAAGCCATCTTGTCACCTTGTTAAATATCAGTAAGTGCTCGATTAGTGGAAACTTTAACATCAGCTGTGATACATTCAATTCGATTAGTTCTTTTATTTGAAGCAGTATTTCATATAATAACAAAAAAAATTGTAAAGTTGCTATTTTTTCTTCAACAGCAACAGGTAGCGCTGATAAAATTTCTTATAATTTAAAAAATTAAATGTATAAAACTCTGATATGATTTTATGATATACACTCGCTTACATTCAATTTGATGTAGGATCTGACATCTTTATAAATTTGACTCTATTTGTAAATCAATCAAAACCACGAAATCACAAAAACTAAATGAAAACGAGTAGGTATAGTAAGTTTAACACATACCTGCTGCGGGTGCTGCAACAGCTGCAGGAGCTGCGGCCACAGTATTGGTACCTGCTCCGCCCAGACCTAATGCCGTTACTACAATTAAATATCAATTACTATGGTGAAAAAATATTCAGGATGTTTAAGTTCAAATAAGAATCTGAAAGGTACATGATACATGAAATAATACTGACATTAATCGGGACATAATTAAAATGTTTATGTTTATGAAACATTATCTTTATTAATTGACTGTTGATAAAACTGTGCTTTTATAAATTTGACTGTTTATTGAAGTTTAAATTTATAAATTGATTGTTTATTAAAGTCTATCTTTATAAATTAACTGATTATAAAACTTTATCTTTATAAATTAACTGTTAATAAAACTTTAACTTTTATGAATTGACTGTTTATAAATGTTTATCTTTATTAATTGACTGTTTACAAAACTGTATCTTTTTTTTCAATGATATCGAAACCGACGAGTTCATTCCTTATAATCTGTTGTCGTAACGTCAAAACACGCACAATATTCATTTGAAAAGAAAATAAGAAAGTTTAACGTCATTATCATTTTTTTAGCAATGAAGAACTTAGCTTAAACTAAACGTGCGTTATTTTTTGTTTCAAAGTTTATAAACATCTATGTAAATGTTGGAACGTTAAAATATATAATATTAAGATGTATAGCCTTGGCAGAATACAGTTGAAAGTGCTATATTCTGCATCGTGTGTTATTGAAACCAAACTGTTAATATCATAAATGATATTTTGCATGAGGTGATATGACAGAATACAATGAACACTATGGTTAACCTAACTAAGCTCTTTTCAATGCTAAACAATAAAAATTCCAAACATGTTACGTTCTGAGAATGCTATTTTACCAAGTGTTACACAGATTATACCTTCATTAAGTTGAAATCTGGGTTTGATATAAAACAAAAAGATGTGGTATGATTGCCAATGAGACAACTCTCCACAAGAAATCAAAATGACACAGAAATTAACAACTATTGGTCACCGTAAGGCCTTCAACAATGAGCAAAGTCCATACCGCATAGTCAGCTATAAAAGGCCCCGAAATGACAATGTAAAACAATTCAAACATGAACACTTATGGCCTCATTTATGTACAAAAAACAACGAAAAACAAATATGTAACACATAAACCAACGACAACCACAGAATTTCAGGCTCCTGAATTGGGACAGGCTTATTGATACATAATGTGGGGGGTTAAACATGTTAGCGGGATCCAAACCCTTCCCCTTACCTGGGACAGTGGTATAACAGTACAACATAAATACGAACTATAAAAATAAGTTGAAAAAGGCTTATCTCATCAGATGGAAATTCTCAATCTCTTGCACGACAACAAAAAACTATTTAAATATTTTTCTACAAACTAGCAGATTGTACTCTTAAGATTACTATTCATATTTTTTTCTAGACATTTATCGATCAAAAAGTAGGTAGAAATTATTGTTATATTAGTACATACATAAGAGCGGTATAAATAAAAGTGGCAATAACGATTCCAATCCACCACCAAACCCTCCATCAAATCCACCACTAAATCCACTGTCAAGTAGCCCATCGTCTTCGATAACATAAACGGTCGGTATTTCATCCTCATCCTCAACAATGTCAATGTGTAGGAAATGGTCTGAAAACGCCAACTGGTTGACCAAAAAAGGGTAGTCTTATTCCCAGTGGTGGTGGAAATATCTGACAGCTAACATTAACAGAACCATGCGGTAATCCAATGAAAACCGTTATGACGAGGCTGGTTAGTATGTAATACGCCATCTGTTAACAACAAAACGTTTATATATAGGGATTTTTATATCAAAAATGCAGAATAAAAATATGTACAACAGATTTATATTTCCTTGATTGAAAATATAAACATTACGTAAAAAAAAACTGTTTACTTGATTAGTGTTACCAAGCAAATTAGCAAAAGTTACATTTTTGTCAATAACAGCTAGACCCGTGTGAAAAAAAGGAAGATAAAAGTGTTAAAATAAAAAAATAAGAAAAAACGATTAAAACAACAAGAAGATAAACATGCACGTTATATAAATATTGTTTCTGAGCAACATACTAAATAATGTTTACTGTATGTTTATAATAAAAAAAACAATCCTAGATGGCCAATAACATAAGAGATGGGTTTTTATTACCAATTTGAAAGCAATTTCATATTTCATACATGGCTATCAATACGTTTATAAATGATCCCTGTAAATAACATAATTTAATGATAATACACGTAACGATTAAAATAAAAGGTGAACTGTGTTAATTTCTAAATATATATATATTGCAAAAGAAATTATATATTGCCACGAAACACGAACACAAATTGAGAATGCAAACGAAAAAAATTTAGTTGATTGCATATTTTCCTTTTAATCTATTAAATTAACAGCATATTAAAACAATTCAAAGAGTAATAGAATATAGAAAAATATGATGGCTAACCAATGCGGTATGTGACTTCGTGGACTAATTTTTGGACGGTCACTTGTTTAATATTATTTGACTGTCTAAGGCATTATGATTAATTCTTAAGTATCTAAAAATCATAAATAAGAAATAACTAGACTCCTATAATAGCTTCAATTATAGTAATGAACAAACAAACGTTCATCAAATATGTGGTTGTTTGTTTCATTTTTAAATAAATTATTTTCAAAATAATACTTTGAACTCCAGAGTTGTGTCGCAGGTTCTAGTAACATTTTTTGTTTGCCAAATTTTTAATTGCATAATGTCAAATTACATTTTATTTACTTGTGTGATCGCCTGATATCCTATCAAAGAACCTATCCGTACCTGGTCCTTCTATACGCTGTGTATGAGGAAGAATAGTCTGAAAGTATACTCTAAAATCTTACAAACCTTGAACATTTTGATTAAGATTAAGTCTCTATTAATTACATAATCACCCTTTAGCAAGTATAAGATGAAACCATGTTATCCTACTTTAAAGTACAATTATACGCCATATGTGGTGTTCAAATTCAAGTCATTGCACTTGCGTTCTTCCAAAAGTGGATTAGATATTCTAAAAGTTACGGACCAACAGAAGGTAATTCCAGAGACATGTGTTCTACACTAACAAAAATCATATATTTTTGTCGTTTTAAAAACCTTGTTTTCTTATGAAAGCCGATTTATTTATTTTTTTGAATAACGGGACAGCCGAATAAAGGTTATTCACCGGAACACGTGTTATCCACTTTCGAAAATTATATCATTTTTTCTTTTTTTTTATAATTTAAATGGGCGTTTGTTTCCGTTGTCCTTATACATGGAAATGATTTTTTCTTTTCTTTTTTAAATTTTTTTTATGGGTATTTGTTTCCATTATCATTATCTGCGAACTAAGGATTTTTTTGTTTTGCTTTTTTTATGATTTTAATTGGTATTTGTTTGCATTGTCATTAACCCGAAACTAAGGAAAGTAGATTCATTAAACAAAGAAGCTGGTTGATGCTAAATAAAAAAAAAATAAGTTGTTTGCAAATCTTCTTCATTAATTTTATGACAAATGCACTAAAACTTGAATAAAAAAAAATGATAAAAAGAATTAAAACATTTGACATCTTTTCAGATCTCTTTATAAGAACAAATTTTGTTTTAAAAATTTCTTTGGTTCAATCATAGTGTAGCAAAAAAACTTAAATATTGACAAAAATCGACTAACTGTGTCCTATAAATGTAAACATATCGATCCTTTTGGAAATCTTATTCTAAAAGGTTATTAATTAATCACTCTAATAAGATATTTGATGTTCAAACTGTGCAAAATTTGTTTTTTTAATTAATAAATTATCTTACTTAAATTCCATACTAGTATCAACATGATCAACTGTACTTATTTGGACATTGAATAATTTCATGTTTTTTATATGATTGTTTATAAAGTCTCTTCAATAAATCTATTGTATGCGAACTGATCGAATAAAGACAGAAAATTATTAACTTACTATTTTAATTCATATCAGGATTACATGAATAGAGGATTGCTGGTACCAGGAAGGTATAAAACCAATAACATTGAATAATTTCAAGTGGTAAAGATGAAAGTATCCATCCAAAAAGTTACGGATGTCATCATAGGTAGGTTGACCGCTTAAAGTATCTGCTTAACAAATGACAAAGGATATGGTCTAATTGAATTGACCATTCTGGAGAGTCCTAATGATTATGTGACAGAACTGAAATTTTGATCAAATACATTACTAAGCTTGTCGAAGTATCTAAATTGTAAATTATTTACCAAAATGCAAATCATAGTCACAAATGCATATTTCTTTTCGATCTCTGTATACAAAATCCAAACATTATCGTAAAAATAAAAATATGATATCCAGTTTATAATAAGTAATCTACATTATATATGAATTTCCAAACACAATATTTCTATACTAGTATATGGGAAAATTTAGTAAACGTTTTAAGTAATTTGTGGTAACGATGTCCTTGACTCATTAATTTTCCATTTAGACGTACATTACATTCGTTGAAAGCCAAAATATTTAAACAAGCATGTAATTCACCAGATACAGAATAGGGTTCAATCCTTAGGTCAAAGGGTCAAATTTCAAGGGCATACAGAAATGAAAGTAAATAAATATGTATACTTAGTACTTTACTTTTAAATTCAACGTACTTTTAACATGTTTCAATTACTTATTTTTCAAAAAAAATGAGCAAAAAGGAGAGAATTGTCTAATTTCAGGTCCTAAAATTACCTTGACCTTTGACCTTTTGACCTCAATGTTGAATATATTTCTTAATGTACTGCATATCATAAAGTTATCATAATTAACAAATGAAATGAAAGATTATAGTACATAAAGGTAAGTTTACTATAGAAAATTGAGCAAAAAAAGGGATCAGGGTCTAATTTTAGCTCCTAAAATTACTGGACGTTTGACCTGTTGACCCCTAAAGGTTGAAACCAAGCCTTGGTCCTTTTGATATCATTAAATGGTCTTTATTAATAAAGGTCCAATAGGTAGATACACTTTTGAAAATTCAGCAAAAAAGGAGATTATTGTCTTATTTTAGGTCCAAAAATGACCTTGACCTTTGTCCTTTTGGACTTTACATGTCATAAATATCCGAGTTTATTCTTATTATAAGTTTATATAAAGTATAGTGAGTTTTTCTAAAGATTTATATAAATTATACCAAAAAAACATCAGAACAGTGATACCAAGTCTCCATTTAGGATCTGCGACCTTGACATTATAAATCAAAATTCTCGAAATCGGTACGGTAAAAGTTTCTAATTTTTTTTTAGAATGGAACAATATGTTAAGTTTATTTAAATGTCAATTTTTAATGTTCTGCTTGAATATTTATTTTTGAACTGGTGAAGATATAAGTTTGACAAATTTTAGATTTTTCTCCTTTTTCTATTATTAGTAACAATAATACAGTTCTAAAAATAGAATAGCAAAATTTTTTTTTATTTTTTTGTTTTTTTTTGTTTAAGGTTACAAGGTTACATGTAAAGTCCCTTTTGAAAGATAGATCAGTAAATTATACTATATAGGTTTTTTTAAAATTACATACTATTTAAACCCCTTATTTGGCATTTGAGGACAAAAAAGGGGGTCACTGTCACCCAGCTATGTTGTTAACCTGAAATATTTTCCGGATTTTTATTTCATATTAAGAACTCTTAGACCCCCCTACTTACAATACTTGATAAAAATGTAAATTATTTTGCTTGTTGTATATTGGCTAATTATGGGCCGAATACCTTAAGCAAAATCACAAAAATACTGAACTCCGAGGAAAATTCGAAAAGGAAAGTCCCTAATCAGACTGTCATATTCCTGACTTGGTACTGGCATTTTCTTATGTAGAATGTGGTGGATTGAACGGTTAAAGGTTAGCTAAAGCTTTCACTCGTATGACAGTCGCATCAAATTCCATTATATTGATAACGATGCTTGAACAAAACAAACAGACACAATAGGTAAAAATGTCAAGAAAAAGGATACAGCCGGCAACATTGTGTTATCATCGTAATTACTAAAAACAAATGTAACAAAGAAGCACAAAAAGGCAAACATCAAATTTAACAACCTCATTTTACTTTTTTAATATACGATTTTATTTACGTACTATCTAAAATCCACAAATAAAGGATTAAAAATAAAAGATTAAAATATCAGCTTTGAACATGTATTATCCTAATAATTGAACGAAGAGATTTTCTCTTGTAATGTGTCAAGTAGTTGTATGTAACAGAAAATGATGGTGATTCAATTTGCTTTGGGCAAATATGTTTAAACATTATATCTTAGAATGAAAACATTTATATATTACGCATTATTTTTTTTTATTATTTGTTCACACTACTTTATAAAAGATTAATCGACTGCTTAACTTTTGCTTTCCAATTTATCCAAATCATAAAAGTCTAAAATAATCGTAACTTCGTTATGTGTGTAGTTTAGTCTTGACGACATCCAATTGACTATCGAGTTGACCTCATCTTAAGACCTTCAATGGTAATATAAGCAATATAAACATACATATAGATAGCAATAGAAAGCGAAAGTAAAAGCGAACTCCTGCAATTGGATTTTTTCGGTCTGTTTAATTTCATATTATATATTAAAGATATATGTTAATCATCGTTTTTATCTGTATAAAAATGATTTTTATTAAAATCTAATCAGTCAATAAAATAAAAGTGAATAATTCATCATCAAAAATGAACAGTACTGGCTGGTAAAAGCGCATTATTATTTCAATTTCATTAATGATTGAACAAAACAAGAATCATACTTTAGATTTTTTATATATATCGTAGCTATTGTCCCTTTACATGCGTTGGTAGGTGCAATTTGATTCTATATTTTAGGAGAACATTAATAAAAGAACAAAATAAACTGAGATATGTATAGAATATGGAAATCGTTTTTGAGATATTTGATAATTCTTAAATAGCGGGAAAAGGCAGCAGAAATGAGGTATAACACAGCCAAAAGTGTGCTCTAAAACAGCCACAAATGTGGCAACAAACAGCTATCCATATTGTAACAAACAGACAAAAATGTGGTAACAAACAGCGATTAATATGTTTTAAGCATACAACCAATAATACATTTTCCATTGTTGGTATACAGTTAATGTTAAACGGAAGATCTTGAAACTAATTAAGCATCCATGTCTGTGTGCCCCACAGACAGTCAAATAGTAAATAACCAAATCATTACCACATCTCAGCTTTAGGTTTCTACTTAGATTCAATTTAAATTTCTCTGCAATGAATTAGTTACCTTAAACTACACAAAACAATTTCGTTAAACCTCGACATTGTATTTGTGTACTTGGGAAATGTCATATCCTTTAACTATAGCTAGTGTGAAACTTCTTATCATTAACTATTAAAAAAGCATATAAAAAACTAAATTTTTTTTCTAGATAAGTGATGTGCTTCTGGCCCCATTATTTTTTTGTTAATTCGCTTGGCTGAGTTAACTTTCCTTTATACCAATATTTCCATCACCTTGATGAGGTTTGTGTGTCAGATAAAAGATTTGACCATAGCAAAGATTTGAACATGTGCACTAGTTCCTCACCACTTATTTTTTGCTAAAATAAAACAAAAAAGTCTCTAAATGTCAAAATTTTCAAATGACAAACCAAATTAACCACACAAAAACAATGATTAGCAGCGCATTGAGAAAATATGGGATGAAATTGTTTGTTATTGTTGGATCGCTGTTTTACTCCCATTTGCAAATTATATAGATATTCCGGACGAAACATGGTTGTGTTATAAACTATAAACCATGTTCTTACTGGACCGATACGATGATCGGAATTGTTACGTTCTTCTGCCAATGCTACATGTAGTTTAACTGACCTGAGCATATTATTCTGAATCCGAGCCGATCAGTCTACTCTAAGTTCAACATGTGTGCATAGCGGAGAAACAGCTTATACACATGTTCAAATCTTAGCTTTGGTCCAAACGGGGGTTTAATCCCCGACTTCCTATATTCGAGTACACTTCCAAGATTAGAGAAGTCCGTCAAGGGAACATTTAAAATACTTAAATCAAAACACAAAAGTTGACTCATAATCATGAAAATGGGATCAAAGTTAAATAAACACCACCACAAAACATAACATTCATTCTTTACACTAAGATAGTTGATGAATCGACCAATGTATTGTTATTTGCTATAATAAAGTATTTTCAGGTGAGCAGTAAAACAAATGGTACAAATGAAGCATATACTGTAAACATCTAGAAACTACAGTTTATAAAACACCCCTTTGAAAAATTACAAATAAACTCATCATAGATACCAGGATTAAATTTTGTATTTACGGTGACGCACGTTTCGTCCACAAAAGACTCATCAGTGACACTCGAATGTTAGAAAAATTGCACAAATATTGAAGCTATGCACCCCTTATTTCTTGTGAAAACATACAAATACGATAGTTTTTCTTTTCGGTAACTTTATAATTTTTTAAAAATTACCTAATCAAACCAGTACAATACTTTGTTTAGTTAATCTTGTGAGAAATAGTTTACAATTACAGATTTAATTATGATCACAACAGTCAAAAAGTCTAAAAGCCTTTTTATTGACTGCAACTTTGACAAATACACTTTTAAGTTAATGCAAATTGTCAGTTTTTAATTGAACAAATTCTTAACACAGTACAAGGTGTGAAACGCACACACAATAACATGCGACTAAAAACACATAACAATCTAAAAAGGGAGGTGTGTTTCTTGCAGTACATTTTCTAGTTATTCACTATATAGTTATCTTTTAATTATACATGTATATGCATTAGGTTGGTATTTGATATTGTTTTTAAACATGTCAACGAATTTCTATTTTCCTCTTTAAAGTAATCTTTAGCAAAAGAAGAGTCATTACTATTAGAAAAAGATCTAACATAATTTCAAGGAAGATATTAAGTTTTCAAATATTTTGGGATGCAGTGTTTACATCTTATATAACTAGAGAAATTAATACTGTTGATTTGTCATTTTTCGTTGGATACCAATGTTCGTGGATTTCGTTGATATGTGCAAATGAACAACGAAATCAAATGTTCAACGAATGACAAATTTCATATAATTATGCTTGTATGTAGATGTTGGCAAAACAACAAAATTAAATATCCACGAATATGGAAAATTTCCGTAATCCACCAAAAAACATGAATCCACAGTATTATATATAATTTAAAATTGCAATGTGTGAAAGAAACAAAAACCCAACCAAAACTTGGAAAACCGCCTTTAAATTGGGCTTCAACACAGCCAGAAAATCCCTACTCAGAGGCGGGATTTTTCTGGCCCCTAAACAAAAAAAATGGACAAGTGCACCGATTAGGATGTCACTCTGAAGTTCAAAACATATCAATAATCCAAAATTAAGAAAAATAATGTAAACAAGACGAATGAAGACCAGAGGCTACCAACTTGAGACAGGTACAAACATGCAACTAGTTTAAACATGTTTTGTGAGTTTCCTCATTTCATCTAGCCAATGTAGAATAGACAAACACACATCAATACGAACAGTGAAAAAGAAGTCCGAGTCAGATGTCAGAATAGGTAAAAGAAAAAACTAAGAAAAATGACAATGAATCATTATTAACAAAGGACTTAAAGCAGTTACTGACTTGCAATTTGTTATGAGTTTGTTCTTTGTCGACGTCGATTTGTATTTGCTTATTTCTACGTCATTTGGTCTATGGTAGAATGTTATATATTGTCAATCATACCACGTATTCTAACATTCTTTTCACTTAATACTCCAAAAATATTTGGCACTTGTACTAGACTTTATGCACTGTTGCATAAAACGATCATGTATGGCAATAACTGAACTTGAACAACGGCATTAATTTACAGTATTCAATTCATTAATTCATATAAAATATATTAAGAAATTCGAGATTTTGCTTTTCTATCTCTTAATCTTCATTTTATAACAATTACAAAAATGAAGGTCAGTATCTGAATGCTTGTTATTTCAGGAATGACTGTAATATTTTTTTCTGGCTATGAAGAAATAACATAAAAAATGTGGTGCACACTGAATATTTTTTATGTTATTTCGAATAGATAGAAAAAATATTACGGTCATTTCTTATAATCTAATTCTAATTCGTTTTGAACCGGAGAAAACCATGAAAAAAGGTTGATGAAGTCACAGTCACATAACAAAGTTTTGTCTATGAGCTGATAAACAAAACAACGTCACCAAATCAGAAGACGCGTTGCATCCAAAACTAAATTATATAGACACGACGCTCTCATTGAACAGTGACACAAACGGTTTACGGAGACCGTCACAAATTGATTGACCGCAGTTTCATAAAAAAAAAGAATGGCCAACGAAGATACAAGTATCTTGTCTTAGGAAGAGATAAATCCTACTTTGTAAAGGATCAATCTGATTCATACAAAAAAAATATCTGAAACTGACATTATCAAGATGCTTGATTTCTTGATTGACAACATATTTGTTACGTTCCGAGGACGTGTTTTTCAATAGATTGTCAGCCTTTCAATGGGAACGAATTGTGCACTTCTTCTTGCCGACTTGTTTCTTTATTATTATGAGGCTGGCCTCATACAGAAACTTCTTAGGAAGAAAGATAAGGAGTTAGCAATATCCTTTAACTCTACTTTCCGCTATATAGATGATGTTATTTCACTAAATAATTAAAAATTTGGTGACTATGTCGAACGGATCTATCCCATTGTATTACAGATAAAGGATACAACAGATACATTTAAGTCGGCCTCATATCTTGACTTACATCTAGAAATTGGGTCGATTGAAAACAAAACTTTACGACAAAAGAGCAGATTTCAGCTTTCCAATTGTGAACTTTCCATTTCTAAGTAGCAACATTCCAGCAGCACATTCTTACGGTGTATATATCTCCCAATTGATACGATATTTCCGTGCTTCCATTTCCAATCATGATTTTCTTGATAGAGGGTTATTGCTCACAGGGAAACTATTAAATAGTTGGTTGACCGTTATGGAATAACCGTTTCACAAATGATATCGGACATGTTCCTTACGTCGTAACTACAATCTCCTTCCCTTTCATAAAAGTGACCTACCGAGTTAAACTATTTACCAGATTTGTTATCTCATAATTAACACGACTGGTGTCACATGTGGAGCAGGATCTGCTTACCCTTCCGGAGCACCTGATATCACCCCCAATTTTCGGTGGGGTTCGTGTTGTTTATTCTTTGGTTGTCTATGTAGTGTCATGTGTACTATTGTTTGTCTGTTTAGCCTTTTTATTTTTGGCTATGGTGTTGTCAGTTTGTGAGTTTGACTGTCCCTCTAGTATCTTTCGTCCCTCTTTAATGGAAGACCGGTTTTACAAATGACGACGGATATTTTCCTATTGAAGTTACAACAATCCCATTGTGTTTTTCACAAATGTGTCCTACCAAATTATACTTTTCACTGTGTGTGGTTATATGAGCAACATGACCAGTGTCACATGTGAAGCAAGAATATTCCCGGTTCGTGTTGCACTGTCGTTTTATGTATAATTTTCTGTACGGTTACCGATACATTAACAAACAACTTCTAGCAGTTACTGACTTGCGATGTGGTATGAGTGATTTTTATTGTTCACGTCGATTTTTAATTGCTAATTTCTAGGTTATTTGGTCTTTGGTGGAAAGTTATTTATTGCCAATCACACCACGTTTTCTAAATATCTATTCAATTAATGCTCCAAATATATTTGGCACTTAGGCTTGACATTATGCACTTTTACATAAAAAGATAATGCATGGTAATAACTGAACTTGAACAACAGCAAATTTGAGAGTTTCACACTCGCAAGAATTTCATATAAAGCGGCCTTGATTTTCAGTATTTAATTCATTATTCTTTGTAAAATCTATTTCTACTTTTCTGTCTTTTCATCTTTATTTAGTAACAATCGGTTTGTCTTTTTCATTTTTAGCCATGGCGTTGTCAGTTTATTTCCGATCTATGAGTTTGACTGTCCCTCTGGTATCTTTCGCCCCTCTTGTACAAAAAAATGTAGGTCATAATCTGAATGTGTGTACATAACGATACAACGTCACAATACTTTTCCTAGATACTCGTTGAACAATCACACAAACGGTATACGGAGACTGTCAAAAATTGATTGACCGTTATACAAATTTCGGTTTTAGATGACGACAGATATTTTCCTATTGAAGTAACAATAATCCCACAATTATACTTTTCACTCTCTCTCTCTCTCTCTCTCTCTCTCTCTCTCTCTCTATCTCTCTCTCTCTGTGTGTGTGTGTGGAACATGGCCAGTGCCACATGTGAAGTAAGATCACTCCCGGTTCGTGTTGTACAATCGTTCTATATATAATTTTATGTACTGTTGTTTGTATTTTTCCTTTTACAATTATTTTGCCATGGCATTGACAGTTTGATTCCGAGATGGGAATTTCTCCTTTTATAATTTGTGTATCCCTTTTCGTCTTTTGCTGACAAATACGAATAAAAATTTGAGAAACACTACATCCATTTGTACATTCCTAATTGTATGTATGTATCTGCATGTCATTTATAAGGTATTCGATAAGGACTGAAAAAAACAGGGAGGTCCTATTAATGAATGAAAATTCCAAACTACCCTAAATCAGTTATACTTACTCTCGTTCAAAATGTACCCACTTTTGTCCCTTTTCTACTTAGACCTTGTATCGAAATTCGTAACCGAGCGATATTAATAGTTACTTCTGTAATTACTAGCCCGTCAACACTGATATTGTGAGTTCGAAATCTACTCGTGCAGGTGCACTAGATTCCAAAGTTAATTGACTAGGTTTGTTAGCTTTCCTATCGATGGTCGGTGGTTATCTCCAGGCACTCTGGCTTCCTCCCCAATAAAAGCTGCCCGCCACGAAATAGCCCAAACGCGGTGCTAAAATGTGGCGGTACAACACAGAAAATAAAACTAAATCAACATTAATACAAGAAGCCATTTGAATTAGAAAATCATACCGAAGGTAGTCGAATCAGACTATGCAATTACTATATCGTAAGTTACCCACACCTACAATGGGGAAACGATTTATTATTTTTTTTGGGAGGGCATTATTAAGAATTTTAGTTCATCTCAGTTTTCAAATAGTCCACTGTCTTCGACCAGGCGTTAACACCTCATGCCATTGAAAAGAAAAAAGATCAAAAATAAAATAACGTAATCGATGTCCGCCGATTTATGTATCTTATATATTGTAGGCAACTCCTTCGCATATAAACAGCATTAACCATAATTTATTACTACTTCAATATTGACATACAATTTACGCACTAAAAGGATGCTCTCTATATTTTATTAATACTGTGCTCCAGGGGATTTCAGTACTGTGATTAACTGCGACGCAGAAAGTGTCCCGTAAAATGTGATATTTTTTACCATTCCTAATCTAGTGAAACACTATTGAAATGATAAAACATAACTTCACATTTCATATAGCATTTAAACGTTAAATGCGTTTGTGCCATATTGTTGTTAATCACAGCGATTATCAACTGTCGAATTGACGACAGAAGTCAACCAATTAAATTTGGCGGAACATGACTTTTCGCATAAGAACCTTTTCATTTCAAATCCGTATTAAGCATGCATGAAGGTAAAAGCAAGTGCAGTGGTATAATGATCTAAATGTCAATTTCCAAAAGAAGATGTGGTATGATTTCTAATGAGACAACTGTCCACAAGAGACCATACTATCACAGATATTAACCGTATAGGTCACCGTACGGCCTTCAACAAAAGCAAAGCCCATACCGCATAGTCAGCTTGAAAAGGCCCCGAAATGACAATGTAAAACAATTTAAACAAGAAAACTCACGGCCTTATTTATCTATATAAATGAACGAAAACAAACATGTAACACATAAACAAACGACAGCCACTGAATTACAGGCTCCTGACTTGGGACAGGCACATACTTACATAATGTGGCTGGGTTAAACATGTTAGCGGGATTCCAACCATCCCCCTTACCTTGGACAGTGGTTGATTGATTCCATGTTATACAAAAGGCTGATTGATTCCATGTAATACAAAACATAATGAAAATCGTCGTTCTGCCTGTGTTGGCATGAATGTTTTGGTAGACCAAATACGTCAACGGAATCTGTTAACATGTTGGCTTTTATTTTCAAATTTTGAATGGTGACATTTTTTCTTTACAACAGCTTAACATGATGAAGACATAAAATAGAACAATATCATACTGACGGGATCTTTTAAAGTACAGAGTCACGTTATAAGAACCAAAGAAATACAAAAAGTCGCATATACAAAGCACGACACCAAAAATTGAAAGACAATACAAACACATTGACGAGATGCACAAGTACCGAGCCACGTCAAACGGATATCACATAAATCATTCAACAGTAAAAATAATATTAATAATAGAACAAAGACAAACGAAAGAACTATAAACACGTTGATACGTAATAAACAACATCAGTACGCAGAATCTATACATCAAGACCATCGTGTATTATTTGTGAAATTGATACTGAATATTTATCAACAAGGTCTTGGTACCTTCCGATGAACTTTTTTAAAAAAGAACGAGACGTTCTTTGACATACCCCTGGTTCATTAACTTTCTACTTTCTATTAATTAAACACACGTAATACCAATTCGCATTCAAAATACCGTTTCTGTTTATGTTTAAAACCAAAAATATACCTTTTTTCAAGTCATACCTTTTAAATTGAAATTCTTCATTTCTCAATTCTTTGATGTTTAAGACAGTTTTTCATTTATTAATTTTTCTCGTTCATTTGTTTGATGTGATCATGGTGATTGAGCTATTGATTTTACATTTGATTATGGACTTTTTGTTTAAATTTTTTTGCCCGGAGCTCAGTGTTTTTGTGATTTTACTTGTTCCACTACTATGGATTCATTATATTCGTTGGAAAACCAATTATCGTGGGTTTCGTGAACGAATTCAAATGTTCAACTCATGACAAATTTTCTATTAGCCTTGTAAGCAGAATTTAGCAAAAACACGAAATCTAATATCCACGAATGAATTCATGAATCTACAATATATTCTATGCTTTTGATAAGGGACTTTCTGTTTTATTTTATTTTCCCCGGAGTTCAGTGTTTTTGTGATTTTACTTGTTCCACTACTATAGATTCATTATATTCGTCGGAAACCAATTATCGTGAGTTTCATTGGGTACAGGTGAAACACGAATTCAAATGTTCAACATATGACAAATTTTCTATTATCCTTGTAAGCAGAAATTAGCAGAAACACGAAGTCTAATATCCACGAAATGCAAGTTTTCATGAATTCACGAAAATTGATACCTACGAAATTAAACGAATCTACAAAGGAGGGACGAAAGCTACCAAAGGGACAGTCAAACTCATTAATCTAAAACAAACTGACAACGCCATGGCTAAAAATGAAAAAGACAAACAAACAACAGCACACATGACACAACATAGAAAACTAAAGAATAAACAACACGAACCCCACCAAAAAACTAGGGGTGATCTCAGGTGCTCCGGAAGGGTAAGCAGATCCTGCTCCACATGTGGCACCCGTCGTGTTAATTATGTGAACAAATCCGGTAAATAGTCTAATTCGGTAGGTCAGATTCATGAAAGGGAAGGGGATTGTAGTTACGACGTAAGGAACATATCTGATATCATTTTTGAAACGGTTATTCCATAACGGTCAACCAACTCGTGATGGCGTCCGTAAAATTTACGAAGGGATGATTTCAACTTATTTATTTGAATTATTTAGTGAAAGAACGTCATCTATATAGCGGAAAGTAAACTTAAAGGATATTGCTAACTTATTATCTTTCTTCCTGTGAAGTTCCTGCATGAACTCAGCTTCATAATAATAAAGAAACAAGTCGGCAAGTAGAGGGGCACAGTTTGTTCCCATTGGAATTCCGACAGTCTGTTGAAAAACACGTCCTCCGAACGTAACAAATATGTTGTCAATCAAGAAATCAAGCATCTTGATCATATCAGTTTCAGAGAATTTTTTGTTTGAATCAGAGTGTTCCTTTACAAAGTAGGATTTATCCCTCCCTAAGACAAGATACTTGTTTCTACGTTGGCCATTCTTTTTTATGAAGCAAAGCAATACCAACTCTTTCAATTTGTCTCTTAGTTTGGAATGTGGAATACTTGTGTAAGGAGTAGAAAAGTCAAATGTTTTAATACTGTTAGAAGATGAAAGAGAGTTAGATTGTATGTACTCTAAAAGATCTTTGAAATTTTTAAGTATCCACATTTGATTCACGCCCCCTCTAGAATAGGCAGTTTCACAATAACTTTGAAGCCCGTCTCTGATTGCTGATAAAATAGGTGTTAGAAAAGAGGTTTCGTGGAGCACTCGGAAGACCCATCAATATACCGTTGTTTGTAAGGACACTTATGTAGTTTAGGTATCCAATACAGTGATGGAAGATCCAGTCCTTCATCTTTGGTTGAAATTCCAAAGGAACACAGAACAGACCTATGATTATCCAGGATTTCCTCTTTGGTAAGTGTCGTGAGGGTATATATTGAGTTTCCAAGTGAATTGTCAATACCTAATTCGTTTATCCAGCAGTTAATGTAATGAGTTTTACACACAAAAACGATGTTGTTTGTTTTACAATATATTCTATTCTTTATGTTTCAGCAATATATTTTGTTTTATTCTTTATTTATGACCCTCTACATCATGCCATTTTTCTTTATTTTGTTGGTTCAAACCAGAACCTCGTATGTTGCTGTCTCTTTGAGGACTTCCCTTCTTCTCATTTATTCGTGCATTTATAAAAGGAAAGATAACAGGATAAATAAATATTTATATTAGCATCAAATTAACAAACGTTGGGTACCCACAATATATCTATTCGCCTATTGCTCAGATAGGAGGGACGGTAGCATTAGCCGGTAGCAGCAGTGGTGGCTGCAGCCGCAGTGGTGGCAGCAGCCGCAGTGGTAGCAGCAGCCGCAGTGGTGGCAGCAGCTGCAGTGGTAGCGGCAGCAGCAGTGGTATCTACTGCAGCAGCTGTAATAGAAACAAGAGAAAATCAATTGAACATCATAACAGTCATGCAATGATATAGTGTATTTAACATATGTAGCGGATATGAGGGGTTGAATATTCCAATTTCTAGGAAAGAAATATCCTTTGGAAATAAAACTGTTTTCGTTTGTTGATGTGGTTCATAAATGTTTCTCGTTTCACGTTTTTATACAGATTACACCGTAAGATTTCCCGTTTAAATGGTTTAACACTAGTTATTTTTTGGGGCCCCTTATAGCTTGCTGTTCGGTGTAAGCCAGGACTCCGAGATGAAGACCGTACTTTGACTTATGATGGTTTATTTTTATTCATTGTGACTTGGATGGAGAGTTGTCTCATAGGCACTCATACAATATCTTCGTATATCTGTTGTCCTGTTTAGACCGGTTTGTAAATAAATCAAGGCAGTTTAAAAAAAAAGTTTACAAAAGGCTAAATAATCTGTGTTTAAAAATAAATTTCGCAGTAAAATAAACAAGCATGACTAGCAACTGGTGAAATAGAAAAGTTTGTTTCTTGAAAAATAACGCTCACTTTTTGTCCTCCTCCTTTTCTTTTCCCTCGTAATTGAAAGTCTCCTTACTGTGATAAACACCGCTATGTATTATATTCACCGAAGTGACCGCGATGGCCGAGTGGTCTAAGTAGTTATTACTGTTTAAGAGAAGGAAAAACATAGTTACTACTGTATTCATTAGCCTGTTAATACCGATGTTGTGCGTGCGAACCCAGCTTATTTAATATTATTGTCAGTTTTCCTATCAAAGGTCGGTTGTTTTCTCCGTGCACTCCAGCTTCCCCCACCAATAAAAACTCGCTGCCACGACATAGTCCAAAATCAATACATAAAAATTGCGTTAAAACACCAAAAATCAAATTATATTAACTGTTTCCTACACAGGCAAATTTCACGCACAATAATATCACGTGAATTTAATTCATGTGAATCTCATATGAAATTTATATTAATTTCATCTCAAACGAACTTAAACATGTTTCTTAAACAAAAGTAAAATCCCAAAAATACTGAAAATAGGAAAATTCAAAACGGTAAGTCCCTAATCAAATGGCAAAATGAAATATCAATTATCAGAAACTTTTAAATATAGATTTAAAAACAGGGGAAATATTTGTCAGTGGATCTTAAGCAAGCAATAACCGATATATGATGTTAGAATGAAAATATATGATTTTTTTAGGAGACGAAACTTTAAAAAAAAAAGGCGGATTTACAAAAAAAAAAAAAAAAAAAATAAAGGACACATTACCCTTGCATTAGTTTCACATCAAGATATATTTTGAAATAGTGTTCTTACTTAAATTCATAACTTAAAAGTCATATGTGTTTATCTTTATATTCTCACATTTATCGGAGTTATTTGTCAGGAAATCAAACTGCTAAAGCCTGAAGAAATGTTTTAAGATCGTACCAACCACCTTGACTCAAATCATGTTTGCGCGTTTAATTTTCATGATATTTTGAACCTTTGACAAAAAAAAACATTAATTAAAAAAACATACTTTATCGAGAGAAATTATTGGATATATAGCAGTTTGACAAATCTAATTTTGATCTTTGAGAAACTTAATATTTCCATAACAACAGAATGTGATAAAAACGTTTAACTTATTTTATACAGTTATAACCCTGTAATGTTCTGTACTACCTTAAACCGCAGGAACATCATATAAACTACATTCAATAGCAACATGTAGCATTAAAGAACATTTTTGATTGTAAGGAAATATGTAGATTTATGAAGCTCAATTTTCAGTATACGATATAGATTCTCTAATTTTTAATTTTTCATAAGATTTGCTAACTTAGGAATTTTAATTCTGTAAGTGAAACAAATACATGATAAAATTATTAATACTGCTTTTCTGACAAAGACAACGTAAGGTAACTGAAGACAAATTTGCCAGTAAAGATTAAAACATACCTGTTGTGGCCATTGCTGTTGTAGCTGTAGTCGTTGTAACAATACCCAAAGCCAATACTACAATTTGATATAAATTAATTATTAATACATGTCTAAAAAACATAATTGACGTACAAATAGCGACGGAGCATTAAACATAATTAAAAATTTCATGTTTTTTAATTGTTTTTCAAAACATGGTTCGAAGCTTTTCTCATATTGCACGGCAATAATGATTTTGCAGAAATATTTAATGATCATCATGACTTTTTTGATGGGATACTTTTTACATGAAAATCTGATAAACATGGATCATTGAATTTTAAATCATATTAAAACGAATTATCAAAACTTCTGAACAAATCTTGGTTTTAATGTGCTTGTTCCAACTATGGACTTTCAAAAATGTGTATCTGTATTGAAAATTTAAATCATTTGTAGTTGATTTCAGATCTTTTACAGTCAATGTTTCAATTATTTTAAATACATTGCATACTATCAGCACCTTCACGATACCTTACAGGAACTCCATTTCTTACGCAATCAAATATACTCGTCTTTTAGAAAAACATTAAAAATTACTGTAATATTTTTTCTGTCTATGAAGCTGGTGGTGCAAACTACCAGGCCTCCTCATAGCCTCATAGGCATGATAGTAGTGCACAGTCAACGTTATACAAATATATAAATTGTTTCGTATGAGGCTTGGACACTGGGGAAGGTTGAGGTTTTACCGATTCCTTCCCTAGTTTTGTGCCTAATTCAAAAAAGAGTTAATATTTTTCTGACAGTGACCTAATATTGTTTATTTACTTCAACTTACATTACTAAATTGATAGCTATTTAAATTGTAAATTTAATATCAAACTTATTATTATTCCTTTTTCTCTGATTGTTAAAAAAGTTCTCTATGGTGAAATTGACATTGCACAAAATATATAGCTGTGTTACTATTTTAAGGAACACAACTAGTTGCAGTATAAAATTACATATTGATTTTGGATAATAATTACATACTTATTTTAGATAATAATTATTTGTTAAAGTATTACTTACATAGCAAGGGTATGGCTAACAGTGGCAATAATGATTCCAACAATCCACCCATTGTATTATCGAATCCATTATCTTCAACCAATAAAACGGTCCGTCTTTCTTCATTAGGTCGTCTAATAGGAAACGGTCTAGGTATAGGCAAAGGCAAAATGCTCATCCCAGCTGGAGGTCCTTTTCTCTGTGGTGGTGGGGGTGGAAATTTATGACAGCTGACCTGAACAGGACCAGAAGTCAATCCAATAAAAATTGCTACGACACAGATGCTCAGTTTGAGATACGCCATCTATTTAAAACAAAAATCTAATTTACCAAGGCCTTTCTACATTTAAATGCATAATAAACATTTTCTACTGAAGATACATATATTATGTGCAAAGGAGTAGGTTCGACAAGGCTCTAAAATGGCCCTCATTTTTAGCTTAAATTTCAAACTAGAATTTATGGACTAATATCCCAATTATTCATAATTAATACAGTGACTTGATAGGCCATTTTGTTGAAAATTTACGTTCCTGTGTTCAACTGATGACGTCACAAACAGTAATCGGTGTTATTTTCCACAAAAAATCAAGGTAAATTGGTAAATTTCTATTGATTATTGGAAATGAAACATAGAGCGCATACGTCGACAAAAATGATCTTTGAAAACAATGTTTGTTATGACATTTTACATGTTTAGTTTGTCGACCCCTGTGCTTTATGTTTCTTGGTCCTATATCTTGATGACATCCGGACAATTTTGTCAAATTTCGTCAAAATCTCTTATTTTTACCTACTTTGAATGTAAAAATCAACGCTTCAGAACACAAATTTCACACAAATAGTTATATTTAACTTTCTAACATGTCTTTAAGACAACTTAGATAAATGCAAAATTAGTATACCGCTGTTCAAAAGTCGTAATTCGATAGACAAAAAACAAAATCGGGGTAACAAACTAAAACTGAGGGAAACGCATTAAATATAAGAGGAGAACAACGACACAACATTAAAATGTAACACACACAGAAACGGACTTAGCATTAGACAAAATCCCATGAGAATAACAAATATAACATCAATATCAAAAATTTGGGATAGAAAAGTACCGTGACACGTCTTATAGTAATGTGAATTCACACTCAGATATCAGAGAAAACAAACGACACAACGTTAAAATGTTACACACACAGAAACAAACTATAATATAACAATGACCATATTCCTGACTTGGTAAAGGACATTTTTTATGGAAAAAATGGTGGGTTGAACGGTTTTGTGGCATGCCCAACCTTCCGCTTTAATGGCAATAATAAATATAACATTAGAATGACAACATAACATTACAGGACTACAATAGAAATAAATAGGAGAACATATTAGACAAGGAAACACATGAATAATAGCTAACAAAAGGCACCAGGTTTAAAATTCAATACGCCAGAAGCGCGCCTCGTCCACACAAGACTTACCAGTGACGCCCAGATATAAAAGTTTTAAAGTCAAAACAAGTACAAAGTTGTACAGCACTGAAAATAAAAAGTTCAAAAATGCTGTGCCAAATACGGCTAGGGTTTTCTGGTGGGGATAAGAACATCCTTATTATTTAGAACAATTAATGCTATTGCAAACAGTAAATTTTATCAAATGAATATAAAAGATATAAACTGATGAAAAGTGATAAAACTGAACCATTACCTAATTACAGAAAAACAAAAACCGGAGACATAACATAAACCGACACAAAAAATAGACACACCCGACTTAGTCAAGGCCTAAAGCAAAAAGTGAAAAAGTGACGTAACATACGAAGTGGTGAAAAGGCACACAAAATGACGTCACATTTGAAATTCTAAAACAGCACACAGTGACGTCACATTTGAATGGATAAAACTATTTCTCAAAAATAAGATAGAATTAGGATTGATTTAAGATTATAATTGAACTAAATACTGATATTACATTTAATAACAATGAACATTGCAATACTTATTAATAGCAAATTGAGGTAGCAATTAACTATATTATATAGCTTTGTCCGGTTTGTTTTGAATCTAACAGCAAACGTAAAACATCGTACAATTGAACCAATCAATTCTAGTAAATGAAGGTGGTGATTAATTTTCTTTACCATAACACATGAATATGATAGAAAAGACGTCAACACATTTGACAAAATCCGATGAGAATTACAAATTTAACATCAAAGTACAATGTAAATACATGAATTTGGGATAGACAAGTACCGTAACACGTCTTATAGTTATGCGAAATAACACTTAGCATGCAAAGCTCTAATTTTTTTCACGGATTTGGCTATACTTTTTTGGAACTTTTGGATTATAGCTCTACATCTTTTATATAAGCTTTGGATTTTACATATTTTGGCCACGAGCATCACTGAAGAGACATTATTTGTCGAAATGCGCATCTGGTGCTGTTACTACCACTGGGTCGATGCCTCTGCTGGTGGACTGTTAGTCCTCGAGGGTATCACCAGCCCAGTAGCCAGTACTCCGGTACTGGCATGAAAATACGGATTTTTTGTATTATTAAATTTGCTGTTACAAAATGTTAAAAAATAATATAAATTAAGGAATGTATCTCCCTCATGCAAAGCTCTAATTCCTTTCACGGATTTGGCTATACTTTTTTGGAACTTTTGGATTATAGCTCTACATCTTTTATATAAGCTTTGGATTTTACATATTTTGGCCACGAGCATCACTGAAGAGACATTATTTGTCGAAATGCGCATCTGGTGCAGAAAAATTGGTACCGTTAATGTTATTAGCAAAACAGTCACAATTGGGAATAAGTCACGTTCGGTAATTAAAAGATTAGACGACGTAATGACAAACCACAATCTACCATGTGGTAAAAATGTCCTTAGCTAGTTTGGTCAAAGACGAGTCGTATGGATCAACCAATTCGTGATGGTTTCCAAATTTTAATCTGTCCTCCTCATAACTTTGTTGGAGCATTAAACATTTTTTATCTGTTACCCTTGAACTTTATAATCGGCGCCAAATATGGACCTTACCGGACATACACACAAGTGTTACCTATCAACAGGACAAACGTTACATTTGTTGTAATCAAAAGGTCATAAGACATTGACACTTAAGTTGAAAGTCAACTGGTTGATATATTTGTCTGAGTAAATATAATTAATGTTTTTTATATAAAAATAAATAGGTTTCCAGTCCATTTGTGTAACAAACAATTTAATCGTTTGCGTTTTGTTTATTGTTACATGATCGATATTTGCTTAATTGTTACATGCACGTACGCTGACCTGTTATTCATTTGATTGTCAAATTTTTCTACATCGATAAATATTTATATCTTCACCAATTTTTTAACAAGATGATATGTTGAGGAGGATTGGAAGTTGGTTTTTTTTTCAGTTTTCCACATTGTTTACCAAATCGTCTACTGAACACATGTTTTGATTTTGACAAATAAATCTGCTTTCCTTCGGTTAATGCGTGCTGAACGTACACGCATGTTGCAAACTAGCCTAAGAAAAACTTAAAAAGGAATTATTGTGTATAAAGAAATATCCATAAATGTTATACTTGTAGTTTTTGGAGCAAAAAGTTAAAATTTAACAGAAATCAATAATTAAACTACTTCAACCATGCAAAAAAGCTATTACATTCTTTGAATTTAAATACTAAAATTTCCCAGTAACACATATAGAGAAATAATATCACCTTTAACTACAACGACAGCATAAGAACATTAGAAAACATATGTCACTGGTTTCGTATCCAATATTTAAAGATTTCAGCATGAACATTCGAAAAATATTCCTGGTATCTCTGCCTCTCTGTTTCCTACCGACAATTCAGAGATTCCTTATAGGGATAGCTATAGAGGTCTCTATACGGTCTACCAGTGAAAAAGGTATTCCATAAAAATTCTGTGGCTATTGGTGTGTGTTTGTTCATCTACATTGGCTAGAAGTGTAGGGGGTGATCGAGATCTGGCAAACCATATTTAATATTCTCGTTTTTTTTTATTTTATATAAATTAGACCGTTGGTTTTCCCGTTTGAATGGTTTTACACTAGTAATTTTGGGGCCCTTTATAGCTTGTTGTTTGGTGTGAGCCAAGGCTCCGTATTGAAGGCCGTACATTGACATATAATGGTTTACTTTTTTTTTTAATTGTTATTTGGATGGAGATTTGTCTCATTGGCACTCACACCACATCTTCCTATATCTATTAAACCCGCCGCTTTTATCGCCTGTCACACATCAGTAGCCTCTGATCATTGTAAGTCTTTAAGGTTTTATTTTCAGCTCATTCATATGTTTTGGAGTTTAATGTGTATCAATTTTCACTCAACTAGTTCACACTTTGCTTAGGGGACAGCTGAAACCCGCGCCCGGTGCGGGATTTTCTAGTTTTGTTGAAGCGTTAGTTGTCGCCTTCGGCTGATTTATGTCCATTGGTCGAATTGCACCCTCTTCATTTTCTCTTTGACAAATTCCCATTTCTATTCTCAATTTTAAATTTACTAAACAGTTTAATCTTAATTTGAAAAAAAAATCTTTTATATATTTGTTAATATAGATTAGGGGCAAGAAAATACTTTATATTTACCATGGCAAAAACAAATGTTACCTTTTTTAGAGTTAAAAAACAATTGTAAAGTTTATAATATTTTAAAAGACTTCAAAGTTGAAAACAAATCGTCTATTGTTTAAGGCATTCATAATGATAGTTGTGTCAGATTTTATATAAGTTTGTCGATTCAGTATTGCGTATAAAGCAACCAAAGTTCAAATGAAGTAGATGAAGAAATTATAGGTAATCGTACGACCTTCCATAATGAGAAAAAAACATACCGCATAGTCGTCTTTAAAAGGCATGAACAATTTATACAATTCAGCTGAGAAAACAAGCAGCCCAAATCATTACAAAATCATTTACGAAAAACAAATATAACAAAAATGAACAAACGACAACTGCAGGCTCCTGGCTCCTGGCTAAAATAACCAATAACCATCATAATTCAGCTATGAATAAAAATAAATCACTTACTTTTTGTATTAAATAAATGAGAAATAACATTTTGAACTCAAAGAGTAATGTTCTTTGTTTTAATTGCAAGTTTGATAGGCTGAATTTAAAATAAATAGTTAAGTGAAGAATAACAATTTATTTACCTTTGTGTTGGATTGTTTGTCCTGTCCAAGAAAATGTCCCTACCCTACACTTTTATATGCAGTGATAAGGAAGATATGCCTGCGGGAAACTCTTTATACATACCAAATATTGTATATTTAGAGAAAAAAAAATATCTATTGATTACATAACTGATAAAGTATAGAGAACACCATGTTATTTTGTTCAATAGTACAATTATACGTCATTTTGTATGTAGAAGTACAAATTATTTCATTTGCATTACTACGAAAGTTGATTAGAAATTCTCGGACCAAACCAAATGAAGGTAAATCCCGTGATATGTATTGCACTAACGGTAATCATTGTCATCATCTCGAAACTTAGGAAACGGGGAATCTACTATTTAGTTTCAAGAACACACATATTCAAAGAAGGTAAAACCATTGAGCTATTTCATGTTCTAATTTTGCTAAAACTTATAATATCTTGACTGTTTCTATCTTTCTATTGTAGTTTCAGCCAAACACAAAATATCTCATAATTCATTTTACCCGCCATGTAAACTTATCCATCCTTTATGAAAGTTACTTCTAAAAGGTTATTGATTTAACACATTGAGGATATCTTTGAAAATCTTTTTATTGTTACCAATAAACTAATAAAAGTACCAGGGTTAAAACTTAGTACGCCAGTGTTGAAGAGCATTGTAGACCCGAAATTCTGGAAGATTTTGCCAAAAACAACGAATGTTACATATTCCTGGGGTTTAAATCATTAGTTTATGTGGACGTCGACAAATTCAAAATTTTGTTAACATTTTATTCCTATTTGTGACTATACAAATGATAATTCGTGTAAATGTAAAACTGTTGATTTCTGGTCTGGTGATTCCAATATTGATTTTTATTCATAAATACTTTACAATAAATCTATTGCATGTGAACTGCTTGACTCGAGTCAGGGAATCCTCACATAAAACACAAATCAGACAGTAGTTGCGTTTGTTTGAAGTGCCTTACATTTTTTTCATGTGGTGTTCTCTAATTTAAATGGTAAAGGTGTCTTAATTGTTTACGGCCCCACATATATCTATAGTTGACAAGATAAATTGAGAACTTGAGATCACTCTCATGTTGCTCAGTCTTCAGTTTTGTTTACGGCCCCACATATATCTATAGTTGAGAACTTGAGATCACCTTCATGTTGCTCAGTCTTCAGTTTTGTTTACGGCCCCACATATATCTATAGTTGAGAATTTGAGATCACCCTCATGTTGCTCAGTCTTCAGTTTTGTTTACGGCCCCACATATATCTATAGTTGAGAACATGAGATCACCCTCATGTTGCTCAGTCTTCAGTTTTGTTTACGGCCCCACATATATCTATAGTTGAGAATTTGAGATCACCCTCATGTTGCTCAGTCTTCAGTTTTGTTTACAGCCCCACATATATCTATAGTTAAGAACTTGAGATCAACCTCATGTTGCTCAGTCTTCAGTTTTGTTTACGGCCCCACATATATCTATAGTTGAGAACTTGAGATCACCCTCATGTTGTTCAGTCTTCAGTTTTGTTTACGGCCCCACATATATCTATAGTTGAGAACTTGAGATCCTCCTCATGTGCTCAGTCTTCAGTTTTCTATGTTGTTCACTGTTGTTTGTCTATAGATTTTTTTTTATGCCCCACCGACGATAGTAGAGGGGCATTATGTTTTCTGGTCTGTGCATCCGTTCGTCCGTTCGTCCGTCCGTCCGTTCGTCAGTCCGTCTGTTCGTTCGTCTATCCCGCTTCAGATTAAATTTTCTGGTCGAGGTAGTTTTTGATGAAGTAGAAGTCTAATCAACTTGAAACTTAGTATACATGTTCCTTATGATATCATCTTTCTAATTTTAATGCCAAATTAGAGTTCTGACCCCAATTTCACGGTCCACTGAACATAGAAAATGATAGTGCGAGTGGGACATTCGTGTACTGGGGACACATTTTTTTTTTCTTTTTTCAGATGTAACATTTTCAGTTTTTTTTCTACTTATCACCTTGGTATCTGTCGGCCCTTCCACAAATACATAATTTAATTTTTGAAAGATAATTGTCTCATTGGCAATCATACCACAGCGATATATGTAAAACTCCTTTAAGGGAAAATTGTATAGAGATACATGTATTAGGTAACAATATATAAATTTTAAGTGTTGAAATATTCAAACAATTGCATTATTCTCGTCTATAAAAACTTCTTAATCATTTCTGATTTAACAGAAACCTACATGAAACCATGCTACATTTCCTAACAGTTTGTATGTTTTTATTTTAATAATTCTGTTTGTACATGAACTGCAGAGAAATACTATAGTGTTATCAACTGGCTGTTTCTGTATTGGCACTGGTATAGATTCAAGGTTTTCTGTATTGGCCTCGATACCCATAACGTCGAGGGCCAATACAGCTGACTGAGAATCTATACCAGTGCCAATACAGATACAGCCAGTTCAAAGCACTTTTATTCAATAATCCAACTTTGTCAATACAGACTTGTTCTGAATGCTGTATTACACACATCAAATGTGAATATAGGACCACTATTTCCAATAAGGAATGGCAATGATGTGAATATAGGGCCAACATTTCAATACGGACTGGCAATGAATCCTGAATTACAAGCACAATATATGTTAAGATGTAATTCAAGATTCATTGCCAGTCCGTATTGGAAATATTGGACCGGGCCGAAAATCAATAAAGATCACATGATTTATGTGACCAGGATGACGTCACCAGTATGACACATGCCATTTTGGTAGAATTATGGCTGTTTTAATCATTTTATTTAATAAACTATAATAATGAGAGTTCCAATTTTTTTCCTATTTGATACTTTTACCTGTTAATGTATGTTTGTTTTGTTCACACATCGTTGTTAATAAAATGGAAATGTATGCGACTGTCTTAAAATGAGTTTTAGTTAGCTATAAAACCATGTTAAATCCAACGTTTGTCAACATAAGAAAATGCCTGTACCAATACAGGAATACGATAATTGTTATCTAATCGTTTGATGTGTTTGAGTTTTCTATTTGACATTTAATTAGGCACATTCCGTTTTGAATTTTCATCGGAAATTGATATTTTTCCTAAAACTCTTTCTCTCATACGACAATACAAATAATTCATAAACCCGGCCGCAGGTTTTCTCTTGTGAATTATTTTACATCGTCTGGTCTCGTGCACCTTTTAAGAGGATAACGATTCTGCTAAGGGGTAAAAGGCCGTTAAGATATTTGTGCTATTGATGGATAGTTGTATAATGCGACATGTCCTTATTCTAAAATGAATAGAAATCAATTGAGATCTTTTAAAGAATAAATAAAACAATGAGGAACTAGATGAATCTTCCTGGTAAGAACATCAGTTATCATCCCCATAGGCCTAAAAAAAATGTTCTTTTAATTTTTCAAAATCATCACAATGTTAATGATATTTTTTTTATATTTATGCATTTCTGAAAAGACAATTTTTTACAAAATGTTACAAAAAAAAAGGTTTCGAAATAATAAGAACTTCATACAAATGACAATTTGTTATCATGAATTCACTATTGAGGATGCTTGATATAGCAAGAAAGTTGATAAAGATAAATGAAATGTAAATTTTGTTCTTTAAATTTAATTGTAGGAGAAATTCCTTACATTTGTTGTTGTATATTATGAATTGTCCAGTATTTCAACAGAATGTAATATTTTTTTAAAATTTAAACTGGGTTTTTTTTTATGAGCATGACCTCATTTGCAATACTATAGCTTTTATTTGTAATGAATATTTTATAATAAGAAAAAAGTAAAATCCCAAAATTACTGAACTCCGAGGAAAATTCAAAACGGAAAGTCCCTAATCAAACGGCAAAATCAAATGATGAAACACATCTAACGAATTGACACCAACTGTCATATTACCGACTTAGTACAGGCATTTTCAAATCGTAAAATCATCAAAAAATGCTATCATGAAATCAATATCAGCTCAAGCATCATCATTATTGTTTCTTTTCTTTTGTCTATTTGTTATCTTTATATGCACTATATCCTTTTGTTGGATATTAATCATGACAATTGGTGTAATATAGTAGTCGTATCAGCATTCACGAAAATGCATTAGTATTCTAACAAATATCTAAGAAAAAATCCCAAATTTAACTATTTTAGAAACTTACGTAAATCCTGACGAGAATAATTGATAAGTAACGATTTGATGTGCGTCTAGAGCACAATTTTGTCTTGTCCCCCATATAACGGAACTTGGTGAGACTGTCATCAAAGTGAGAGGTTTAGCGCTATAAAAACCAGGTTTAATCCACTATTTTCTACATTTGAAAATGCCTGTACCAAGTCAGGAATATGAAAATTCTTGTCCATTCATTTTAGATGTGTTTTGTCATTTGATTTTGCGATGTGATTCCGATTACATTTTCCTCTGAGTTCAGTATTTTTGTGATTTTATTTTTTTTATATAGATATATCCTCAAAAGTAAACACGAGAGGTAGCGTGGATACATATATAACATTCGTCTCAACTCGGCCGATTCCGTACCGAGAGTAGCGGATTCTACCGAGTATTGCCGAATGACATATATAAGTAACGAGGAACAAGGTTAGCAATATCAAGTGAATAGACCTTTCAAAAACCCATTAATATATTTGAAACAAATATTTCAATCTTTTTGTTTAAAACACTTATGACAATAAGGACACATCAATTTTCAAGACAAAAGCTTCAAGGGAAAATTAACATATCTTAACTTATGTTAAACAGGAAGTGAACTTCAATATTTTCAAGCTGACGATAATACATATTAGATTTAATTGAAGGTACTTGTGACTCTTATCATAGATAAATATTTAACCTGATCTACATAGGCTGAAGATTGTGCAGCTTTACTACAGTATATGAAACAAACGGATTAACAAAAAATACTTGGTTAATGTTTGTTCCTTCGACTGAACACAAATAAACAGAAGACCTATCAATAGTTCCACACCTACCGAAATCATACAATAAATGCTGCAGCTGAGATAAACTATGGTATAAACTGACATTTTCGATACAAAAATTTTCAAAATAGTTTGCAAACCCATTATACATATCAAGGTAAGAAGACTGGTAATTTCTAGATTAAAGCGTTAACTCGAAGCCACACCGGCAAAAACAAGAAGGAAATACTATGAATTGGTAATAATGTGAATCAATCATGATCCCTATCGTAGCAAACTTTGATAAGTTATCTGGTTTTATTTTACAATAATCATTATAATCACTCTTTGGAAAAAAAACAAATGTTTTCCCATGACAAGCTGTGTCCATACACTACAAACCAGTTAAAGTCTGAAATGGCCGATATCTGTACTCGACTGTTCTGATTTTTACTTAACCAGTATGAATTAGTCCAAAATTTACTTGATATTACTTGACTGCAGTCTGAACAATACTGAATAGTCTGAACTTGTACTTTACGTTCACTTGACCAATACTTCACCATTTTATACGAGTAATACATGTTACTATACTCGACATGATCTTAACCATACTTGACCTTGTCTTAATCATACATGACATTGTCTGAACCATACTTGACATAATCTCAACCGCACATAACATTATCTTAACAATAAATGGCATTGTCTGAACCATACGTGACCATTTTATCTCGTTTTAACCATACTCGTTTAATGTTTTTGTAGCTATCGTTTGTATTTTAACAATTCATGAATTGTTATACACACATTTTTATATACAATGGATATTTCAATAAGAATAAAAATAATTCAAGATTATCAAAGGAAGTAATTTCTTGGTGGATTTAAATAATATCATGAAATAAATTCAGTTTTCTTAGATACATTTGTATATACATGATATCAATTATATATTAAATGTTATTAAATTTGTTTAAAACTATCCCCCATTGTTAGTGCATACTCCAAAGGTGATCTTGGTGATGGTTTTACGATATGAGCAATCATTCAGCATTTTGATTTGTTGCTTTAATGGTGCACTTGATTGAAGTAGTCTCAGTTTTGAAGTCAATCATAGCATTGAGATATCCATGTACGGGAAGGACAGGTGTGTTCATATCTGAACCAGCATTATTATTGTTTATTTGATACCTGTATGGTTTTTGTTTTTAAACAAATTAAAATGTCCCTTTTGTCAAAACGGAATACGATAGCAAAATATTGTTTATAAATGATCATGGGTATACACCTTCTTATTTAAAAATATGCAACCATTCTGGAAACATGATGTTTGGCATATGAAATAAACACTATTAAGTGGTTAAACATAAGTGTTTTAATTAATCACACACACAGACTCTATTCATTTACAAAGTGAGCTGCCCAAAATTGTTTTTTTCTCCCTCTTCCTGTATACTAAAGAAATAGTTTAAGTATTTGACAGTCCCGGCACAAGATTGCTTCAGTCATTGGGTGTAAAAGAAACATCCAGATAACTATATTATTATATTAATTTTGTCCTATTTATGCAATTCAAAACATGGAAGTTTCGTATAATGATTTTCCAAATGAAAACCATTATCGTATCATCTTATAACAAAGAAAGACATATTATAATCTTATTGTCAGGCAGAAATTGAACAGCTGTAGGATTTCAAACTTAAGATGAAGATTGATGTTAATCATTTGAAATTTGAGTAAAAAATGACATTCAAAACTTGATACCAATTTTCGTGGGTTAAGTTGGAACAGGTGAACCAAGAATTCAAACCTTGAACGAATAACAAAATTTCTATAGGATTTGTGTGCAGAGATGGCAAAACCACTAATTCAAATAGCTGCGAAAATGCAAATTTTCCTCAATCCACAAAAATTGATACCCACAGAAATAAATGAATCAACAGTAAAAAAAATTACATCTCGTACAAGTCCATAACATATACAAATATTTCATACAGTGACATATTTGTCGATTATTTATTTCATAATTTCGAAGTTTTTTATACTTGACCTTAATAAATCATCAACACAAAACATGAAACACGTGAAAATCAAGTGAGATGATGGACATGTAAAAGAATTATTAATATATGTTTTTTGTATATCTTACATCTGTTTCTCGATTGTAATTTTATCATTACTAATTTAAATGATTTGGTGTATAAAAAATATTTCTTTTACATCCAATTTAGACAATATTTTCGTCACGTGGTTTTACTTTTTCTTTGTCTCATTTTCCGTGTGAGGTATCCAAAGTACTTACAATAGGCTTCACTGTTAAGGTCACTGCATACCAAAAAGCTATCGCTGAAATAAAACCAAAGGAAGACAATAATTTAATAGCAGTACAATTCCCGTTTAAGAATATAAAGCGTTCTGGGTAATATTAACAAAAGCGTACACCAAAACGTTGTGATTGGTTTAAAACGTGATAAACAATAGAAATTCAACCTTTTTCATTTTGGTGTACGAACAATGAGATTACCCATAGTCCTCTAGATTCTGAAAAGGCTAATTCTGAATATTTTGAAAATATAATGGATTGTGTTTTTTTTTTGTGTTTTAAATCTATGTGCAGGTGTTTCATAGTAAAACTTAGTCATTCAAATATATAAAATTTATTCAACTTGTTTCTGAATTTGATGTATCATATCACTTCATCTACAAACCTCGGTGTAATTGAAAGTTACACTTCATTATGCAGTGCGTCCGATGCGCTTTCTTGATTTACTTCAAAACTAGCTTAAGCCTTAACATTTGAAATCAAGGGATGATGTATACATATCTCCTATGGTTATGGCATGTTATCTACATGATTTTTGTGCATGATTGAATATTTTTTTGCATCACACTACACGGAGTGTGATACGAAAAAGGGATACGAAAACTGCCTTAATTTGATAAGTTTGATCAACTCATGTGACGATATTATTACTAGATTTATTTCACCTGACTGGGCGGGGTTTAAAAGTTTGCTTTTTCAAGATCAAAATAGATGCCGGAATATGACACACGACCTAATACTGGTACACGTGTGCAAACTACTTTGTCAACGATCCGCTTCTTTTTCCAATAAAATATTGTGTCGACCATGAGAGAAGAAGGTTTTACAACTCGTGATAATTTTATGTTGCTTGATATCAACTCTCATTGTTTAATTTCGATAGTAATAATAAACTCGCCGATGGCTCGTTACTCATTATACACAAATTAAATAACTCGAGTTGATCACAAGCGATATCCAATTCTCACTCGTTATGAAACCTATAAATAGAAACAACAAGCAATATGACAAAAAAGGACAGTCTATATTAACGAAATTCATAAACCCTTGCCAGAAAATATGTAATTAATCATATCACAAAAGCTCGGTACAAGGCCTGTAAAAGTCGGTATTTGTTTTGTATGTCAATTTTAAGTGTATTTCATAATATTTCTTTAGGCTTATCCAGTTGAAATGCTTTTCTGCTGTTTGTGTGACGTTCAGTGACAAATACTCAATGCATCTTTAGGAAATTCTCGCTTCAATATAAACATTGATAGAAATTAAACGTTCAAGAGATCCCTAGTATTTTTGCAGTTTGTATAGCTCTAAGATAGTCAAATATCATAAAATGTAGAATCATGTACGTTTAAGTAATAACATCCTGTGCAATTGAAGTACATCATCACTTTAACAAGAAGGAATAGTGTCTTGATAACGAAAAGTACATATATGTCAATTTATATACATGTATATAGATGTTTTGTCAACATATATGTAGGACCCGGAGGTACGATGGAGATGCTTAATTGCGATGTTCACGCCGAAGTGCGTTGGCCGTTTGCTGATGTGCGACTATTTATTTGACGCGTGATGACCAGTTTAAAATATAGAGATGTGCATTTATTATGAGAAGCAGATTTTAGATAGATAGTAAAACAAATCACATTTATTATACTATATATGTCTGCCAATAATTTCAGTTGCATACTTAATGAGATATCGTCCTCTTTGATTGTCTGCATGTAAAAAAAATTCTGTTAGCATTATATCTTATTTTGTTCCCCTCGTAAGTTCCTCGTTTACCGTAAATGTTTGATACGAAGAGTCTGACTAACCCGCAGGTATTTAAGGAATGCCATGCTCCATCGTACGTAATAAGAATATTAAGTAGATTTCAAAAGAAAATCAAACAGAAGATTAATTCGCAACTATCGATCAATTATCCGTATTCCTCGTAAAATTAAAAGTTAATGAGCTCCTTAGTAAATTAAAAACTCGGAATACTGCTTTCATAAAAGTTGACTTCTACATCAACTTTAAAACCGTTGGAAATGTAGTAAATTGGGTTGACCATCGCACTTCGGCTGTTATCAACAAGATAGCGTCACAATGCCACCATCGCACTTCAACATGATAAAATACGCACTTCAGGGTCAAACATCGCACTTCAGATGGACCTTCGCGCAGTTTTGTGTACCATTGCGGTTCAGAGGCATCCATATATATGTCTTGTGTGACTTTTTTGATGACCACGAATCGGAAGTTGTCATAGTGTGTTCTTCAGTAAATGTTGGTTTTTTTTCTAAATCATAGTTCAAACATATGTTGGGACGCTAAATTTGATTGTGCACAGAACTCTTTTAATCTGATTGGTCTATTTTTTTTTAGACGTCCTTTTTTGATAGGAGTGTTCTTTTTTGTCTCCATATTATGTTATACCTTTTACTTTGAATCTTATATTCCTTAATTAAAAATTAGTGTTTATCTATCGCCAGTTGCAAATAAACTTTTCATCCATACCAGAATTGAAAAACGCTTCTTTTGGGGCCCTAAATATGTCTTACCAGGCCTTTATTTGTTCGGTGTTTATTCACTTGTTTGTTTTCATTTTCTTTTGATTGAGTAAAGACATCCTAATTATGTTGTAATGTTAAAATGTTATTTCAAGTAAGGATGAAGGTTGGTACCTATTAAAACGTTTACACTGGTTCTTAGTTAGGAACATGGTTGTTGTTTGTTGATACGGTTAATAAATGTTTCTCGGGTTTTAAATAGATTAGACTGTTGGTTTTCCCTTTTACATGGTTTAACGCTAGTCATTGTGGGGCCCTTCATAGCTCGCTGTTCGGTGTGTGCAAAGGATCTGTGATGAAAACAGTACTTTCATATATTGGTTTTTCACTAATTATGACTTGTATGGAGAGTTTTTTCATTAGCATACATACCACATCTTCTTATATCTAGTGGCATATATGTTATGCATCTTTATGAAATTTTCGCTTCAATAAGTACAACTAGTATTTAAACGTTCAAGTAATCCTTAGTCTTTTTGCAGCTTGTATAGCTCTAGGTTAATCAAATATCATAAAAGGAAGAATCGTGTTCGTTTAAGTAATAAACTCGTATGCAATTGAAGTACATTTAAACTTTAAACTAGTTTGTACAGTGTCCTGCTTTGTAAACTATAAAGTACACATATAAAGTACATATATATAAGTGTTTTCTTAATATAGATTTCTAATGTGTGACTTTTCTGAAGATCAGGAACCGGAAGTTGTCATCGTGTCATCATGGTTTGTCAAACATACCCTGGAGCTTAACGTTAGGTATATTTCGAAAATAACATGTTTTCCCTAACTGAACTCATATTGATATTTTCATTTTCAAAGAAAGTCAACAAGTATTGGTCAACATTTGAGAATCCTGTTCTACAATTTACTAAAAATCGCGACGAATTCCTAATGAACAACATGTTATTGATCGTTTTTCTTTTTATGATGTTTTTTTTTTACCATGCAATTGTTTTCTCCTTTTATTTTTGATAGATTTTACTCTTCCTCTCATCGTTGTTAATATAATGGAATTTGATGCGACTGTCATACAAGTGTGAGGTTCAGCACTATAAAATCAGGTTCAATCCACCATTTTCTACTTTTTAAATTCCTGTATCAAGTCAGGAATATGACAGTTGTTGTCCATTTGTTTGATGTGTTTTGCCATTTGATTTTGCCATTTGATTAGTGCTTTTGCGTTTTGAATTTTCCTTGGAGTTCAGTATTTTTGTGATCTTACTTTTTCGTTATGTAAGTATAAAGTTTCGTAATTTTTAATTTAGATTTGTACATGCGTGGGACAAACCGCCTCAACTGTTTATGATAAAATCCAATAACTCTATCTTTTATCTTTGTATATAATGAGGGCCCTCATGGGGTTTTTGATTATGTGATTACTTGGCCGTTTTTTTAATGATTATTTGATTATTAAGCCAAATATTTCATGATTATTTGATTACCTAGGACTGTATTTTTAGTTTATGATTATTTGATTACTAAAGATAAGCAAATATTTAATGATTATGTGATTATATTGGCAAAAAAATGGTGATTATGTGATTACTAGGACCCCCCCATGAGGGGCCTTTATAATGGTAAAGATTGTTATCTTACAATGGTACTGCTATACACGTTTTACGTTTATTCGTAAGAATAATTAGATTTTAATCTGGAGAGAAAAATCCCGATAATTTGAAACCTTGACAGATGAACATAGTTTTATTTACTTTCATTCTTGATCTAAAAAATATCATTATTTATGTATTATTGTCATTTTGTTTATTTTCTTTGGTTACATCTTCTGACATCAGACTCGGACTTCTCTTGAACTGAATTTTAATGTGCGTATTGTTATGCGTTTACTTTTCTGCATTGGCTAGAGGTATAGGGGGAGGGTTGAGATCTCACAAACATGTTTAACCCCGCCGCATTTTTGCGCCTGTCCCAAGTCAGGAGCCTCTGGCCTTTGTTAGTCTTGTATTATTTTAACTTTTAGTTTCTTTTGGAGTTTAGTACGGTGTTCATTATCACTGAACTAGTATATATTTGTTTAGGGGCCAGATGAAGGACGCCTCCGGGTACGAGAATTTGTCGTTGCATTGAAGACCTGTTGGTGACCTTCTGTTGTTGTCTGCTCTGTGGTCGGGTTGTTGTTTCTTTGACACATTCCCCATTTCCATTCTCAATTTTATTATTACCAAGTCGTCCTTGTAGTATTCTACATTTCACACCGTCATACATGTTGTCCCATTTTGCAGAACATAACTATTTTATTAATCATATATATTTTCTCGTCCTTTATATTCATAAAATAATTTTCACTACACACGTTAAGCAAATGACAATACATTTACCAACCATGAACGTTGTTTTGTTGTTGCTGAATACCTCAATAGTCAACACATTTGGTGGTCATATTGGCATTTTCTCGCTGTGCGCAAGACCTATTGATGGCGTTCGGCGAAATTGTAACAACGTTATTTCAGGATTTTCCAATATCAATTTGAGAATGAATGGTCATAAAAATATATAAATATAAAAAAATGTTATACTTTATGGTAGACTAACATATAGCACCCTCAGATTTTTAATTTCAACTGTGTTACCTTAAATGTTTTAGTAACATTCCAAAGACAGAAATCTTTCTTTTTCTTTCTTTCTTTTGTGTTTATGATTTGCGGTTCAATTCATTCATGTCCCACATGCATGTCTTGATTCTTTTTCCTCAAACCTTAAATTGTTTTCTCTGTGGGTAAATGGTTATCTTATCAATGTATGATATTTGTGTCATTTGACAATTAGAAAGAAACATTAACTCAAACATTTATTCCAATTAGTCGTTTGAAACCTTTAAGCAATACAAGCTTATCATTACACATGTTAAGCAAATGACAATACATTTACCAACCATGAACGTTGTCAGGAATATGGCCATTTACCAAGTCAGGAATATGGCCATTGTTATATTATAGTTCGTTTCTGTGTGTGTAACAATTTAACGTTGCGTCGTTTGTTTTCTCTTATTTTTGAGTGTAAATTGACATTGCGATAAGACGTGTCACGGTACTTGTCTCTCTCAAATTCTTGTATTTGGTTTTGATCTTATATTTGTTATTCTCGTGGGATTTTGTCTGATGCTTGGTCCGTTTCTGTGTGTGTTACATTGTATTGTTGTGTCGTTGTTCTCCTCTTAGATTTATGCGTTTCCCTCAGTTTTAGTTTGTTACCCCGATTTTGTTTTTTGTCCATGGATTTATGAGTTTGAACAGCGGTATACTACTGTTGCCTTTATTCATCATGTTAACATATATATTCAGGATGATAACATGTTATTGACATATAGATATCAGGTACCTAATACTCACTGATAACCAAAAACACAAGGTATGATGATTTACAATACTTTAATGATAACAAACCAAAAAACATCTTCAAGGGGAGATAACTCAGACAAAAATGTTATTGTCAAGTAGTGCAACAAAACTAAAATGGTTAGTTATTTTCTATGTAGCTTATTCACAGGTGAATATAAGTTACTGCGGTATGTTGTGTGAAACATGTGAATAGCACGTGATTCTTATGTTGAAAAAAAAACGTGGAAGTAAATGTATGTGTAGGTCAAATATTTGTTTTCCTTAGATGTTTTTTTTTTTTAATAAAGCCGGCTGATGGCTTCTCATTTGGAATGTTTCACAGTTTGTCATGTCGGGTTAATTTCCTGTGTCGGCATATCTATTACACGTCCTTTAGTTTATAAAGACTATTAGCCTTAAGTGTTTGCAAATAAACTCATCATATATACCATAGATAAGCAAATGTTCGGGAGTTAGTTTTAAATAAATCTTAGTAAAGGCTTATGTTTGAAAAGTTACACCTTTTAATGAAAAATGCCTACATTACATTTTTTTTAAAGTCATCCAAACCCACCCAAACAGAAAGTATTGATCTATTTTCTATATTAATATGCTCATATGCACTAGTAATTTTAAAAGTATTTGTTTTGCTTTCCACATATATATATATGTGCTCATTAGCATTGGTAATGTTTTTTTGTATGATCATAGATTTTATATTGTTGACATTGTTTTTATTCTTGTTGATGTTTTATATGATATCGGGATATTTTCTGGTGTTTCACCTCCTATTTTTTACGTGGCGAGGTCCTTCAGCGGCCTGCACGATTTACAGATTGTAATAGATTATGGACCATACACCGGATATTTAATACGTTGCAAAATATTATTCAGTTACAAAAAATGATCTGTAACAAGTATATTTATTTGTACTTGATTAAGGTTTATAAATTTCAGTGTCTTAAACGTTTACAAGCTATTCTATTATTTTCATTAACCCTGATTCTCATGGGTTGTTACCAACAGTCAGATATCAATGTTTTATGATAGATCATTCTAATTGCTTCACTGTTTGTTAGAATTAACTTACACGCCTTTTTCTTTTTCTAACTTTTGGTGAACTCTTTGCCTCGTTTCAGGCTGCTTCATCTATGTCATCATTTCTATTAGGTTTGTATACAAGTTTGTGTATCTAATTATATGAACGTACCAAGATCAATAAATCATTTAGAGAAAAATTATAACAGAGAAATTATAAACAAACAGACATCGATGGAGCGATTATATATACCTCAAACTTAGAACGAAATGATTTATTAACTAACACTGAAAAATCAGATGTTAAAACGACCATCTTTATCACTAGATATAACCTAGCAGTGAAACAGTTAAAAAGATCAATTATAAAACATTTGAATTTGATAGAAAATAACCCTGAATCTCAATCATTTTAAGAAGGAAACAAGTCATAGTGGATAAAAGACACAAAAAATTACAAGAGAAGTTAACAAGGCGTGATAAATCATGAAAATGTATCTAAAACTTTTATGTAAGAATTACGAGTAATACGCACATCAAAACAATTAAGATAAACAAACTTGTATACAAACATAAGAGAAATGATGACATAGATGAAGCAGTCTGAACAAGGCAAAGAGTTCACCACAAGTTAGTAAAAGAAAAAGGCGTGTTACTAAATTCTATCAAACAGTGAAGCATCTAGAATGATCTATCATAAAACATTAATATCTGACTGTTGGAAACAACCAATGAGAATCAGGGTAAATGAAAATAATGGAATAGCTTGTAAACGTTCAAGGCACTGAAATTTATAAACCTTAATCAAGTACAAATAAATATACTTGTTATAGATCATTTCTTGTAACTGAATGATATTTTGCAACGTATTAAAAAACCGATGTATGGTCCATAATCGATTACAATCTGTGAATCTTGCAGGGCGCTGAAGGACCTCGCAACTTCAAAAAATAGGAGGTGAAACACCAGAAAATATCCCGTTATCATATAAAACATCAATAAGAATAAAAACAATGTCAACAATATAAAATCTATGATCATATAAAAAAACTTATTATTAATATTAATGAGCACATATATATGTGGAAAGCAAAACAAATACTTTTAAAATTACTAGTGCATATGAGCATATTAATATAGAAAATAAATCAATACTTTCTGCTTGGGTGGGTTTGGATAACATTTAAATAAAACGATTACAAATAAAAAAAAACATCTTTAAGGGGAGATAACTCAGACAAAAATGTTATTGTCAAGGAGTGCATCAAAAATAAAATAGTTCGTTATTTTCCATGTAGCTTATTCACAGATGAATATAAGTTTCTGCGGTATGTAAAATATGTTGAAAAAAACCGTGGAAGTAAATGTATGCGTATTTGTTTTTTCTTAGATGGTTTTTTTTTTTTTTTGTAAATCCGGCTGATGGTTTCTCATTTGGAATTTTTCACAGTTTGTCATGTCGGTTTAATTTCCTGTATCGGCATATCTCTTGCAAGTCCTTTATTCTATAAAGACTATTAGCCTAAAGTATTTGAAAATAAACTCATCATATATACCATAGATAAGCAAATGTTCGGTAGCTAGTTTTAAATAAATCTTAGTAAAGACTAATGTTTGAAAAGTTACACCTTTTAATAAAAAAATTCCTACATTACATTTTTGTTTCTGTTTTTTGTTATTGTTGAGATCAATTGATAAAAAATAATCGACTTCTCCAACAGTTTTCTACTAACTTTTACTTTACAGTTTTTGGATTCATACTAGCAAATTAAAACTTACACTGGAGTACCTATACGAATAACAGTTTTTACTTCTGAAACGATCATTTTAAACTGATCCAATAATAAATGCCTGAATTCCCCACAACGAAATATTTCAAGATCTTTCTCATTCAAGGTCAGCTTGTTTATGTTTACGCCTTGCGATGAATTGATTAGTGTCTAGAACGTTTTCATACAAAACATCACATTCATAATATAGTTGTTTCTTGAATAATCTGTATTATTAATTAACTGCACTGTTATTGGACCTAATATGATGAAAACTGCCTATGCAATATAATGTGTAGACTGGGCCAATACAGAATAACTAGGCCAATACAGATTTTTTCTGTATTGGCCGAGTTATTCTATATTGGCCGAGTTGACACAAGTGCAGGATTTCGGAACGTCTCTAGGTTTTACATCGAAAGTCACGATAAACACAAATTGAAAGTAACCAGTTGTTTTGAAGACGCAGTTGTCATTTAGTTATCTTCAACATGCTGAAAATGTCAGTATGGCATACATTTCAGGCGAAAAACGGTCACATTCATTTAAAAGGTATTTTGAAAGCAGACGTGACGTGACGATAAAACTATTTCAGGTTTGGGGAAAGAGTAGATTATCACTAAGTTCATTTCTTGACGACCTCATAATTTCACGATTGTACACATCGATTTTAAATTAGTTTCTGCATTACACATGCAATGGCAGTACCTTTCCAATTACTATTTATGTGTTGCGTCTAAATTTAAGTTGTAACACTTTATAGTAACTGAAAAGGGTAGAAAAAATCATCAGATGAGAAAATGCTGAAGACACCTGGAAACAGCACCAGATCATTATGTATATTGCATCTAATAAAAAGAAACAAACTGAGATTTGGATAGTTCCACTTCAAGGTAAAAATATTTATCTCCTTTTAAATGAAATTAAAATAATATTGTAACACTGTAGTTAATTAATAAAGATATTATTACGTGTATTTCTGTATTGGCCTTGTTATTGGTCCTCGGCCAACTGTATTGGCCTTCGGCTTCGTCTCAGGCCAATACAGCAAGCCTCGGACCAATAACAAGGCCAATACAGAAATACTTACGTAATAATATCATAGTATTAAGTGCCAGTTAAATCTATCAAATTTGACATAATTTCTTTGGCTTGTCTCCCTTTAAACGAGCTTTGTGTACAGTGATCAACGCACTGTTCAATTTCGTAATGATATTCATTACCATGCGTGATAAATATTTTTGTTTTGTTCAATTGTCCTATATGAAATACATTTGAAAGTTAATTGATTATAAATCAAAATGATCATAAAATTTGCTATTGAAATTGTGTGCAAAGTTTTATCTATGCTTTAAGAACGATAGCCCTATAATATATTAACTCAGGGGCAATACTTTTTATTTCTATTTATTTCTAATCTTTTCTTTATTTTTATGTTGATATTTATTATTTTCTATTCCCTATTCCTTTTTTTTTTATTTTTAGCTACCAATGTTGTATTCATATCTGAAAATAAAGTAGTGTAAATAATTTATAATTTTTACAGTATAATATCATTAAATAAAACTGCATTCCATATTTCTCGAATTTGTGTTTAGCGGACTGATATGAAAATTTTATCGCTTCTTCCAGCTATTATCACTTGTCTTTCTGTTACGTTATTGAGTGTGTTTCCGGCTTTGCCCGGCAAATTTTTGAAACTATACATCAATGGTCCGTTTACATTGAAAATAAATAGGATATAAAACAATTATTAGGAACCAGGAAAATACATAATGCAAAATGCCTATAAAAAATGATACTATACATGCAATTTTTCGATATATAAGAAAGAAACTTTATAAATTTTGACCTTTCCAAATAAAGGCAACAATAGTACAGGTGTTCAAAAATCATAAATTGATTGTGAGAAAACAAATCCGGGTTACAAATTGAAACCTAGGGTAAGACATCAACTTTTAGAGGAAAACAAAGAAACAAACAGTGTTCATTATGTTTTGTTGATTTTATTTTAAATGTCAATATAAAAATCGTAAATCGTATTACTACGAATGTCTTGTAAAAGAATTAGGTATAAATCAGCACTCAGGTAATCCCACATACAAAGACAAATCATTTGACAAGGATGAGATTTTAGCAAATCATAAGTCCTTCTTGACTTCAATAAACATAACATTGAACACCAAATCGGAGGACTTACCTTGTTAGTATTGGATACCCAAGCTTCATAAAATTCCGTACAAACAACGGTATATTGCTGGCTCATCTTCATGTTCCACTAAAGAATTGTTCATTAGATTGACTGAAATTCTGTCCGCAGTGAAAGAGGGTCTTCAGAAATACTGTGAAATTGTTTACTCGCGTAGTGGTATTAACCATATGTGGATTCTAAAAAATTCTGAAGAATTTCTAGACTATTTTAAATCTCGGTGTTTTTCTCAAATTAGTTCTATCAAAACTTTTGATTTTTCAACCCTGTATACCACCATTCCCTATGTGAAATTAAAAAATCGCCTAAAAGAAATAATCCACAATGCCTTTCAACATAAAAATGGTAGCATAGGCTATACATTTATTACTTTGGGATTTCATAAGGCATATTTCGTAAATACATGTAGTGACAAACAAAAAGGAGGTGAAACATGCTACACAGAAGAACAAGTGGTCAGTATGCTGGAGTTTCTTATCGACAACATATTTGTTGAGTTTGGAGGTAGACTTAGACTATGGGAACAAACTGTGCTCCTCTTCTTGCCGACCTCTTTTTATTTTCATATGAAACGGAGCTCTATCAGACATTTGTCAAAAACAAAGAGGTTCAAAGAAGCCAGATTATCTAATTTCACTTTCAGATATATTGATGATGTTCTTTCCATAAACCATCCGAACTCTTCTGATTGGGTTCCATTAATATATCCCCTAGAACTAGAAATTACAGAAACAACAGACACGGCTTCCCCCGCCTCATTTTTAGACTTATATATCGAATTTGACTTACACAGTCATCTCAGTACTAGAATCTATGACAAACGAGACGATTTTATTTTGAAATTATAAATTTCCCCCACCTTTGTAGCAATATACCAACTTCACCTGCATATGGGATAAATATTTTCCAAACTTATTCGATATTCAAGAGCTTTCAGCTCCTACTCAGACTTTGTAAAACGTCATCAGTATCTGAGTAGAAAGTTGATGAACCAGGGGTATGTCAAAGAACGTCTCGTCCATTTTCTAAAAAAGTTCATCGGAAGGTACCAGGACCTTGTTGATAAATATTCCGTATCAACTTCATAAATAATACATGATGGTCTTGATGTATAGATTCTGCGTACTGATGTTGATCACCTTAACAACGTGTGTAATTGTTCTTTCATTTGTCTTTGTTCTATTATTAATACTACTTTAACTGTTGGATTGTTTCATGTAATATCCATCCAACGTGGCTCGGTACTTAAACATCCCGTCAACGTGTTTGTATTGTCTTTCATTTTTTGCTGGAGTGCTTTGTATATGCGACCTTTTGTATTTCTTTGGTTCTTATAAATGACTCTGTACTTTAAAAGATCCCATTAGTATGATATTGTTCTATTTTATGTCTTTATGATATATTTCTATTATGAATTACAAAATATGTTGAACCACAAACGTCAAAATTATTCAATCGCGTAGTGGAATAAACTATTTGTGGATTCTTATAAATTCTATATAACTTTTGAAGCATATCAAATCTCTATCTATTTCTGAAATCAATTCTTAAATACTTTTTTATTTTTTAACCCTGTATGCTAACATTGCCTATGTGAAATTTTAAAATTGTTTGTATATACATTGAACGACAAATGTTTGTGACGTATAAAATTTTCTGACGTCTGACACGCGAATCAATGAATGTGTTTGTAGATAGATATTTTTGTGTTCTGTTAAATTGTTCCTTATAAAATTGTTACACTATGATGACTGCTGTACCCATATTTTGACTATTTTATTTATTATGTCTGTTTAGATCACGCATCATTGTAAATATAACGAAATTTGATGAGACTGTCATCATAGTGAGAGGGTTAGCGTTATAAGACAAGGTTTAATCTACCATTTTCTTCATTTGAAAATGCCTGTTCCAAGTTAGGAATATGACAGTTCTTGTCCATTCGTTTTTTATGTGTTTTTGTTATTTGATTTTGCCATGTGATTATGGACTTTCCGATTAGATTTTCCTCTAAGTTCAGTATTTTTGTGATTTTACTTTTTACACTGCTGTTTCCCCCCTCTTCAGGCATATGTTTTTTATATTGAATGTATTACATTCGTAAACTTTTCATATTTTGAACTTATAAATGAGAAACAAAGTTGAAAATAAACTCATCATAGAAACAAGGATTGGAATTTTGTACTTGCGTAAGAGGTGCGTTTTGTCTATAAAAGACTCACCAGTAACGCTTGATTAAAAAAATATAACGGTAAAAAAAAGTTTGAAGTTGAAGAGTATTGAGGACCAAATATTAAAAAAAACATAGAATAAAATGTTATTTCCTCCATTATTGAAGCATAGGATAAAAAGATCATAGATTTAACAAATAAATTTGTATATCGTATGTAGTATCAGCCCTCGGTGTATATTCGTCCTCGGTCCGTCGGCTCTTGGGCTGATAAAGAACCCCGGGGCTGATAATTCTTCTGATATGAAAAATGCAAGATAAAAATCTAATAATATCATTTTTTCGTATATTTTAGCTAATTTGATTCGTTCCAGGGTATTAAGATGTTAAACAATATTTTCGAAGGTAGAGAGAAAACAGCGGTTAGCAAAAAGCATATTGCACGGTTATTTTTAGAATATCTAAAAATCGATAAACTTTGTGACGTCATGTAATGAATTTCATGATATTGTTAAAAGTTTTATAAAAAAAAATATCTATGATCGTTTTTTTGAAGAAAAAAAATCTTCAAATATTTAAGATGTAAAAAAAAGGAAATAAAATCACAAAGTAATATGTTGTTATTGTCTAGGAGACAATATGATATCTATAAAATTCTAACAAAATGAAATCACGATTTTTGATACAAATATGGTCGGAAATTAATAATATAACAATTATAGTCTATTTATGAGGTCAATACAGAATATATCGACCCATAGAAGTATATCGACCTTGGATTTCGTCCTTAGTCAATATACTTCTTTCATGTCAGCATATCCTTGTATCGACCTCATACAAAGGCTATAATTGTATAATATCAGCATACAAACTTTGAATAATGCAAATATAACACGAAGGCTTATCATATAACACACAGAAGCTGTCATTCACAAAATGCAAACATCAAACTTGCAATCCAGCTTTTAGTTAAATTCGGGTTTCTACAATTTTATTATTCAAAACAATTTGCTGAATAATTAAAAAAAAGTCAATTGTATTTTGTTATATTTTCTCTGTAACCGTGACTTGTAGATTTATGAGACGAAAATAATGATTTCAGCTTTATAACATCATAGGGAGGCGTCACAGAAAAATGCAATACCCTGTCAAGACGACATTATTATTTGGACTAGTGTGAAAAGATCAAACTTTTTAACTTCTTGATCTGATTTTTTATAGTTCCAATAAAATGTTGACAAACTATTTAGAACAAATGTATTTTTTTCATAAAAAAAAACAATGAAAAAAATAACAGTCTGATGTGGCACTTTTACATTAATTTTGTATACCTCAATGATCCTTTTCTATATAATATTAGTACACAATATTCAAATTGCCAGGGTTTAAATATTTGACGTGTAAAGAGTTTCAAACTATTTGCCCTCTTTGAAACTATTTGACTGCAAGCGGCATTATATTTTGCTAAATTTCAACTCCAGCTTCGGTATTGACTCGCGGGTTTTTTATACAGTCAAATATTCGAAGCTCAAACACAACTCGAGTCGCATCAAATGACAAGAGCATCATAGGGAGGCGTCACAGAAAAATGATAAATTGTCCGTTACCTTTCTACATTCTAAAAGGTAGTTATATATGGTTTCAAATGACTTATTGGTCTTATAAATACAATTGATATTGGTCTTATCCACGTAATAAAGTCATGTTTTCATAGTTTCAAATCAGAAAGTGCAAAAATTGGAAACTTTTCTTTAAAGAACGGATAAAAGACAAAAACCCGTATTCACAATGTCACCGCACTTTGAGAGTTTGGCACTCGTCTACGATAAAGATTGTCTTCACGAGGAAAAAAGAACTATAGCTGTATTTGGCATAAACTTTCGGAATGTAAAGTCCTGAATTCTTTCCAACTTCGAACCTTTTTATACCTTTTTACCTTTTTTTTTCGAGCGTCATTGTCACTGTAGACGAAACGTTTGTCTGACGTACAACATTTGAATATTCGTATCTGTGATGAGTTTTTATCATACATCATCTTTACGTATAAATGTATCAAAAGTATGTTCAGAAAACCTGGACAAAAATACTTTCACGAACTAACCAGAACTTTTGCGTCAAGAAGTTTCATCAATATATTATAAGCATCTATGTTACATAGCTTAATTCGAATATATTTCAGGTAAATACTTAAAATACATTGATGAAACTTGACTTTTATGAACATTAATTTGACGAGTTATCTCCCTGAACCGTTGTCTACATCCTATTTTTATATATGACATTGTCTATTAGAATTACAAAAGTTCAAAAGGAAATGATACCCTATACACGAAATCGTGTAAACAGTTTGTATTTTAAGACAAGACGTTATCTACTTGATTCTCAACATGACCTCTGAAGAGTGTCGATGATTTTGTGAATAATCTAATCACAGATACATGTATAAGGATAAAAATTTAGTCTTTGCGCCAGACGCGCGTGTCGTTTACAAAAGACTCATAGGTGACGCTCGAATCAAAATAGGTTGAAAAGGCCAAATAAGTACGAAGTTGAAGAACATTGAGTACCAAAAATTCCTTAAAGCGTGCAAAATACAACTAAGTTAATCTATTCCTGACGTCCAAAAGCCAATATATATTTTTGGTTTATTTTTCGAATTATGAATTGAAGAGAAATCTTTGATTGTTTCTGTTCAATATATTCAAAACAATTTGGAATGATTAAGAGGTTAAAATATTGAGAAAGCAAACATCTATTGTCGAAGATTTCATCTCGGCCTCTTGATATCTTTTTATTTATGTCGTTATTCGAAATATTTCTGTTTTCAAAAATTCTTTTAGACTATCTTTACTTCTTTTCTTACATCTGTTGCCCATAATTTTTTTTATATTTCAACACCGGTTGTTCTATATGTGTATCTTATGTTTCTGTAATATGTCATTACAGGACAGAGGCAAACAATAACTAAAGGTTCTAGAGTGCCTGTGTCGCTCACTTTGGTCTATAGATATAGGAAGATGTTTTATGAGTGCCAATGATACAACTCTTCATCCAAATAACAATTTATAAAATTAAACCATTATAGGTCAAGGTATGGCCTTCAATACGGAGCCTTGGCTCACACCGAACAGCCAGCTATAAAAGGCCAAAAAAAAATTACTAGTGTAAAACCATTCAAACGGGAAAACTAACGATCTAATCTATGTAAAAACGAGAAACGAGAAACACATATGAACTACATAAACAGACGACAATTACTGTACATCAGATTCCTGACTAAGGACAGGTGCAAACATTTGCAGAGAGATTAAACGTTGAAATGGTACCAAACCTTCTCCCTTTTCTGAAACAATAATTTGACCTCACAACATAAAAAAACACACTATAAAATATCAATTGGAAGACCTAACTCAAACAAAAAACGCACATTAACACACAATGAACGAGTCAATTTGATCTGTGATACCTGAATGCATATACCATAGTTAATAAAAATTGTAATAGATAAATAATGTAGGTCAAAAGTAAATAAACAGGTTTAAACAAAGTTAAAGTATGATACCACTGTGAAATGTTAAACAATTTTTAGAAAATCATCCCTTTTGAAAAAAAACCTGCGTCAGATTTACACAAGTAAATGAAAATAAGTTTGTTGTTAAATATACTTCTTCTTCTGTGTGTATAAAATCTTCCGTCTAAAAATAGACCTATGAAGACATCTAAACCCGCTGCATTTGGTTGCACCTGTACTAAGTCAGGAACCTGATGTTCAGTAGTTGTCTATTCTTGATGTGGTTCATACGTGTTTTTGTTACTCGTTTTTTTATATAGATAAGACCGTTTTTTTATCGTTTAAATGGATTTACACTAGTCATTTATTGGGCCTTTAAAAGCTTCCTGTTTGGTTTGAAAAGCTCCGTGTTGAAGATCGTGTTTTGACCAATAATGGTTGTTCTTTTACAAATTGTGACTTGGATGGAGAGTTGCCTTATTGGCATTCATACCACATCTTTTTATATCTATAGAAGATTAAAGCATGAACATCACGAACCCCTTCGAGAACTGGGATGATTACAGGTGCTCTGTGAGTATGATTTCCTGCTCCACATGCGGCATCTGTTGTGTGGTTTTTTTTTAAGACCACTTGTATTGTTGTTGATTTTTTTAAAGAAATTTCGTTATCTACATTTTATCGTGTTGATAAACAAGAAAAAGATAACACCAGATTGGTACTTATTTATATTGACATAAAATAACACACGTTGGGTACACACAATATATCTGTTTTGCACATCTAATATTAGTATTTTTTCCGCTACATTGCCGTTGTCGTTGATGCTGGTTATTTTCCAGGAACTGTAACTATCAAAGTAACGCCAGGAGGAGCTTAAATAAAAAAATAAATGTAAAAATATATTTTGGTATTTTATGATGAAGGGGCGGCATGTAAATTTTCGGGCGTAAAAGTGTATTTTGGAACGAATATGCTGACCTGATATAACATATAATTTTTTTTCCTTAACATTAAGGATATATTTGTATTTAAAAGTTAAAAGTTAATTTCCCGAAGAAATAAACAAATGTTCTTATAAACAGGTTAAAATGAAGAAATTTTTTTTTGCAGTCGACATTAGATATATTCATTTGTGTTTATGTTAATTACAAATTTGCTAGAAATATGAAGAGGGCTTAGATCTCACAAACCATGTTTACTCTTCCGAATGTTTGCATCTTTCCAAGTCAGGAACATAGTTAATTTAGCACGCCTTTTATTATTTTGCTTCATTGAACTTTTCGGTTACATGATCAGTCCATTTTGCTGCCCTAGTAAACATCATTGTTAAGAGGCCAGATGAAGTCCTAACCCGGATGGTAGATTTCATCGGTGCGCTTAAGACCAATTGGTAGCCAACATATATTGTCTACCTTTTAGTCATTTTTTTTTCACTTTGACACATGCCCTGATTCCATTCTATTGTCTACCTTTTAGTCATTATTTTTTGTCTCTTTGACACATTCCCTGATTCTATTCTCTTTGACACATTCCCTGATTAAATTCTTTTTTTTCTAGAAAGCAGATTTTCAGACCAATTTCCCTTGAATGTATTTCACAGCAGAAGTTTTAGAATTTTTTAAATACTTTCGTATATTCATAGTTTCCACGCCTAATAAATGTACATTATATTCTTTTGATATGCAGGCTTCAACACGATTCGATTAAATGGCAGTATTTAAATCATTGATTGTCCGTATTCCGTTACTGATGATTATGTGATTATATTGGCAAAACATCTGAAATGATGTTATTACTATGACATTCCCCATTGGGGGCCTCTTTAATACTTACTTGTTGTAGCTGCTGGAGCTGCTGTAGCTGCTGTACGAAATAAGGATGAAACTAAAATAAAAATAAAAACAATTATCTAAATATTTCACAGCATTGTTGTAAATAACATTGCAAATAATCTTGTAAATACATATTCAAGATATTATAATTACAGTTAGAAGAGCGATTACAGATGAACCGTTAATAATCGCCCTTTAAGTGGTACATAAAAGTCAAGGAGATTACTGTGAAAAAATCAACTGAACCTTAAAATCACGATCTATTGATATTGCAATTTTAAGCTTTTCACTGATCAAAGTTAGTGTTTGTCAAAATGCTATAAATCCATTAATTTCGTCCGATTAAGTGCCAAAGGGTCAAGGTGAACATTTTGTCAAAAGTTAATTAAAATTGAACAAGCCAAATTATTTTTTGCAAGGTGTTTGGTACCACCTTTATTATTACGGTAAAATAGTTTTTTATTTGGATTTCGTGTGCTTAAATCACTGCAAAATGAGTAAGAGAAGAAGTAAATGAAAAGAAAAATAATTTTGTCAATGGTAGTTTTCTTATTAACAGTTATACCACATCGATTCATTTTTAGGTAAACCGTAATTTCGAAGAACGAAAATGGTGGTGATTTCTTTAAAGTATGCTTCAAAAATCTTTAAACAATATTAAGACTGTATAACCCTTACAAAATACAGTAATCAGTTTGATAACCATCATCAGATGATCAAAAATTAGTAAGTCAATTGATAATATTATATTGACTGTATAATCCTGTATAATGGAAGATAACTCACTAACTTCATAAAATTTCGAATGTTTTCGATAGTTTTTTATCTTATTGTAAATTTATATATTTTCCAAGCTCAAATGCATCTTTACTATTCATTGGAAATGAAATAACAGAAATATATATATTTGTATTTTTTTTTCAATCTCAACCTGTTTGAACTTCTTGATCCATACAACTGTTTAGCACATAAACAGATCACATGAAAGCTACAAAAATAATTTCGGTAGCATGGTTAATCGAATTGTAAACGAAGGGGAAAAGCTAACAGATCAATCCAATTCAAGTATGTTATGATGTGTTTATCTTATAATAATTATACTAACGTATTAAGGGTAAAAGTAACAGGGGCAGCAGTGATGCAATTCCTCCGCCCCCTACATTTCGAACAGGGCCACCTCCACCCCCGCCATTGACAAGAACAATTCGTCGTCGTCCTGAACGGGATCGTCCTCTAGGTACAGGTACTGGGATCGGTCTAGGTATAGGAACAGGCACTAGATTTCCTCCTGCTGGAACGACAATAGGTCGTCCTATTCTAGGTTGTCCGAATCTCGGTAGTCGTCCAAATCCTCCTAGACCTCCTCCAAGACCCCCTCCTAGACCTCCTCCTGGACCTCCTAGTCCTCCTCCTAGTGCTAGACCTGGGACTCCTCCTAGCTGACAGCTAACATGAACAGGACCATAGAGGAATCCAATAACAACCGTTATGGCAAGAATGGTCAGTTTAACATGCGCCATCTATAAACAAAGAATTTTATATAGATCTTTCTTCACACAAAAAAAAGCATATTCAATATAGATAAATATACACATCATTTTAAAACAAATGTGTCTACTGGACAAGTATTAGCCAAAAAAGGTTACAATTGAGACAACACAGTCATTCACAGATTGATAGAATAAAGGGATGACATACAGTGTGTCTTAGTTTGCCTTTTCAGAATCTAAAGGACTATGAGTAATATTATTGTTCGTCTACCAGAAGGAAAATAACGTTACGTCATTTGTTGAATTTCCATTGTTTAGAACGTTTTTGGACAATTACAATGTTTTGGTGTACGCTTTTGAAAATATAATCCTTATGCATTAGATTCCAAAACGGCGAAGTGCATCCTTTCATTTATCATATTGAATAACGAAGAAACAACAAGTTGACATAAGTAATTTTAAAAATCGAAAGTGGTTTTAATAAAAAAAAAAAAAAAAAAAAAAAAAAGGATATGACTTATTCGATAATTATTGGTTTTCATTCATTAACACAATTACTTAATATTTCGTATTAGTTATAAAAATATATTTCTCTAACTCTTCGTCAATTTATCCCTTTCTGCACCCATTGTATAAAAAAAATTAATTAACGTGTGGTTCGTTTGATCTCAGTACTTCATTGGTTTAAATCCGATTATGACATCAAATTTTCTTGCTTTCCTCTGAAATTCCTATTGTGACGGCATGAAAAAAGGCGACCATGCCTGATTACGTCAAATAGAAACAACACATCATTTTGAAGATCATTCGTAAAGAAAGAATAATTTTGCATGCATAATGTTAGAAAATCATTAGAGAAACAGATTCCACCAACACTCTCGACAGTTAAATTTTAAATATTTAAAACGCTCGGGCAAGCCTCGCGTTTTAAATTTGAAAATTTAACTGTCTCGATTGGATAAATATTGTATTACACTCGATGCAGTGGTAAAATCTATATATATACTATCCATGTAAATTGAATAAACATTTATATAAATTATTAAAATTTCTGTTATATTAAATAAATTTGTTGATATCTAGAATAAATTAGTTTTTATCATATCAAGAGTTTCCTTGTTTGGCATCCCGGAAAAGACATTATTCAAATGGTTTAATTTCACAGATTTTTATACGCATCAATGATGTTGGGAAAGTTAGGGAGGTTTGTTATGGTTCGGATTCCATCTTATTTTCAGTTTGTCGCATTGTATAATAAATCGTTTTCTGAACAAACATTTTGATATTGATAATTTTTGTAGTATGTATACTGTGACATGAAAAACAGAAATGAATAGGTTTGCCAAATATGAATGTTGAAACCTAGCATATGACAAAAATAATTAACTGGCAATAACTTATAAACACATGAGTACTGTACATGCTATGTTTCGGTCAAATAGTTGTACAACAAAGCGTCGTGATTGGGTAAAATTGTCACACACAATTAAAAATCAACCAACGACGTGAAGTTATTTTCTTTTTGAAATACAAGCAATAAAATAACCCATAGTCTTTCAGATTAAGAAACGGCCTATTGCATAAATCCTCTGTTGTATTGAGGTGTTGTACCGCACAAGTAAGTATAATTCAAGTCAACATTTAGTTTTATACCTATCACTAATGTATTTTATACTTATTACAATTCACAAGTATACATCAGCATTTCAAATTAAAACGAAGATAACTACTTCAATCATTTAAGAATAATAACTGCTCTCTGAATGTGTTTAGTTCTGTCCATTAAAGTTTGAAAAGACATTTTCGGTTAATTCTTAACGGCATAAGGAACACTTAAGAAAGAGCTTTCTGATACCGAACTTGTTCAAGTTTAAGGACACGATTACAAAAACGAAATAAAACAGTATGTCATTTTACTAAATCTTAATATTTAACATAAGATTATGGGTTTTGTTTTTTTTTTAAATTCAGTTGTCTTTATTTTCTTCCCATTTACGGATTCTTTTTTACGAAATGAAACATATAGAATCTTTAGCTAACTTACACCAAAACAAGTGAAAACGCGAAGAAATACATAAAGTTCCATGACTTTTTAAATATTGAATACATATGAAGTATATAAAATGAACAATCAATATAAGCGTTCGAATATCGAAAATATTAAACTTGAGAGCTAATAATACTGATAAGTACTCATTTGCTACACACATTATTGATTCAACCTTTTGTTGGTCACTCGTTGAATATTTTTTAATTATACATTTCAATGACTATGTATTCTCTAAGTACCTACGAGTCAGATATTAAAAAAAAATTCCAACAACAACTATACACATAATTTAGAATTGAATAAAGAGTATTTCATTTAAATTTATTAGTGTTACAGTATCAAATCATATCAATATAGTATTGTGAACTAGAACAGTTCTGCTTTAAGTTTTAATTGCATGTTCGATCGGTAAAATGTCTACTTGCATAGTGCAGGATGATATATTATTTACCTGTAAAGTCAGCGGTTGTCCTGTTCAAGAAGCATCCATTCCCAATTCTTATATATGGTGTATTGAGGAAGATAAGCCTTCGGGATATGCAAGAAGCTAATTTAACTTTGAACATTTTGTTGAAATCACGAAATATTACTCTTAATTGATTACATAACTTACCTTTAAGCAAGAATAAAAGAATATCATGTTATTTTGCTTAACATTTCAATTATTCATCATCTTGGATATAGACATTAAATTACTTGCTTGTGTTCCGACGTCAATTACAACTTCCTGGCATTAACCACGAACCTTATGAAGGTTATCCAAGAGAGACGATACCCAACACCTTAACTTAAATAAAATATGCTCGTTTAATTTCCATGAATTGTTTACAAAAGATTTACTTCGACCCTTTGACAAAAATATCGAAATTTAAAAAAAAAAATTGACCACAGTTTATTGAAAATTTTTCATTGGATATATAGCTGTTTGATAAATACCGATTTTGATCATTGAAATGCTTTATTATTCACATGATTTGAGCGTTCAGCTGATTTTAACAGAGTTATCTCCCTGTAGTATAAGGTACCACCTTAACTGCGAACCTCATGAAGATTATCCAAGAGACTTGTGTTGTGCACTCAGGAAAGTCAATTAGCGTTGCTCGGGGGAAAGTAAAAATTATCTTTGAAGCCAACGATGCCTTTAATGGGTCAGTTGAAAATTGAGGCGAAGTTGATTTACTTGTATATCTTATTTTTAGACGTATTCTTTTTCTTTCCTTATAGCTTCTCGAAGAAAAGAATTCACAAAACATTATTAAAATCGCTCTTTTCATATTATGTGTTGATATCATTTTACTGAACTAACCATAACTTACAATTATTTCCATTTGTTATACTTTCCGTCAAATAATATGAAAAGGGATTAAACATATTCCAAAATAGATAACTCGTTTAATTTTGAAACATTGTAGTTTCATGTGAAGAAATTCATGACGTTATGAAAAAGGGTTCTCCATCTTTAAACTTGGTTGTCATGGCGTTCACTAATGAAATAAGACATAGGGGATATCATTGGAGTTATGAAAAAACGGTATTGTTGAAAAAAAGATTACTTTAAAAAAATCAATTAGATGTTCTTTAAGGCTATTATATAATAGCTATGTAACATTTTAACAAACATTTCTGTCGCAGCTACGATATATAAATAGGGAGGTTTGGTATGATTGTCAGTTACACAATTATCACGTGAACGCCAAATGATATATGAGTGCATAATTACAGGTTACCATGTGGCATTCAACAAGGGGCGTGTGAAATCAAGTTGCATTTGTTACCTGTATTTCAGTGATTATCCTCTACCATTTCTGGCTTTATTCAATGAATTTTGCTTAATTTGTGACGTTGTTTTCTCTTATGTAAAGTTTAACGTTGATTTTTTTTTTGGTCTTACTATATAGGATGGAATTTGCTCATTGATGATTCCATGCGGGGACCTCCGATTATTAGGTATTTTAGTTAACTTATCGGTAATTATATCACACTTCGATATTCTCTTATGTATTGTACTTTCCTGATATAACAATTTCTAGTTGTTTGTTATAGAACATGAAACTAAAGCTTTCAATTGTTCATATAATAGAAAAATCTGATCAGTAAAACCAACATTGGAACTCATTACTGACTATACAGACAATGCCGTATTTTCAAATTTTCTTCGTACTACACTACATTAATACAAGGCGTGTTTTCTTTAACTCCACAGGTATGTCTTTATTGGCATTCATGTATATATAACAGGTATGTATGGTTAGGTCTTTAATGTTTTCATATATCATCGTTTATGTACAAATGAAATGAGAATTCACACTCAAATAATAATAACCTTAAACTTTATTACATTCACGATAGTTGTGTCTTGAAACCAAGCTGTACGCTTGTTTTCTTTTGTGATTTTTTTTAAGGAGGTCCGGTGGCAAAATGGTCAAAGTACTTGAACTACTTTATCGCTGACCAGTCAACAGTAATATTGCGAGTTCGAATCCCACACGAATTCAAATCTTAGTTGACTAGGATTGTCAGTTTTTCTACCGAACGTCGGTGGATCTCTCTGTGCTGTCAGGCTTTTTCTACTTAGAATAACCGACCACCACAAAATAGCATAAATTATTATTGTTTCTTAGTATTTTCCATCATGTAGTATACTATTATTAATCTTAAAATAACCTTTTTGTGTTGTTTTTTTTTTATTACATATTTGCTCGTTTTTTAGTGATTATGTTATAACACACTGTTGACTGTTGTTTTCTTTTTTGACATGTTTACCTCTGTTTTTTTTTTTGTTCACACATCGTTGATAATGTAATGGACTTTTTATGCGACTATCATACAAGATAAGATGTTTGCCTAGCTATAAAAACAGGTTTTATCCATGTTTCAACATAAAGAAATGCTTGAACCAAGTCAGCAATATGACAGTTGTTTTACATACGTTTGGTGTGTTTGAGCTTTAATATTGCCATTTTGAACTTCCTTTGGTTTTTTACTTTTACCGTTTGTTTGGGCTTTTAGGCTTTTTATTAGTCGCTCGATGATCTGTAGTTAAGAATAGTGCAGGCCTTATGTTTGCTGATATTATATAAGTCTTATAGTTCATAACATTGCTGAAAAATATTTATTCTGCTTGCAATATCTATATAAATAATTTTCTTTTCCAAATAAACTGGCTGGTATTTTTCTTTAGTTCTGCCCATGTATCAATAAGTCTTTTTTTCTTTTTTTTTCTCAACTATTGACATTTGTTTATCATTGTTAGATCATATGCCTTTTCTATCATTAATTACCTTAGTGTTTTGTAAATAAAGTAGAACGTCAATAAGAAGATAGTCAAAGTCATATGTGGACGACAAACTGGCAATGCTAAGCCAAAATATATTAACAACAAAACAACAACAAAAACAGATCACAAAACACAAAATCATGTCAGCCCTTAATCACTGACTTCTGAGCTGATGTGACCCTCCGGGACTAAAAGTTCACAATCAGCAATATGGACCAAATTCTTTCAAAAATAGCACTCCATAAATTTGGTTGTCATTTTGTAGACAAACTCGCATACTATGTAGCAGAAAGTGAAACTCCCAGTAATTATAAAATTATGCATTTCTCGAAGATGAATAAACGAGGAAGCTTTTGCATGTTTTTAATAAAGACATCAAGTATGTGCACGTGTATTGGTGTAAATTAAGGTAAAGACATTCACCTCTGAGTTTTCAGGCACTATTTGAATCACGTCTCTGAAGATGACGTACTGGAAGTTTTCCATGTAATGTCAAACATGCCCACTAGCTTAATGTATGGTGTATTTCCTAAATAACATATCTTTTCTCTACAATTAATATTTGTATTTTTGCAGATTTTTAACTATGAATAAATCTTAATAAACTGTCGTTTCGACTCGACCTTGAAAATTTCGATGAATCTGCATTGTATATTGATATTTTTTTTTTATGTAAAAGAGGGTCGAAAGATACCAGAGGACAGTCAAACTCATAAATCGAAAATAAACTGACAACGCCATGGCTAAAAATAAAGAAGACAAGCAGACAAACAAAAGTACACGACACAACATAGAAAACTAAAGAATAAGCTACACGAACCCCACCAAAAACTAGGGGTGATCTCCAGAAGGGTAAGCAGATCCTGCTCCACATGTGGCACCCGTCGTGTTGCCCATGTTATAAAAATTCAAGTGAATAGTCTAATTCGGTAGGTCACATTCGTGAAAGGGAAGGGAATTGTAGTTATGACGTAAGGAACATATCCGATATCATCTGTGAAACGGTTAGTCCATAACGGTCAACCAACTTGTGATGGCGTCCGTAAAATTTACAAAGGGATGATTTCAACTTCACTATTTGGAACTCTTGGTTTAAAAGCTTCCTTGTGAGCAGCAACCCTCTATCAAGAAAACTATGATAGGAAATACAAGCAAGGGAATATCGTATCAATTGGAAGATATATACCCCGTATGCAGGTGCTGCTGGAATGTTGCTACTTAGAAATAGAAAGTTCAAAATATGAAAGCTGAAATCATCTCTTTTGTCGTAAAAATTTGTTTTCAACCGACCCTTATTGTCAATTTCTAGATGTAAGTCAAAATATGAGGCCGACTTAACTGTATCTGTTGTATCCTTTATCTCTAGTTCGATGAGATAGATGCGTTCAACATAGTCACCAAATTTTGAATTATTTAGTGAGAGAACATCATGTAAAAAGAGGAAGTAAAGTTAAAGGATATTGCTTACTTCTTATTTTTCTTCCTAAGAAGTTCCTGTATGAAGTCAGCCTCATAATAATAAGGAAATAAGTCGGCCTCCGAACGTAACCAATATGTTGTCAATCAAGAAATCAAGCATCTTGATAATGTCAAGAAATCAAGCATCCTAACAAATTAGAGTCAAGACATTCACCTCTACGTTTTCAGGCACTATTAGTATCACGTCTCTAGAGATGACGTACTGGAAGTTGTCGTTGGTATGTCAAATATACCCACTAGCTTAATGAATGGTGTATTTGCTGAATAAAATATCTTGTCTTTATAATTTTATATATGAAAACCTGCATTTTCAAAGATTTTTAAATACTATGAATATAAATAAAACTGTCGTTTCGACTCGTCCTAAAAAAATGTGACGAATCTTCATTGTATTCTGATTATTTTTGCAATTTGTTTTGCTGTAAATTAAAGTAAAGACATTCACCTCTAAGTTTTTCAGGCACTATTGGTATCACGTCTCTGAAGATGACGTACTGGAAGTTGTTCTTGGTATGTCAAACATACCCACTAGCTTGTCTTTACAATTATATATATGTATATTTGCATACCTGCATTTTCAATGATTTTTAATTACTATGAATAAATCTTGATAAAGCTGTCGTTTCGACTCGTCCTAAAAAATTGTGACTTTTTCTTCATTGTATTCTGATTATTTTTACAATTAGTTTGCTGCAAATGAATGTGAAGGCATTGACCTGTAAGTTTTCGGACGCGTTTTGTATCACGTCTCCGAAGATGAAGTACTGGAAGTTGTCATCATGGTTTACAACAAACCCCGAAGCTTAATGTTTGGTATGTGTCTTTAATCACATGTTTTCTTATATTAGATTCAAATCAATATTTTCTACCTCAAGTATAGATAACCTTCGCAGTATTTGATAAAAATTTGAGAACTGTTTGGTCCTCAATGCTCTTCAACTTCGTTCTTTATTTGGTTTTTAACTTTTGTTGATTCTAGAGACACTGACGATTCTTTTGTAAACAAAACGCGCGTCTGCCACAAATTTTTAAAATTTAAATCCTGGTATTTATAATAAGTTTATTTAATGAATGCTTTCGATTACTAATAAAGGCTCTACATTTTATAGATTTGTAACCAAAGTTGTGAAGAATTTAAAATGGGTCGTTATTATCTTTGCCTTTTGATTGTTCGTGCAAGGTGTTTTTTTCTATTTGAGTCATTATAGGTAGGCAGTTATGATAGCTTTTTCTTCAATTTCATTACCATATCGTAGACATGGATATTTGTGACGGCTTTTTATTAAGCTTCGGCATTTTCATTCACACATGTGATAAAATATTCGCAAAACGAAATTAATTTTATTTTCCTTATTTTGACATACCCCTTACAGTCAAATGTGGTGCGGCTTCTCGAGTTAAAAAATCCCGGTTTTTACCAAAACAATTCTCAAAAAAATTATTACTAGCATATATTGAATACATTTTTAACTTCTTTATTTTATGGTCCTTTTTTATTCAATCCACCAAAAGGGGTTAAGCTGAGACACTTGTTTTACATTGCAACATTTCAAATGTCTCTGCAAAGAGTTTTACATAATTATTATATTTGATGACTTAATTTGAAAAGCATTTAGGATTATGTGCTGTATTTATGACCATGCAGTTATTTCTGGGTTTTTTTTAAGAATGTAAGAAGGTGAAATTTAAAAAATCAAGATTTCAAAATCGATACTTTAAGTCATAAGTGTTTTAGTTAAGGAACAAAATAAACAAAAAATACTGGTAGGTTATAGAGCTCCTTTTGATTTGATGTATTCCACTGTTCAAAATTTATAATTCGACTGAGAGAAAACAAATCCGGGATGTAAACTAAAACCGAAAGAAACACATTATCTGGCCTTTTCAGACTTATGAGGTATTTATAGCATTGTCTAATTTTGTGCACCTTGTTATTTTTTTTCATTACTAGTAAGTTGTATATTATCTGGATAGTGTTTGAATTTCTTATGTTTTACTTCTAATTATAATATATTTTTGTAATTTCAAATTAACAATTCATATGAAACATGAAAAAACTTTAGGTCTTTATAATGTGTGATCTCTGAAGGACTGTCATCAAATGAACTACACCTTAATTATAAATGAAATATGTAATTTGTAATAATATGTAGGCTGTTGCATGACGATTACAAAAAGCGAGTAGAAGAAAAATGAATAAAACGTTTTTTTCTTTGTCAATTTTAAAGACCAAGTTGTTTAAAAAATAACATATAGCAAATTCCTTTCGTCGTTTTGTAAACAAACTCGTATACTATTAAACGAAGAGTGAAACACGTAAAAAAATTTCGAGAAATTAGAATATTTGCATACAATTTTATTTTTTTTTCAAATATTAAGCTTATTTTATTAACAATCACCTGTTACATCAACCCTCAGTTGCCCAGGGGAGCAACTAAGGGGGCCCCAATTTTTACAGTCTCATTTGTCGGGGGAAAAGCAAATGAGAATAAAAAACTCCCACTATGAATTATTATCATTAACCTTTATAAATATTATCTATCCTTGTACAATTGTACATGTACCTGCAATCATTATCGATCTATATATCTTTACCTCTCACCAGATATAATTTTTTGAATAAAGTATGTTTTTATCTTTATTTATTTCTCACAAAGGCTACCTGTATTTAGTAAGCAGTTTCAATTTTAACGTACATCAAGTCTTTTGTTATGTTAATTTCAATTACATTTAATTTCTGGTCGAGTGATCATTTACCACGTGCGATTTTTTAAAGGGATGTATAGTTCATTCATAAAAAAAAATAGATTAATGATTTTGATTTCCAAAAAGGATTTATTTCAAAGATATGGTGAGTAAATATTTGTTTATAAAATGAACCTGTTGATACAACATGTCTTGTTACAATTAGATGATATACATGAATTACATACAATATAAAAATTACATGTAGGGAGTTGAGAACAGTGTACATATTATTATTCAATCAGTATCAAAGAGGCCATTGCATTGACCTGACCACGCAAAATATATATTTATATACAAAAAGTGTCACACATAGTAGAAAAGGCTTTTTTCGTATTTGGTTTACGACATTTGAGCAGAAATTGCATTTCGTGTTTTATCATATTTTAAATCACCGATTTACTTATCGCTTTCTTTTGATATTTTGCGTTATTTCTAGTTTTCCAGATAACCCATTTCGTGATAAGAAGCACCGTATCTAAAATTTGGGTATAAGATGCATCTGCATTAATGACCCCACAAATTATACTTGTTTCCGATTTTTGTAATTTTTCAATATTTAATTTTGAACAAAATTCCCATATTATCACAAAAATTTTCCGCCAAACGTCTTCCACCAGTTTACAATAAATAAAAAGATGAACAAGTGATTCGTTTTCATTGCAAAAGTGACACTTCCCGTTTGAGCGATTCATTTTTTGTAATTTTTCTTCAGTGTAAATTATATCATGTAGTAACTTCCATTGAAGTTGATTAGTTTTCTTGTTAGCTAAATTCTTATTTAAAGTTTCCCAAATGTATTCCAATGGTAGTTCATTCCCAAAATGTAAATTCCACTTAAATTGGCTTTTTGGAGCTGTTTTATTCTCATAAAAGTATCTCATATCTTTAAGAGCCAAATATATTTTCTTCTAAAAGGTCCTCTTTCGTGACCGATTTTTGGATTTTCTGTAAGTCAGTCCAGGAAATTAACAGTTTTTTATAATATTTGGACATTTGTATTTGCCTAAAACATGTAGTGTCCGAACATGAACATATAAAAAAATCTGTATCATATTTTTCGTCTAGTGACGTTAACCAGTATTTTCCTATTGCATTCCATTTTTGTGTTTTTGAGTTGACAATTATACTGTACATACTTTTCACCTGTTTTGATTTAATAAAGTCCCTTAAGTTTATCATTCCTATCCCACCTTTTTCTTTCGGTCAACACAACACACTGTTCTAGAGATTTGGTTTGTTTTCCCATCCCATATGAAGGACCATATAATATTATATAATTTGTTATTCGTATATATCCGGGATACCTCTCATTTCAATTTCGTATCCAATGACAGACAGTACAAAGGATTTAATAATTAAAACTTTTCCCGTAAATGTGAGATCTCTTGATTTCCAAACTTCCATACAGTATTTTGTCTTATTTATTTTTTCTAACAAAATTTGATCCAAGTCCACCCCATATCCATGTTGTACCCCTAATGCTTTCACAGGACGCTTAGACCATTTAATTTTGTTAAATTGTGGTTTTTTATTTCACCACTTGCCTAAATACATGCCAACAGTCTTATCCATATTCATTTTAGCCCCCGAAGCGTTTTCGTACAGTTTTAAAGTTTTAAATGTGTCTTCGATAGACTCCTCGCTTTTATTAAAGAGTTGAGTATCGTCAGCAAACATATTTAGCTTTGTTTCAATATAGTCCCCAGTTCTAGTCGGAAGTTGTATTCCTTCTATATTAGGATTGTTTCTAATTGATGCTGCAAGTGGTTCTGCTTGCAGGATATATAACATCGGGCTATTGGGTATCCTTGACGAATTGAACGGGTTATGCCTACGAATCTAGAAGTATGAATACACGTCTTGGCGTTAATGAAAAGCATTTTTACCCAACTCCTGAATTTTTCACCAAACCAAAATTTTAATAAGCAAAAATCGATCCATTCCCATTCCGCCCTATCAAATGCTTTTTGTTGATCCAAAAATAATATTGCACCCTCCTCATCTTCTAATTAAAAAAAAAATAACATCTTGTAGTAATCTATTGCCTTGAAAAATGTTGCGCCCTTTAACAAACCCTTTTTGATCGAAATCAATTATTTGCGGTAATACATTTTGTAACCTTTCCGCGAGTACTTTCGAAATAATTTTATAGTCCGTGTTCAAGAGCGTTATAGGACGCCAATTCTTTATGTCTTTTCTCTCCCCAGACTTAAACATAAGCGTAATCATACCTCTATATTGAGATTCACAGAGCAAATTGTTGGCAAAGATTTCCTTAATAACCGCCACAAAGTCGTCCTTTATCAAATACCAATATATTTTATAAAATTCATTTACAATTCCGTCTTCCCCAGGGGATTTATCAGGTTTCAAAATTGTAATGGCCTTACTTATTTCATCCAAAGATATTTCCATTTCACACATTTTTTTTATTTTCTTCGGTTAGTTTATGGTCTATATTCTGTAATAGATTTTCTGCAGCCTCCCTATCCCACCCCTCGGACGTAAATATTTTTTTGTAGAAAGATACTTGTTCTTCTAAAATAGATTCTATATCATCTTTATACTTTCCGTCTGCACCTTTTATTCTAGACCATAATTTTTCCGCGCCCCTCTTTTTTTCTAGATTAAAGAAGTACCCTGTAGATTTTCCCCCTTTCTCGTACCAATTAACCTTAGACCTAATTCTGACTGCCTCGGCTTTTTTGTCATAATAGTCTTTTATTTTAACTTTTAAATCATTTAATTCGTTTTCATTCTTCATGTTATTTGTAAGATCGGATCCCGTAATTTTATCAAATTTTTTTCCCCACTCCCTTATTTTTTTTCTGTAACGTTTAATTGCTTTGCCACTTCTAAAGTAATACTTTTTATTTTTATCTTAGTTTCCTCCCACTATTCAAGACTATTTACGAACTTATTTTTTTATAATTTCCAGTTTTCCCAAAAGTTTTCGAACGTATTTCTAAATAAATCTGATTGAATAACTGATGAGTTCATTTTCCACATTCCGGGACCGCGTTCTGGTTCATTTGTTTTTAATTTCATGAATACACCGTCGTGGTCACTGAACGGAAAATAAACTATTTTTGCCTGTTGCGATTTATATTGAAGCTCACTACTTATAAAGATATAATCAATTCGTGACCTTGAGTTACCCCGACAAAAAGTATATTGTTTGACTTTAGGGTATCGTTATGCTCGACAAATGTTTTTAATTCAATCGATCCAATGTCTTCTTGAAAAGGCACCGGTTTTCGATCTAAGTTTTTTATAAGAGCACAGTTAAAATCCCCAAGAACGATATTTCTATTACCTTTATTAATAAGAATATTTTTTTCGCTACCCTTTTGAATTACTTGATCCATGATTTCAAAAACTGTCCCCTTTCCATTCGTTTTTCCATTTCGTTTCGACCTCGCTAGAGCTATGTGTTTCTTGCAAGCATATTACGTCAATATTTTTTCTTTTTACACCAGTAAAAAAAAAATTGCATACAATTAATATACTCTTTACACTTTACGTATATCATGTTATTGAAAAATTTTTGGTTCAATGGTTTTGTACCAGATGTCTTATAATAAATAATTTGTTTTTGTATTTGGCACAACTTTTTGGAATTTGGGTCCTTAATGCTCTTCAACTTTGTACTTGTTTGGCTTTACAACTATTTTGATCTGAACGTCACTGATGAGTCTAATGTAGACGAAACGCGCGTCTGGCGTTTTAAATGATAATCCTGGTACCTTTGATAACTGTTTAATCATTACCACTATTTGTTTTATTAACATTTGAAATGATGACTAGAAAGATTAGCTATTGCTTAACCTGGAGACGAGAGGCGATATACCAAAGGCACATTCAAACTTAAACCAAAATAAACTGACGACGTCATTGCTAACAAAAAAAACAACAGACAAACAAAAGTTAACAAAACACAACATAGAAAACTGACGATTGAGCAGGCGCAGCTGGAATATTGAACATAGAAATGTAAATTTAACAATGTTGAAGCTGAGGTCATCTCTTTGTCGTAAAGTTAAGTTTTCAATCGATCGTCATTGCCATGTCTAGATGTTGGTCAAGACATGATCTTGCTCTGTAAAATGTTCGTTGTATTATTATGTTGATATCAAGGGGATTTATGAATAAATCGGGTAATTACTTGAACATTACGAATGGGAACGTTTATATCAGGTTATAGATCTACCGTGGGCGTGAAAACCTGATTATCACGTGATTTTTATGTTGAAAAATATGAAAGAAAATTCCCTGTGTATATCATATTTATATCGGGTTTTTTCTTCATTTATAAATCAGACGTTGATTTTCTAATTTTGAATGTTTCTCATTTTTTATATGTTGGTGCCTTTTTAATCTGTTATCAGGTATGAATTTTAATCATTATTTAAGACTGCTCGATTACCTATAAAAGCTAACACATCTACGTCAATACCATTTGGATAGTTTTATCACGTGATTTCATATTCATTTTGGTTTTTTTTCTTAGCTTATAAATCAGACGTTGATTTTCTAATTTGGAATGTATCTCATTTTTTATATGTTGGTGCCTTTTTAATCTGTAATCAGGATTGAATTTTGATCATTGTTTAAGACTGCTCGATTACCTATAATAGCTAACACATCTACGTCAATTTGTATATTTTGGATAGTTGTCTAATTGGCAAACAAACCACGTCTTCTAATTTTATTTTATTTAATCGACTAGACTATCTCCTAGTAGCTTGTTGGAAACGGGTGGATTCAAAAAGACCTTAAAATTGATATTTGTTGCTTCTCCACTATGCCTGTTTCATTTAAAAGGTAGAGAACAGACTGTTCAGCTCGGAGTCAGATACAGTGTCCGAGTACTGTGACTTATCTTTCTAAAAGTTGTTACCTTATGAAATAGCATGTAAACAGCGTGTGATTCTAGTACAAAACAGGGTAGGTATTCACAAAACATTAAACGTCCTGAATATGTTACTAGAGCATATGTGTTAAACCTTACAGATGTGGGTTAAGAAACCAAACTATATAATGCTCTCTCTCTCTCTAACAAGGTGGTACTATTTTAGACGAAAGAAATACCTCGGTCGTTTTTCGTTAGAAAGAAATTTAAACAGAGTAATTGGTAAAAAGTAAAAATAAACACACAACATTGATTTATAAGTTTATATCTATTTATAAAAAAAGATAAATTTATATGATTTACTCCGGTTTGAAATGGTATTTAAAATTAAATTATAAGGAATAAAAACAAGCCTTCCGCTAAATATCGAAATATCGAATGCCCCTAGATAAATTTATTTATAATTTCACAAAATTCTTTTGAAAATATCGGCGCTTAATATAAAAAAAAAGCACTCAAATAGAAACCAATACGGTGAAGGTGCGAATTTCTTATGAAAGAATTTATAAATTCTTAATTTGTAAGAAATGAAATCATTTCCCTATCTCAGATTAAGCTTTTGACATTTTTTTCTAATTCTTATCTCTACCTCAATACAAACCATACTGTTTTGGCTTTATTATTTTTTGTTCTTATACATAAACCTTAATCATTAATATTGTTACAGTTTAGGGAGTAAGCTGTAGGATTGTACATACGACTCTTTCGGGCTACTCAGTAAACACTCATTTCTATTTTCACGATCTTCGTTTACTGTTAGCCAACGCGTATACTAAGACATTTGATGAACATTGTTTAAAATGTTATTGTTATTGTAGGTGGATATTGTTAGAAAGGTCTCTGGGAATAATGGTTATTGAGTTCGTCTTCACTGTTTGACCCTTGACTGCAAGACTGTTCCCACCTTATTTTTACCCTTATTCACACATTCCCACTTTATTACCTTGTTATTTTATTAGGATAAGGTATGAATATTGTAACCGGGGCCATGCATGCTAAGAGTAAGCTGAGATATGTCCCGTTTGTGCATTTCCCGACTCGACAAAATGTCAACATTCCGCTCGCCGCCATTTGCATCACTTTTTTTATTGACGTCGGTGAACTAATGACCTGAGATCAGCATCCAATCAGCATAACGTAATTAGCACACCATGTAGACAGATGTATAAAAGAGAGTGCACAACAATCTTCAAGGAGACTACGGCCCGCTACCAGGGCAGTCACTCCTGATACGAAGAAAATTACTAGAGCAAACCAAATACGCTGCAGTCGATGCAATACATGTACCTTTGCTATTGTATGCATTTCCATTGAATAAATGGATCAAACTATAACTAACCTAGATGTTTCCTACGCTTACTATGGTGTTGACAAACGATTAAAATACCAAAAAGGGGGGTCTCTGAATATTTTATAATAATGTTCTCTGGTGGGCTTTATGTGATTTATACTTGTAAAAGCATTGGATATTTTGTATATAATAAATTGTAAAGCGTAAATAAATCTTGTTATCTGTTGTATATGTAATAAGTAAGTCAGTGTTAATAATGAGTTTCTGAGCTACCTTATCAAGTTTAACGAGTGCCTTAGCTGTTTTGCCTGCTACGCTACCATTGTCTTGATCATTGTGCCAACTACGCTACCAGTAATTACTTAGTTTGTAACTCGACACCGGGGTTGACAGATAGTAGAATTCTACCAAGAATAAAGTAGCCACTGTGTTAAGCTGGTAGCAAAACTTTTACTTCATGTCTATTACATGATTAGTGCTGTACCTATCCCCCCTTTTTTTACATTGCAACGTACCACAAAATGTTCTATTTAAACAAAAAAAGAAGATTTGGTATAATTGCCATTGAGACAACTCTCCACAAGAGACCAATTGACACATACATTTACAAGTATAGGTCACCGTTCGACCTTCAACATTGAGTAAAACCCATACCAAAACTATTCAATTCCCGAAATGACAAATGTTTCTGAGCTACCATATCAAGTTTAGCTATTTTGCCTGCTTCGCTACCATTGTCTTGATCATTGTGCCAGCTACGTTACCAATAATTACTTATTTTGTTACTCGACACCAGAGTTGACAGATAGTATAATTTAACCAATAATATAGTAACCACTGTGAACCTTGTATCAAAACGTTTACTTATGGGACATCCCCGTCCCGTAACAATATGTTTTATCAAACGTCATTTTATAAACAAAACTTAAAAAGTCCATAAAATGTTTAGAGCCCCTTAAGCTTATAAATAATTTCAATTCAAGGTAAAAACCAAGTGTCATGAAGGACAATACTTATTTTAAACTGGATGGTTTATCAAGCCAGAAGCAATAGTACTCTTCAGTCGGATAGGACCTCAAATTAAATTTGCGGATACTTCTGTTTTATAGACTACTCGTTGATTCTTTATTTCCAACTATTGCTGCTTCCATAGCACTAACTGTTGTCGTGTATTTTACTGTGGTTAATGTCTATTACATGATTGGTGCTGTACCTACCACCCTCCTTTTTTTCCCTTGCAACGTACCACAAAATGTTCAATTTAAAAAAAAGAAGATGGGGTATAATTGCCATTGAGACAACTCTCCACAACAGACCGATTGACACATAAGTTAACAAGTATGGGTCACCGTTTGACCTTCAACATTGATTAAAACCCATAACGCAACTATTCAATTCCCGAAATGACAAATGTACAACAATTTAAACGAAAAATATAACGGCTTGATGTATGTACAAATAAATGCAAAAATAATATAATATATACAAAAAGCGACAACAACTGCATTATAGGATGATGATTTTAGACAAACCAATACAGAATGTAGAGGGGTTAAACTAGTTTGATGGCGCGTCAACACTTCACTGACATGGAACAGTGTGTGCAAGTACAAAACACTTTAAAAATCAAAAGAGGGACGAAAGATACCAGAGGGACAGTCAAACTCATAAATCGAAATAAACTGACAACGCCATGGCTAAAAATGAAACATGCAAACAGACAAACAATAGTACATGTGACACAACATAGAAAACTGAAGAATAAGCAACACGAACCCCACCAAAACCTAGGGGTGATCTCAGATGCTCCGGAAGGGTAGGCAGATCCTGCTCCAAATGTGGCAAACCTAATCTTCATCATTAACTATCATAAGACGTGTATTTCTAAACAATTCACTTGCCTGGCATGGACACAGGTCGGTTCAAGAAAGCTTCTGCTCAAAACAAATGTATTTTTTTAGCACATAGATTTTCCGTTTCGAGTTCAGACAAGGTCACAATTCATCATGGACATGGCATCTTCGTTCAGTGTTTAGTTGTGGTTGTATGACAACAAAATTTCTATAGGAATCTATGAGTTTAGACTTGAGTACCTGAGATAACTCACAGTATTTGGTGTGCTTCGTGTCGCTTAGCCTTTTTTTCTATGTTGTGTCTCGTGTACTTATATTTGTCTGTTTGTCTTTATCTTCTTTAGCCATGGCGTTGTCAGCTTTTTTGTTGTTGTTTTTTCGATCTCTGAGTTTGACGTTGTCGTAAAGAATGATTTTTTTCACCATTAAATCGTTGTCAATAGCCAATTCAAAATTAGAAAAAGCAGTATCGTAAAAACACTTTCAGTCACTGTTGTTTTGTTTGGGTTTTTTTTTTTTTGGCATATTATGCACTGCAAAAAATTTATCGACATCAGTCTTTTCTTATTTTTTGAAGGAGCAAGTTTAAACGGACTTGGCGAATCGTAGGGGATATTGGGGTAAGTGGACATGTGGGGTAAGTGGTCAACGCGTTATTTCCGATGGCTGTCTTAATGCGAGTTGTCTCCCGTCTGACACGTAGCTGATCGACATCAACGGACAAAGTCAAAGAAAAGTTAAATTGACGGTCAATTCACCATAGCAGTAAATATTCATCCATATAATTTTTTTGCTGGTTGCGATAATGGAAGTGATAGATAATTAGTAGTTCTAATGAGACTTTCAATGATGCTTTTGATAGTACAATGGCATAAAAAATACACAACTAGCTGAATGAAAACATCCTGCTTCTGCAATATGGCGGCGTGCATGTCGTATACCCGCCGAATATGTGCGTTCTCAAAATTGTCTTTAACAATTAATGTTTGTGGTGTTCCGTTGAAAATAACTTGACTTGATCTAACTTGGATATCAAGGATTACGATTCAAACCCAAAGACTTATTTATCTCTGCGGAAAATTGTTCCTTTAGTGAAACAGAAGAAGCGGTGCCGTGTTGCAAGTAGCTTGTTATATGACGTCATAGCATTCATTTAAACATATCTTTTAGCAGATCAGTGCACACAAACACGATAACAACCGAGGTGTCCCATTACCCAATTACCCTGGGGAAAGTGGACAACTCGTGTTGTTAAAAAATAAACATACTTGGTATGTGTCTTTACTTTTCTATTGTTTTGTGTTTTGCATCAAATTTTATAAAATCTTACTAAAAGGTTATAAAAGGTTTTCAAGGGGATTTTTAACTACATATGAACAAATCCTAAAGAAAAAAAGGGGGGTGTCAATAACATGTTGGATTGGATACATCCCAAAGAGGTCGAGAATCTGATCTAGTCAAGGTTTGTAAACAATATTTGTTTTACGCAATCTTCTTGGTTTTAAGTCTATATATCGACGCCAGTCTTAGTTCTTAATATATAGCGTATAAGACTCTCATATAAAGCAATACAACCTATACATTTTTTTTTATTTCAGCAAACTGGCTAGAGAGAAAAAAGGATGAACTCCAAAACAAGGAAATTGGTCAAAAGAGGGTCTAAAAGAAGCGGTTCGCCATGTAAAGAGTGGGGGCATGTCTAAATTAAAAGCATCAAATATGTATAATATACCAAGAACAACACTACTTCGGAGACTGAAAACTATGGATCTGGATTCACCAGCAACAAAACCCACAGTACTTACTATAAAGGATGAAAAAGCTCTGGTCGGGCATATACTAAGAATGGAGGAAAGACGGTTTTGTTTAACCATCACAGATGTCCGAAAGCTAGCCTACGAGATAGCCGTGAGGTCGGGGAGAAAACATTGTTTTAACAATGTTAAGAAAAGTGCCGGTTATGATTGGTGGTAAGGGTTTAGAGATCGACATCCATGTTTATCTGTACGCATACCAGAGGGTCTTAGCGCAGCACGAAGTTCAATGCTGAATCCAATTGGCATTTCAGCTTACTTTCAAAAGCTTGGAAGTTTCCTGGATAAACTGAAGATTAAGGTTAAGCCACAGCAAATTTTTAATGCGGATGAGATCCATCAAAGGTTGTTGGTAAAAGAGGCAAAAAGAGTGTGCACTCCAAAACAAGCGGAGAACGAGGCGAAAATGTTGTGTGATCGCAGAGGCAAGAGTTCTACCACAAATGCTCATCTTTAAGGGACAAAGAGTAAGCCAAGCATTGATGGGCAATGAACCAGCAAACACATTATTTGCATGCAGTAAGAGTTCATTTATTTATTCAGATTTTTTCAATAATTGGTTTTAAAAGCTGTTTATACCTAATCTTCCTCCTCAGAGGCCTGTTCTGCTCATACTGGATGAACATTCTTCACACATAACAGTGGATCTGTTGGAAACAGCCGTATCTAATCAGATAGAAATGTTCTGTCTTCCTCCGCATACAACCACTGGACACAGCCAC